>NW_011889025.1:1122841-1205129 GCF_000151845.1 Pteropus vampyrus | reverse complement strand
GGGCCGCAGCGTGCTCGCCCCCGCCGCCAGCTCGCCTCACTTATGGGTCGGAAGCGCTGCGTGGGGGAGACTGTTCCAAGATGGCGGCGGGCTGCTGCGGGGTGAAGAAGCAGAAACTGTCCAGTTCGCCCCCCTCTGGCTCGGGTGGCGGTGGTGGCGCCTCCTCCTCCTCCCACTGCAGCGGAGAGAGCCAGTGCCGAGCTGGCGAGCTGGGACTAGGAGGCGCCGGTACGCGGCTCAACGGGTTGGGAGGGCTCAGCGGAGGAGGTAGCGGCAGCGGCTGTACCCTCTCTCCCCCCCAGGGCTGCGGCGGTGGCGGCGGGGGGATTTCCCTGTCGCCACCTCCGAGCTGCGGAGTGGGGACCCTACTTTCCACCCCAGCCGCCTCCATCTCTTCCTCGCCCTCCTTGTCGTCCGGCGTCTCGTCCTCATCGCCCGGCTCCCGGAAGATGGTGGTGTCAGCGGAGATGTGCTGCTTTTGCTTCGATGTGCTCTACTGTCACCTGTACGGATACCAGCAGCCCCGGACCCCTCGGTTCACCAACGAACCCTAGTGAGTACCGTGCCCTCCGCCGCCCTCTCCCTCGCTCTTGGGATGAGGCTCAGAGTTGAGGCAAAGTACGAGTCTGCCACCCCGTCAGCGGCTGCCCCGGCCCCTTTCGCTGCCCAGGTCCCCGGACCACTCGACCTAAGTCAAGGCAGAGCACCTCGCGCTTCCTGTCCTCCGAGGCAAGTGCCCTACACTTCGAGCAGGGTGCTGGTGCAAGAGATGGCTCACTGGCTCCCAGAGGTGTTCGCTTTCTCTTTGCGATAACTTTGAGGAGTTTTGACCCATTGCTCCTTTCTTTCGCCACCCCGCGTCCACACCGCCCCGGGTTTTGTAGAACCGAATTACTCAAGGTGTTCACGTCCCCTCGCTTTGGTTTCCATTACCCCCAGTGAAAGCCCCGCCGGTATTCCCGCCTCGCACATGAGGAGTTGCTATCCCATTGCAGGCTGAAAAATAACTAGCCAACTTCTGTTCTGCTAGGAATGGAACTTAGCCCCGGAGCTTATGAGGTTACCTCTCTTTTCGTTCATGTTTCCTGGTGTCCTGGGAGGGAGGAGGTTTTTTAAAAACACATTTTCCCTTTACTACCAATTTTTATCGGAACGAACCCATTAAGATGTGTTTCTAGTGAAGCGCAACGCCAGCTGTCGTATTAGAGGAGTGAGACTTATTTTTTTAAATTCCACTGGGTAATAGTTCATTCAAAGGAAACTGTCCTCATAGAACCACTGTCACTTTGTACATTAAGCTTGCATTTGCTTTAGTGCCTATTTCACTTTTAAGAAATCCGTGTTACGCTTGACGATGAGAAATAGTTAATCCCAGCAGTGTGTAGGAATTTTTATGGTTTCCTTTGGTTTTGTACTCTTATTTTGCTCTTCAAGTGTGTGGTTGAAATTGTTTAAAATAGCAGTGGTACTGCTAAAAGCCGGGTTAATTTTGATCCCTGTCTATTTGGATGTGCGGGAGATGGGGCATACTTTTTTTTTTTCCAAAGTGTAAACTGAGTATAAACTGACTTTTCAAGTTAAACGCTAGTCAGAATGTAAAGCGCAAGGAAGGGCGGAGTGACAAAGAGAGCGATTGTTTTTATTATGAGTTCTTAGCATCAACAAGAAAAATAATACAGAAAAATTTCAAAGAAATTTATATTGAAAAGCATCAACCCATTTGCTGGCTAAGACAAGTGCTTCTTGTCCCCATATCATAAACACCTGAATTGTTCTTTATACGCTGCTGCTTTTCACTCTGTGAGATTAGGGGATTATACTACTACTGGATAAGTATAAACAGTTATGCCTAGGTTAAAAATCTTAAGTTAATATGTAAAGTGGAAATAAAATGTCCTGGAAATTGTAATTCCGTATCATTTGTTTTCTTTAGATTTGATACTCTAAATGTATTTAATTTTGTATGGTTCTTCTGTGGTCTGTGCATTTTCTTTCACACTTGATTCATCTTTGGGCATTGGTTCATAAGAAATGCATGGAATGGCATCCAGACTGACACTGTCAAATAAACTGAGTATCTTTATAAATGTCATAGTTTTAATTCTAGGAGCTTAAATCCTAAGCCCACATTTTAGCCAATTTGGTTTTGGTTAAGAAGTAAAATTCATTTGGAAAAGACTACTATGTAAAAATATGAAATATTTATTAGTGTGGGTCACTTATTTGTGACTTTTATGTCTGCTCTTGGATGTCTGTGATGTATTAAAGCCAGGCCTGGGACGATACATAGGTTGGTTGTGCAAAGTCATGGGACTGCAAAAATTCACTCCTGTTTAGTTACATGAGTTTGGGAAAGGCTGTTTTACTAGTCATGTTCCATTGCTCCAAAGCATATGAGAACACACTTTCAGGAGATGCGATTTTAACACATTTTAAAGTGAGTTCGGGTTAACTGAATGACTATAACCAGAATTTTAAAAGAAAAGTGAGCTTGACCAGTTCATATAGAAAATGCTTGTTAAATGTCATTTAACAGTGGCTCCTTTGAACGTGTATTGAGGTGTTGTTTCTAATACCCCATCTACTGGATTTCTTTTTTATGGAATTAAACAGATAAAATAAGGCACCCTCTTGACCACTGTGGCTATGTTGAAATGATGGTGGAAGAATAACTTATTATTTAGTAGGCCTTGAATGTGACATGTATTCTATGAAGCAACTACTTTAGAAAAGACACTGAACGTGACCAAGGGGCGAAGTTCACTTAAGTGGAACAAGGACTGCATCTTATTTTCATTTATCTCAACGTCATTTTTGAGATATACCATGGAAAATTCAGGAAAAGTTCTTAAAAGCACTGTTTGGTTATGGGAGTGAACTAACTAATCACTTCACAATTCCTTAGTAACCACCACACATTTTCTTTCAGTTTTACATATTTAATAGCATTGTGTACTTATTAGTGTGGTTTTGTGCTGGGGAACATAAGACATAAATAGACATATTGCTTTCTTCTCCCTCAGAGTTATTACTACCATGTCATGAGCATTGGTGTTTCAGGTCCCATCTCTGTCTACCAGAAGATGTGTTTTCGACAGTTTCAGATTCTCATGTGTAAAAGCACACCATTTTCATCCTTTCCCAGGACCTTTCTGTCAAAATGTTTGTAATTAGTGAAATCTGCCTTTTATAAGTTTAGAAGACCTAGATTCATCAGTTATCCTTTCACTCTAAAAGATTATTAGAAATTTCCAGTGATTTGTTTCAGGTTTTGGGGGCGGGGGATGTCAATATGTGAATAGGCTGTATGGATACAAATTTTGATGATTGCTGCTTTCTTGAAGCAACTGCCTCACTGCGGAGAGCAGTAGCTAGAGCTTGGGAGGACGGTGGAAACTCATTTAACGGAAGACAGGTAACATTTGTGTTAAAAGTAATGTATTACTAAATCCTTGGTCTCAACTGTACAAGCACATTCACCAGCAGAAATAAGGCTCAAGACATGATAAAAACAGGACTTTAGGTGCATTTTACTATTCAGAGCCAGAGCTCTTGGATTTATAGGTGGGGACCCAGGTAGCTGGGTTATAGGGAACCATTTACTACTATAAAGGGATCCACTGTGCCAGGTGTTGAGCCAGTTATACTGCTGAGCAGTTGTCTCAACCTTGGCTGCACTTCGAGTCACCAGGGAATTATTTAAAAATATGGATGCCTGTGTCCCAACCCCAGAGATTCTGATTTAATTGGCCTTGGATGGGGCCTGGGCATCAGGATTTTTAAAAGCTCTCCAGCTGATTTTAATGTGCAGCTGAAGTGGAATACTAGTTGTATGCAACTAGGCCTTTCTCCTGAAATTTGGATTAATTTGGTCTGGGGTGGTGCCTGGGAACCCGTATTTTACGAGCACCCTGGGTAATTTTGTTAAACAACCGGTTTGAGAAACACTTGCGGTGTGGTCTGCAGAAGATATCACCTGGGAACTTGTTCGAAATTTAGGCTCTCAGGCCCCACCTCAGACCTGCTAAGTTAGAATCTGCCGTTTAACAAGCTCCCCAGGTGATTCTTATGTACATTAAAGTTTGAGGAGGCGTGGTTCTTGAACTTTGGAGTACCATATTATAATCTCCTGTAGTGCTTGTTAAAACACAAATTGCTGGGCCCCATTCCCAGAGTTTCTGTTCAGTTGGTCTGGGGTGGGGCGGTGAATTTGCATTTCTAACAAGTTCCCTGGTGATGCTGCTGCTACAGTTCCCAAGACCACACGTTGAGACGCACTGGGTTGAAGTAGCAATGACCTGAATAAGTACTTCAGCCACTGTAGGAGAATGGCAGTTTTCACTGCCGGTTTCCAGGATGAAACTTCCTGCTTCTACGTCACTATCCTTTATCATGTTCTTTCTAATTCAGCACCAGGGAGATTTTAATGTTGCCTTGAATATAACAAAGAGTGCAGGGTTCTTGGGATGGTTGGGGAGGAGTGTATGAGAGTGACTCTTGGAAACCTGTTATGTGATTTTAGGTATTTTTTCAGAAATTGTTAAATGTGAGGAGCTGTTTTAGGAGTTAAAAACAGCACAACTATAACATCTTAAAGTGAGTCGTATTGATTTTAATAAGCAAAGCCCCCTTCAGTTCCCATAAAAAATGCTTTGATGATTAGCTTTCTAAATTACATTTTGTGATAAGATTTTAAAAGCTTTACTTACACTTATGCTTGCTGGATTGCATTTTAAGAATTTCCCTCATAACAAAGAACTATAAAAGGATCCTGCTAAGGCACTGGGATTATTCAGTCTTATATCTTTAATGCCGTGTTGCATGTCACGTCCCATGAACTTTTAATTTTAATCTTCTTACCACCTTTGAAGTTAATGCAATGTTACATTTCGTATAGACCATAACACACAAAAGATACTTTACTATTAAACATCAGTGTGCAGTTTTTCCATTGCAATGAATAAGATGTATTTTTTTTTTTTAAATCCACTCCTGGACATGCAGATTTTATGAGACTCCGAGCAGGCATTTGAACAGTTAACTCTTTCTTGTCTTGGCCCAGTAGTCAAATTACTGTTTTTCAGTATCCTTGGGAAGAATTGGGTTGTGTTAGGGAGGTGAGGCAGGCACTTTGTTTCCTCAGAACACTAACAATCCTATCGCACGTCAGTTAAAAAAAAAAAAAAGATAATTTGATAATGAAGCTCCAGTGAAAGTGATATTAAATCAGCACTTTAAACTATTATATTTATTTCTCTTAGGTCTTTTTTGATGAAGACTGACCAGAATAGCTGGAAGGTATATCTGCCAATTGCAGATGATGCTACTACAGATTTCCTTATCCACGCTAGCTTAATGGTCATAATGTCTAGTTTTTCTTTTAAAAAAAAATTGAAAAATTGTTGAGCATTTTTTAAGGTATTGATATGGTTATTTTTCAACAATGTTAATTTCCAATGGAAGGCAATCTGGTGTTGGATCTTACAGATAGAAGAGAAAGCAGGCGTGCCCCCCAGTTGTCATTTGTGCTGTAAAAACTGTCAGTTACTGGAATGGAAGTATATAGAAATATAAATTACAAAATTATTTTTATATCTGTGCATAAAGGTGTATGTATGTAGGGCAAGGTATATTTAGTTAAAAAGAAAAACTTGATGCTTATTTTACCTTCTCCCCCATATGGCCAAAAGGTGTGATAATCTATCTCACTTTGTTTTGCTTATGAATTGTGTTTGTGCTGTGTTCAGATCCCAGTTAGTGGTGGGCAACTAAGAAGGAATCTCTCCTGGGATCTCTCTAGTCCAATAGGAAGAAAGACCATTACTGAGAAAGTGAAAAATGCTCTGTTAGCCCATTCATGAGTTGTTTTCAGAAACACAGGCTAACATTCACATTGTTGTCTTTTTTTTAAAAAAATGTACACTTTTTGAAATCGTATGTGTTAAAACACTATAACTTATTACTGCGATGGATTATAACTTTGAAGTCAGTTGTGCTCCCCGTTTATAGACCATTTTACTTTTTGAGAATATATGTGTGAAACACTAAAACTTGTGCTATGAAATTAGTCAGAGTTCCCTATTTCAATAGGCGTTATTCTGTTCTCTCAATGTCACACATGCTTGCCTGTTTTAAAGCAGCACAATGACCAGGGCTTTTACATTTAAATTTTGTTAGTCTTTTTTTTTTTTTCCAAACTGTGTAATAATGTCTCTTTTTTATGCTGTTCTGAATCAATTAAGCTAAGTAAGTGAGGACCAGCGGTAAAAGCCAGGGGCTGCCAAGAATGGAACTTTAATGTGTAAACTGTCTTTCCACACAGTAATTGGGCAGTTGCTCATAGGACACTGGAGACAGTGTAGGAAGCCAGTGGTTGTGTAGGTGGGAAGAGTGGATTCCCAACAGTAAACTTATTTAGAGTTGAGCTTCTGTAGTTACAGTGTTGCTAAGAGCAAAAAGGAGCCACAGCTCATGTAGTAAAAAGAGCCCGAAGGAAGTTGGTGTAATATATAGTTGGTCGGGTGGAGCTTATTTTATGTTGGGTCCAACTCTGGCATCTTTTCTATCAAGTGTGGGTGTGTTTTCTACAGCTCTTAATGTATCATACTTTCAAACTTGGCTCAACCTAAAAAAAAAAAATGTTAGTGTTGAATAGCTGAGTGGAAATTATATGTCACTGGGGAAAAAAACCCTGTTTTTTTTTTTTTTTTAAGCATATACATTAGGTTGAGTTACATGACTGGAAACCAGAGAAATAGAAGAGCTAGTTTATCCTCATAGAGCTTACAGTCTTGCTCAAGATGTGATACAAATATCAAGGCACTTAAAATGCTTACAAAACCATATATATAGGATTATAGATGAATTAGATACATAAACATTATTGTACAGAAGCATGATAATGACATGGAATAAAGGAGTGGTCAGGAAGAAGGTTTTTGGGAGAGGGTAACTTTTAAGCCAAAATTTTAAATGGGAAAGGTACAGAGATTATTATTGGTGAAGAGTCTGCATACCAGTAGATCTTGAAGTCTTACTTGGTTGTTCTCAAACCAGTTGCTGTCACCACCACACCCCTTGCCACAGTACTTGGGGATTCCCAGCAGCTGTCTTTAGTCAGCAATTTGCACTCTCAGCATTCTCCATACCACTCCCCTTGCTCTAGTCTCTAAGATCATACAACTTCGGGGAAATTAAAATAGCCATTTGTCTTGAGAACCCTTTGGGAAGGCTAGATAATAGATATTGGATCTGAAGAGAACAGTACTTGCAGAAGAGTCCTCTAGAAAGTAAGATGAATTGGAAGGAGAAAATTCTCAAGGCAGAGGAGACTAGCTAGGCTTAGGTTATGAGGGCAGTAGTAGGAAAACTGGCATTGGAGAAGAGGGTAAGCCACCCCAAGGGCAGAGTTTGTGAATATAGGACCGTTGCAAAATGAAGAAGTGGAAGAAGTTATCGGAATATGTAGGGACTTGTACTCTAGGGCCAGGTTTTGTGTAGGAGTGGAAAGATTGCAGCTCACCTGTTTTTTGGCTTCCATCATTGACTTTTCTTTCCTTGGCTCCGTGCCTAGCTATTCTTGTGCACAGAAAAAGTTTGTTCAACAGCTCTGTTGGAATGGCTATGAAACTTGATCACAAGTGTAAGAACCTCCTCCTCCCCCTCTTCACCTATTCCTAACTGTATCTAATTTGAGAGAAAGGAGAAGACATGTTAATTTATAGAATTTGAATCAAGTATAAAGATACCCGAGATAGCTTTTGATTATGGACCTGAAATTAGGTGATTGCATGTGAGTAAAGAGGTTTTGCAGAAAAAAAAAAAATCTACCAAATTCCCATTGCTGGCGATGTAAAAGGGAGAGAGGCTTTGAACATAATTCACAGTTTATAAGCTGAGGAATCAGGAAGATGGTGATGTCACAAAAAAACATGGAGGATAGGGTAGAGGGAGTGGGAAGAAACACATAGTCCATCGGGTGAAATCAGATTTTTTAATGTGTGTATTTCAAGTGTTGGCAGTTATCAAATGTCATTTCTTTTTTAATTAGAGCCACAGAGCAGCGACAGAGCTATCGTGACGATTTAGTTGATCTCTTGGGATCTCCCCAGTCTCCTACCACTCTCCCCAATACTGACTGAACTGCTCAGATGGGTAGAGATTAATGATAGTTTTTAGCTTTGTATTGCTAGTAAAGGTATCTGACAGAATGTTAGGTTTCCCTAATGTAAGTTTATACATTTTCTCAGTCTTCAGGCTTATCAGTTTTTAAAGTAGTCAGCAATTTTTATATTTTCTGATGTTAATATCATAGCACAGCCTTCAGCATGATAGAGCCTCATGGAGGACCATCTCAGGAACGTGTAGTTTCAGACCTTGAATTAAAGGAAAGTTATTAAGGATCAGAAGCACTGTCTGGTACTAGATTCTAGGTCCCCTGTCCTCAAGCTTTGAAAGTAAAGAGTCGAGCTGGATCTGTTTTGCAGCTTTGCTCAACAATGAAGGATGGGTTTTATCAATAGACAGGGTCAGCCATATTGATTTACGATCTTTGTGATCTTCAGTGAATAGTCAAATGTGAAAAGTTCTGTTGAGTCCAGGCCTACTAATATTAGATTTTTAAATAAGGTCTGTGATAGTCTTGATGATTCTTGCCTTTCCCCTATCTGTTTCATTTTACAGATAATCCACACTGTGATCAAAGCCACATGCAGTGCTGGGAGAGCACAGTTGACTGTATTATGCAATATCCTGCCAGAAGATGCTGACCAGCTCTCTAGTTATGGAAAGTAGTGAGATCGATTTAATAGCCTATGTAGCTTGCCTTACCATTCCATATACTTTCTGTAAGCATATGTGACACACAATTCTAGTAACATCTTATATGGAGATCTTGGATTGCTACAAGGCGGTAACACTAGATTCTCTGCTTTGATTCAGACATTAGTGAATCTTTCAGTCATTCTTGTAGAATGGACTCTATAAAAATCTGGTTTTGGTGCTATCAGCCTCGAGTTTCCATAGCACAGCATCTGCCTCAAAGAGATGCACATGTGCTCATCACATCAGTGTTATTGCTTATGTAGCCTAACAACCACGTGGTTGAGTATAGGTGGTTTGGGGTACAAATGTTATATAGCTGGTAAAACTTGGACTTCAGTACATACCCCATTGTACTAAGACAAATACCCTTTGTATCCTGATTTTGAACAATGGCGAATTAAGTATTTAGATGATAGGTGCTTTTTTACATCTTTTTTTTTTTTTTAACATGATAAGCAGAATATGGTGTTGGTGATTTATTTACTAGAGAAGAATCTCATGAAGTCTTCTGGCCTATTTTCCTTGTTAGAATATTGCTCTCAATGCATTTCATGAAGTTCCCCATAATTAAAACAAATGCTCACTTTTCTTCTTTCACATTATAAACAAACAAACAAACAAACAAAAACTTGCCTTTAGCTTGGCCAGGTACTTGATTTTATGGAAAAGCTCTTCGATGTTCGGAATAGGTGCCCAGCAGTCAGTGGTTAAAATTTTTTGTTCAGTTCCTGGATCTATCTACCCCACACTCTTTTCAGTTCAAAAACCCTCACAAGAACAAATGGGAATGCTGCTGCTTCTATTTCTCTGGCACTAATGAACTGATATGGAGTTTGTGGAGTAAAGTACTCCATTGCTCTAACCATTGCTCTGTTTGGCAAGTTGTTTTCCAGTTATCTAACCTTCCACACTGAAAAGATTGGCTCTGTGGAGAAAGAGAGTCACACAAGGCTGGAGGCAGGAATAGAGAGCATGTGGGAATCAGGAAGGGAGAAAAATGAGATTACAGTTAAGTGAGGTGAGGCCTGGATTCAGGGAAGAAAACGGAAACTGAGTGCATGGTTTGGAGTAGGATTGCTCCAAGAAGCATATTTTACAATATACATACCTAGATGTCCTTCCTTTTGAACCAATGGCTATGGCACTCTTGTTAAAAAAAAAAAAAATCTATCAGCAACAAATGCACAGAACGAAGTTTGGTAATATAAGAGGACTTGCATGTAGGTCCCCTGAGTACTTCCAAGAGACTATGTTGAAACTCATTCGTATAATGTCCTCAGAATGAGACCTCTAAGTAATTTCAGGAACTTTGGGACAAGTAGCTTAAGTATACCCCAAATGTATAAGTGTAGCCACTCTCTCGGGTCATTATCCTTTTATTTATTTATTTTTCTTGACCTGTCTGTGAACATAGATATAAATCTTCAGGTATTCAGATGTATCTTATTTTTGGCTTGTGTATTTAGGTATTAATAGCCTCTACTTAGATCTATGAACTTTATATAGCTTGCTCACAGTTATTCTTCACAACAAAGATTATGGAACAGGTAATATTAAAGGATAGACCCAACTATCATTTCCAATTGCAGAATCCAGTCATGGAAATGCATTGTATTGAGCATTCTCATCTCTCTACTCTGTTACCAGTGTTTCTTAACAGTACCTACTCTGGTCAATCTGCAGATTACATTCTCACAGATAACTGAAGTATCAGCCATTTTTAGTTAATCATTTTCTCTTTAATCATGTAGTTGTATGCTGCTTTTAGCAAATTTGTTTATTTTTATCGTGAAAAAACAACATGAGATCTATCCTCCTAACACTTTTTTTAAGTGTACAGTACATTACTGTTAACTATAAGCACCATGTTTAGCTTATATTTTTAAAGGTACATAATAGTGACTCTACCTAAAGTAACTTTTTTCATTAGGACTCTTAAAAATTAATCTTACAAATTTATTAGAGAAGCACAAAGCCTATTTACAAGAGAGCTTTGAGGTTTATTTATTTAGGCTTTGAGATATTTATTTTTCCAAACTTATTGAACATTGCATAATAAACTAGATTAAAAGCGTTAGAGTCAAAAATAATCATTAAAAATGTTTCAAACTCATAGCATCTCAGTATTTGACCTGGTAGTTATCATTTACTTTATTAGTATACTTAATACCAACTACCTGTATTTGAAAAGAACTTGATTGTCTAGCTTTCCTTTTTAAGTTGTTATTCTCATCCTCTGTCCTTTAGAGCCTTCTAATGAATTTAGTAATGAAAGGAAACATCTTTGACAGGTAGGAACTTTGCCTTTGTTCAGCCATTTTTAAAGGTAGAAGAACCAAGGCATTAAAGAACATTAATTCTGACAATTAAACCTGATATTTCTGAGGAAATGTGTTTTCTAGAGAGATGGAAAATTGCAAGACACCTTGCCTAATGGATATTATAAGTAAGACCTTTAATTTCATTTGTGTATATATAAACCACTTTAGTTAAGTACTTCTTGAAATTGTTTCTTATGGTGTACTCACATGTTTCTAATGAAAAGCTCATATCTAAATGTAGTGACATTTGTGAAATGATCGGATCGTCTTGGGTCTTGACAGTTGTTTATTTGTCTGGCCTGTTGTCTACACAGCCAGTATGAGGTTCCTTATCATTATCAGAGGTGCAGACATTTTTTAATATTATCACTGAATTGTAATGCATTAATTTGGATTTTGGAGGAGTTTCTGGCTTCTTCCATTTAGAGATGGCTTTGCAGTTCTAAAGAGGAAAGTAGAATTTCTGCCATGATTATCCCTTTGCTTATAGACATTTAAAAGTGAATATTTGTCCAAGCTTCAAGATTTATTTCCCAGCACTGTTTTAAGACAGTATGTTTTACATCAAAACCTGTCTCTCATTCTAAGGTAGTACTGCTCTTCATATTATGGTAAATTCTAATATTTCAGTTTAACAAGTACTATACCTGCTGTGGGTGGAAGATTGTACTAAGCTCCTTATTGGGTGTGGACGAGAGGTCTATAAAATAGGCTTAAGCCATGCTGCCTGTCCTTTAAAAGCTCACAGTCATATTGAGGAGATAAGGTTCATGAAACAGAATGAGGTCACATATGGCCAAATGAGTGATAGAGAAAATGAGGTCTGTAGGAGTTCGGATAGACTTAATGTGGGCTGGAGTTATGCAGGAGGGCTTCATGGACACAATAGGATTCGGGCTGAGTAGACCTTTCATAGATGAATAAAGCATTCTAGACAAGAAAACAACTTAAAGACACAGAGGTCAGAAAGAGCATTATACAGTAGTCAGTGGGTACCAATCAAAGGTATATTGAATAGGGGGGGATCCTAGCAAGAAAGCAGACCTGTCAGGAGACTGTTGCTGTAATTCAGGCATTGGGAAATGAAGGTCTGCCAGTTGACAATTTTAAACTATTAATGGCCTGTGAATTGCCTCTTTCTTGGTAAAGTTTCTCTTTTGTCCAGTTAATTATGCCTCAGCAGCTCCTTTAATGTCATGAATGTCATGAAGCCTGGACAAGAGACTGGGAAATAACACAAGCAGGAGTCTGCTGTGTAGACAAAGTGCTTTCATTCATCAATAGACATTCAGCATAAGTCAGTTAGATTAACATTGGTTACATCACCATTTGCCTGAGTGCCTTCTATGCTCAGTGCCCTTTTTTTTTTTCTTCTAAACTTCAGTGTACAAAACAAAGTTGGGAAAATTGAGTAACTACAAAGATTATGTAATTAAAAAATAAAACTACCCTAATTATTATAGAATTAAATGTCTTTAACCACTTTTTTTCTCCCTGAATTATTGAAAAAAGTTTACTTGGATATTGCAGATGTAACCCACATAAGGTAGGTACTGGGAATTATAATAATTATAGGAGGATTGTGTACTAATTATTGAATGATGTCATTTCTTAAATTAACTTAAATTACATAGATTAGTCTAATAGGTGTGTTCTGTTTCTTAACATGCCCTATTCAAGAATGCTACAACCAAAAGATACAAACTATATAAGCAAAATCTTTAAAGGTTTTATGGTATTATTCAGAAACAAAATTCTAAAATAATTTTCTGGATTACCATAGAACAGCATATTTTTATTGTATGTTAAACAACAATTACCCTGTGAAGAATAAAGAGGAAAATTCTTAGTCTTCCGTTGATTTGTCTTTAATTATACTAAGACTTTATAACCCCAAAATTATTCTTCGGTGATCACTGTACATTTTAATATTTTAGTAACTCTCTTCTTTTATTCTCCAGAATATGTTTCAGAACATAAGGAAATTATTTCCAAACTATGAGGCTGATCTCTGATAGGGTCGAGCCACATAAGCATGAAAGTTGTGCCAGTGTACTCAGGAAGTGAAAAACATTAGCACAGTGTTCATCAACAATGTTCTCTATGTAGTCAGTTTATGTTTATAAGTAAATGAGCTCTCTCTCATGTATAGCCTTGAATTATGAATAATCTGTCATTTGAATTATATATTACAACAGTGATATGAAGAAAAACCAGATGTTCAAAGAAAATGATGGTAATGGAATATTCTCAAAGTTTTTGAAGAGGAAATGGATTTTGACCTATGAAGATGATCATATACCCCTGCCCCATAAAAGGGTAGGAGGTCAAATGGAATCCCATGGTTCTTAGGACAGAACACACAAAGGTCTCTGATCACTCTTAATATGTTTAAAATCTTTATTAACAAAGGTGAATGCCCTACTCAGGGGAAGGAGAGGTAATTTTGCTTATACATATTTGAACTGTTTAAAGGCCAATTTCATTTTTCACAAGCTTCAAACAATAGGCATGTTAAAATAGGCAGTGGACTCTCTAGTGTTGAGCACAATCAAGGAAAAAAAGTCACTGGTTTTCCGTTTTGGCTGTGGCAAAAGAACAAGCAAATACCATTTTAAAGTGAAAAAAATGGGTGTGGGTCCAAAGGGTCCCGGTTCCTCTCTCCATTGGGCTGTTCTTAGAACTTTTGCTCTTTATTTCAGTTCAGCCTAGAGAAAGTCAGGTCAGGTTTTACAGAAGAGGAGCATTTTAGTCTTGAAGCTTTCTTTCATGTTCATGAAGTTATAATTATTCACTATCCCATAATAACCATTAACCCTTTACTAACTTAATTTGCACCAGCCCAGCAGGACCAGTGCTGCTTTCCTGTTCTCAGAATTGTTATATTTATTTGAATACTTTTGACTCCCAGTCTCTCCCACCCCAAAACTGAAGTGTAAATCTTGGAGGATGCTTCTGTTTCCCTTCTTCAACATAATTTCTCTCTGGAGATTTGTAATTTTTGAGAGCAGCCCTTTTGAATATCTGAAGACATGGTAACAACTGCATTATAGAATTTTTAGTAGTTAAATTTTAGCAGTGTTTAGCCACTTTGAATTATCTAGGAAGTTATTTGCTGGTCCTGCTAGTTTTCCAGTTTGGGGAGATGGCAGAGTGATGGCAGAGAGGTTGTGAATTTATGACTTCCAGGTTTTTTCAAACAATGGATTTGAACATCTAAAGGAGTATGCAAACACTGTTTAACTGGACTGATTTTGAATTCAGGGCAGTACTAGATCTCAAAGATTCCTAGAAGTTTTTCCAGGGAGATTTTAAAGCAAGAGAGTAAGTGAGAGATTCCATTCTGTTCCTTTCTGCACCTTACCTGGAAATGGGTATCTTTTTCTCTATAACTGACACCGTAAGATCTTTGTGGATTTATTTGATATTGTTTGTTATTTGGGGACTGACCTGACTGTATGTCACTGTATGCAGAAGGGTAAGAACATGTGTTTATAATTCTCAAGAAGTTATGGCATAAGCTTTAATCACCTGCTTATCATTTATGATTTCATTCTTGTAGTAGATTAGAGTGCTTGGAAGGTCATTTGTTACTATTAGGTACTACTCTTTTTCTACTGTTTTGTTTTAAATAATAAGTTCTTATATGTTTAGATAAGTGCTTCTTTCCTGATATTTCTACAGTTGAGAGTTTTTAATCTCTTGCCTAATTGATTTTAGGGGTTCGACAAACACTGAATATATTACATTTGGTGAACAAAAGGAATACCTTTATTTGTTTTTATGGAAATTCTTGATGTGTCTGTTCTCACGTTAATATAATTTAGATGAAGAAAAGCAGATTTGAAGAAGACTGACCCAAGGGATTATAAATTATCCTGAAAGCACGAACAATATTTTAACATGTAATTTCCCTCATAAAATGTTTTATGGCAGATTTGTTTATGTCATAGATCTGAATCAAAGCTGAATTCAATACATTAGTCTCTAACTTATCCAAAATTAATATCTTCTGGCTAAGAACCAACACTGCTTTATGACTCTTAAACCATTTCCTTATATTAATCATCAGCAGTAAAAATTTGCTTTATTTGCGGAGGCTATTTTTTTTAAAAAAACGATTGTATCACTTCCTGAGTTCTTGTGTGGTTTATAAAGTGAAGAAAACATCCAAGCATAGTTGATAATAGGATAGACATACTAAATTAGCAACTCATTCACACATATTAGCCTTTACATAAGATTCAAATTCTTCAAATTAATGTCTCAACAAAAAGAAATTATTTAATCAAGGGCTTTAGTGATTGCTCATAAGTTCCTGAAATTGCAGATTTTAAGTTCATGAATTTTACAGATACATAGTAGTGATAGTTTACCGTATTATATACTTTTATTGTATGCTCATGCTGGTTTTTAAAAATACGTATGGAATAGAACAGTGAAACTCTGAATGAATGATGGTATAAATATCACTCAGACTACTGTTGTTGATTTCTATAATCGATTTCCTCTATATTAAGGATCTGCTCAATTTAAATAGGTTTTCTCAGAAAAGATCTCAAATGATTTTGTAAGGACTCTTATAGTGTTTCAAACATTGAGTCAGTGATTCTCAACATTTTCCTTTCTGCAACATGATTCTTTGCTCTGCAGCATGACCTCCAGACTCAGGGAATTCTAGGTGCTACTTTAAGAGGGGCAGGACAGTTATACGGAAAGCATTTTGTGTTCATTCTTATCTCCCTACCCCCACCTGTCCCCCTCTCTCCCTCACACACACAAAGATATAAGCAGGTTGTTTTCATATTTAAAACTAAACTCAACTCATTCAGAACCCCCAGAATTCTCCAAATGAATGCCCACTTGTAATATGTTTGACATCTCCTAATTTAGTATTAGGATGTCGAACTTTTTCATAACTTGTAATTTGGTTTGTCAGCATTATAACGAATAATCAATTATAGCATATATAATAGAATATAGTAATATTCTATTAGAATATAGAATATTATAGTATACTATAATAGAATATAGTAAATATTCTATTAAATGTTTTTTTATTATGATTCTTTATTAAAGTCAGGAATTTGAGCTTTAATGACCATCTTCCTCATTTCATCTAAGAAATACTTTGAAACATTTTCTTAGTAACTTTTCATCTGTTATGATACTTGGTGTCAAACAAGATGCTATGCCTTCAGTCTCACCATGATAAGTCATATTCTCTCATGTCGTTTTATTTAAAATTAGGATATGTGAATCTTTAAAAAGGAGTAGTATTTTAAAAATGCTTGAAATGCAGCCAAATGTTGATAATAATAAGTGTGTTTTAATTGTATCTATTATCAGAAAACACATTTCCTTCTAGTCACCAAAGGTACAATGGAATGTAAATGTAGGCTTATCGTATTTTCTCTTTTCTAATTTCATGAACATTTCAACCTAGCAATTTATGTGTAGATATCACCAGGAATCCCACATATTTTACTGAGCAATTTTAAGAGCTGAACTTTACAGTCTGTCTGTCTGTCTGTCTGTCTGTCTGTCTGTCTGTCTGTCTATCTATCTATCTATCTATCTATCTATCTATCTGTTTATTTATTTATTTGTCTTTATGGTGACATTGGTTAACAAAATCCAGTAAGTTTCAGGTGTACAGTTTAACAGTAAGGCATATGTAAATATATTGCATTGTATTCACCTCCCATAGTTAGATTTCTTTCGGTCACCACATATTTGATCCCTTTTACCCCATCTATCCCCCACCCTCTGGTAACCACTATTGTCCATGAGTCTGTGTTTGTCCTGTTCATTTGTAATTTACAGTCTTTTTAGAAGACACCAGTTCAAGAATGATTTTTAAACTGAAAGTGGGGATTTCCAGAATATTGGAGTAAGGACCTCAGAAAATCTAATCCTCTTTAAAAGCAACGTAAACACTGACAGTATTTTCAAAACTAACTTTTTCAGAATTCTGGAAATTAACCAAAGGCCTTCAACAACCTGGAGAGCCTTTATTCATTAAAAACAGCTGATTTTGGGTAAGAACAGGGAGCTTTGTTCTGTTTCAACTTGCCACAATCCTATCTGCCTTTCCCTAGTTCCACAAGGAAAGCAGCAGGCTTGCAACCACAGTAGCTATGAAAACCAGCAGCCACTGGAGGGGTCAGGCTCCCAAATATCCTTGTCCCCAGAGAATTCTCACTATTTGGCCTGTCTGGCAGCTCTCTGAAAAGGCCCCATTCACAAGACTTGTCTTTATTTGACCTGACTCATCCTTGCTCAGTGGAAAAGTCTTATCCTCAGGGCATTTGTTCAGTTGTTTAACATTGCATCTGCCTGAGGTGGTGATACCAGGAGAGGCAAAGAAGATGCTGGCCAAAAAACTTAAAAGAAGGATACGGGGATGAGGTAGGAGGCTTTAAAAAGCGCCAAGATATTTCTAGGTATCTAGGAGGCCATACACATGTGTAGAGCTGTGTACATGCCCAGGAAAGACTTGAGGAGGCCCTACTCACTCACCTCTGGCTGACCCTGAGAACCTGCGGAAGCAGGAAATGAAAGCTAAGGCAGAGTTGTAAATTGCGTTAACAGTGAAGGCATACCCCAACACACAAGGTCCCTTGGCAAAGGGGGAGATATCGATTGGTTAAAGACATTTTAGAAAATTTCTGTCTAATCATTAGCTGACCCCTAAGGCAACTGAGAAGACTTCAAGTAGCCACACATAAGAAGGAATATAGACTTTATAGAATTGGTCCAGGAAAGTCACTAAACATACAAACAACCACAACAACCACAACCCTTGGGGAGGGATCCGATTTCCAAATCTGCTACATTATTCTATTTAAAATGTCTAGTTTTCAACAACAAAAATAAAATACAGTCAAAGGAACAGGTAAGTATGGCACATATACAGGGAAATAAGCAGTCAATAGAAACTCTCTCTGAGGAAACCCAGATGTTGTGCTTACCAGAGAAAACTTTGAGCTATTATAAATAATTCACAGTAAATCATGGCTAACGAATCAAAGGAAAGTATGTGAATGCCTCACCAAATGAAGAATATCAATAAAGAAAATATTTTTTTAAAAAATGAAAATCCGGAGTTAAAAATTTTAATAACTGAAATTGGTATTAATTTGGACTAATATTTTTAGGTTAAGGTACTAATTATTATTCCCAGATCCTCCATTAAGAAAATGATTCAAACTATGGTAAAGAATTGGTAGTTAGCTTTAGAAATCTCAGTTCCTTGGCAGGTTATATTCTGGGAGTGTGACTATGTATTTTCAGATTTAAGTTTTATTTGACAGTTTCATATGTTGTTAACAGGTATAAGTATATTGTATACATAGAATATCTTGGGCTCTTTCTAGATAAACCTTAATAAAATACTAAAAGGCATTCATAATCATCAATTCTCAGAACATTCTCCTGAATTAAGAGTTTATTCTTATTCTAGTTTTTAAGATGAGGAGAATATACTAAAGAGAATTTAAGCTTTGCCTGTTTCTTCTTAGTATGATTTCTAACATCGTGAGAGTTGCAGTACTCAAGCTTTTTTACAACATATCCCTCTCTCCTAAAGGAGCTTAATGGCACATACTTAGTTTTCAATATTAAAATTAATATGTTTAAGAATTTAACACCCCTCAAGGAACTGAAGACAGTTAAAATCTCTCTGAGCTTGCTTGCCTCTCTTCCAAAACTTAATTCCAAGAGACCTTCAGTCTGACGTGCAGTCTTTGTCACAAAATGTGTATACCTATTGTGTAGAAAGTTGTTTTTAGCTCAGGTGGAGTCTCTTAAGAGACTGCAGAAAAAATATCCGATTTTGAAATAAGTTTGGCATAACAATAAAAGTTGAATCATTTTTACAGAAATCTGAATTGTAGAAGTGAGTTATCTGTCAACATGTACATTAAATACATCTTTGACAAAGTTAATTCAAATAAATAGTTATTAAGAATTTAAGTAAAAGAAAATTAACAAATTTACTATGTCTAAGGCACTGTGGGAGATTCAGAGATAGGTAAGATCGTGGTTCCTGTCCTCATCAAGGCTTACGAGTGTGAAGGGTTGTATATTAAAATACTTTAAAAATAATAAAGGAGAATTATAATAGACTTAACCTTTCGGAACTTACATAACCTTACCTAATGAAGTACAGAATAGACTAACAAAGTTCTAGATAATAAATTCCATTGTAACTTATAATATTGGTGATTTGTTCCTATGGGGAGAAAATCAGCTCTAATTTTGACTTGCTTTCAGGTTTATTTGAAGAAGAAGTAATGTGGCAGACAAAATGATTAAAAGCTCCAAACCGTTTTGAATGGATCTTGAGCCAGTTGCAAGTAGCATGAAACAAGGAATGCATTGCTTTTGGGAATTGGCTGTCAGGATTAGGGATGTCCAGCAGACGAAACAAGATGCCTTGTACTAGGAAGCTGTTGAACTAGTGCTCTCAGAAGGGACTGCCATCTTCTCTCTCCCCCTAGGGATCTTAGTCTCCTTATTTAGCATTTGTTTACCAAGTTTAAAGAGGGAGTAGTTTAGCAATTTTGTAGTACTGTTTCAGCTTAAAAGCAAACCGTACATGGTTGAGGAAGAAAGGATGCACTTCCAATGTACAGAGAACATGCTGGTTTCACTTCTGTTAAGTCAGAGCAAGGGACGAGGCTTGTTAATTATAATAGTATAATTTCTTTTTGGAATATACTTGTAAAAGCCTTATTTGCCCTCACAACAAACCAACTGTACTATTTTAAGCTAATCAGTTCAGTTATAAATTACATGACATGTTAAAAGTTGTTTAGTTTTTAATTTTATGAAATGTTAATTAAATGAACTGTCTTCAAGGATGATTCACCTAGATATTAGTTAGTGTAGGAATAATGAGGTAGAAAAGGCTTTCCTGCCCTTAAGAAGTTTACACTTTAGTAAGAGAGCTGTTATGCACTGAAATAACTAACAAATAAGTGCCTTATAGAGGGATATATAAAACCTATCGAAGTTAGGGGGTGATAAGCATGGATGGCAGATTTTAGCTGAGATGACTGAAGAGTCATCTGGTTCACAGACATACAGATATTGAAATAAAGAAATTTATAAATCACCTGCATTTCCATGAACCTGCCTTCACTAGAATAAGCCTGTATCATTTTGAGCATTAGTGTCTAGGGATAGACATTTGTTGACATGGGAACAACTTATGCTAATGAGAAGTTAATTTTTAAAACATTGTTCCGGGGGCAAATCAATGGCAAAGAATCCTTCTAGGTCTGGGTTTTTAAGAGTAGTTTAAAGGAAGGGGCAGGATAATAAGTCAAATGAATTTGAGAAAAACTATGTCCCTAAATATGCCAGACACTGTGCCAAGCACAGCTAATGGTATAGTCCCTAGCTTACAGCCTAACAGGAGAACCCAGAATGCTGGATCAATGGAAGAACCTATCCCTAAATTCCATCACATAATCCCTGGGCCTTCTAAACTGGGTGAAGGGGAATATACCAGATGGAAAGGATACTTTAAAACCTTCCAGGAAAACTTTCCCCCTGGAATGAAGTGTTTTTGAAGAGGTAGTATGTGCGTATGGTATGAAATTTGAATTTCCAAATAAGATGGACAATAAGATGTAGATCTCCCTGCCTCCCAGCTACCCAGCTCCCCTCTCCAAAGGGAACCATAGCTGCCACCAGTTTCTTGTACATATTTACAGAGATAATCTATGCATATACTAGCATTTATGTACATATGCATACCCTTTTTTTTGCACAAAGAGTAGCATACTATGCATGTTTTCTATATCTTTTTGTAGCTAAGAATCAGTCTTTGAGATACTTCTACACTGGCACACCTAGAAGTGCCTAGTTCTTCTATTTTTTTACTTCTTATTTTGAAATAATTATAGATTCACAAGATGTTACAAAAATAGTATAGAGAGATTCCATATCACCCAGCTTCCCTCACTGGTGATTTCTTATACAACTTATATAACTATAGTGTATTATAAATACCAAGAAACTGATTGCCACAATATAACTAGACTATAGTTCCTGTTTCTTTTTAATGCCTGCTAGATATTCCATTGTATGGATGTACCATAGTTTATTTAACTAGTCCTTTATCGATGCATTCTTTAGATAGTAGCATTGCTGATATAGGGAAATATAGGAGACAATAAATATCCCAGTGCCACTGCTAGCACGTACATAGCCTTTGTGTGAATTAGGAAATAAATGCCCTCTCTGGCCGTATGCTGCACCACGGGTGCATGGCTTGGGAAGCAGAATGTAACTTGGATAACTGCATTTAGCACTTCCGCATATGTATCTTTTTGCATATAGGTGAGGATACATATGTAGGATATGGAGTGTAATTTAAAAGCTACAGCATGATATCAGTGTTGCGATTTGAAATGTTGAAGCTGTCTGCTTTCAGACTTTTCACATCCTCCCATCCCTGACCCATCTGTAACCCTCATCACCCCTTCCCAATACTTCAGTCACTTAACCTTTTCTATTATTTGTGTACGTGTCTATATCCCACGTTGGATGGGATAAGCTCCTTTGATAGCAGAGACCCCATATGCTCTTTACCGTCCCCTTCTCACTCCATTATTACCTACCTAGATTATCGTTTTATATAAAAGTGTTGAGTTAATTTTTAAATTTTTTCTCAAGGCAAGGAAATTAAGAGCAGTGAATTTTTTAATCTACCTCTCAGTACTTCAAAAGGTGTCATGAAAATTTTAAACCAAAATTATTTTGAATTAAAATACCCACACATATCACATATGTAGGAGAGAGAAAGTGCATCATGAATTCAACCAACTAATGGGATACTGCAGTTCAAAAACATTAAGCATTATAGCATTGACAGAAAGAAAATAGAGTAGCTTAACTCCTTGTGAAATTGTAAGCAGGTTATTGGGTTTTGGTTCCACTGAATATTAAAATGGGAATAAGAATAATCCTTCATAAGGGCATCTTAATGTGTTCAAACTCAATGTGTTCAAAAGAAATACTGTTACAGATAAAAGAAAACACTTTAAAGCTCTATTCACAAAGAACCTAAAGTATTTTATATGTATTATACGTTTATGTTCAGTAAGTACAATTATGAGAAGTTGCATAAATCTCATGCTCTAAAAATACCTAATTTCATCAGGTCTTAACTTTATATGCAATATGCCATTGATTTAGGATGAAAATCATCCATTTTTACCAGTGGCCTTTTCATTACTGTTAAGCACTAGAAATGTTAATTACATTAAATATTTCTTTAAAACTTACATCAGTGGAACCATATGTGGTACATTTCAGTACTGCTGTAAACACAGAAAAATGGAAAAGTATCGTTTCTTACTGCAAAATAATTTGATTCTGAAGACTAAGCTCATGGCATAGTCAATGAATGGACTTGACATCCATATTAGATAGTTAATGTTTGCTTGCGCATGCTTTTTAAGGAGCTGAGGGATGGGGAAGTTGTGTTGAATAAAACTGTAGGGGGAAAACTCTTCAGATCTAAGATTCACTGTAAGTTATCAAGTGAGAGTTGCTTTGCCAACAGCATATAAACATTTTTTTCATTATAGGGAGTGACTGTTACTGAAAGAGAATTGAAGAAAACATTTGTTTGCCATGATTATTTGCTGTAAATAATTTTTGTAACCAAATTAACAAACTACTGCAGGTTCATTATGAGATACAGCATTGTTATATAGAGGCTGTTATCCCGATGTTAACTATAATAGGTTTTTACCTGTATTCCAGGAATTAAAGCAAGTTAGATTGATTCCAGTAGGTTTTATTTTTCAGCTTTAGTGCTAAAATCAGATTGTGTGTGACTCTGAATCATGGTTCTATAAATTCTTGACTATACTAAGTAAATTACAGTATATCTTTCAGTACAATTATAAGAATGCTGTAACATGCTGGATCCTTTTCTTTAGCTGTTTTATGATTTAATTTCCTCCTGAACTTGGCTGGATAGGTTTTCATTCAGCTAGCATTGAAGATCACTGTCAGTTGCCACCTGAGTGCCATCTATGTATTTGACAGTTTACTGGACTAATAGGAGTTTAAAGAATAATTTGATTTGGCAAGCTTTCTGACAGGGATGAATATGATGGACATACCTACATACTTAGTGTGTGTTTATGTATGCTACACATTTCATATTAATCTTGGTCTGTAAACTTCCAGTATACATAAAATAATTTACCAACTTGCTCTTCCTCTGGGACATATATAAGTAAACCATCTTTTCTACTTAATAAGTATTTGACTATTTCTATGGCTATGAGGTATGTTTCAATTTTTAATATAAATTGATGTAACTAAATTCGACATATATATTTAATCATCTCTCATTATCCATACTTCTATTAGGGACTGTACTGCAAATAGTGCAAAATAGTACTTTCCTTGCCTTCTTTTCCTGACTTTTTCTCTCATTCTGTGAGCTGCCTGTATGTGCCTTCCCTACTTTGCTCCAGTGCCTTCACTGAAGTGGCCATACCCCAAGCTGGTAACAGAGAGGGAAAACAGCCACACGTGGATAATGGAGATTTGGGTATTCATGATTATACTTGAGAACGGAGGAGGCGTATTAGTCATGTTGAAGTTAACGAACTTGTTTGTTAGCGAAAGATTCACAGATGATTTTGAATTACGTTTCAAATCATAAGGATTTAGAATTCGATTTGGGGGGTGGGGACTAGACATTCCAATTAGCGAGGATCATAAACAGAGTTGATTGAGTAGTTTTGTTCAGGGAACTATCAGGAAATGAGAATATCTGAGAAATCTTGAATCAGGAGAGGGAAGAGTGAAAAGGCTTGAAATTAAAGCATCTATTCATTTTGACTTCATTTTCTGACCTATTGATAAATACTGGTATAGGGGTTATATGGTTGAATCAGAGCGAGAGATTGGTCGCATTTAAAACAGTCATTGTTGAAGGGAACATTGTGGTAGTTTAGCCCAGAGAAAGCTAAGGATTAGCTGTGAAGTTGAGTTTGAGAGCAAAGAATAGGTACAAATAATAGCACAGGAAAGAAATGGTATAGTTTGGCATCTTACTGAATAATGTGGATGGTGACCTAGGGGTTCATGTTAGGCTCACACTATTTATCCAAAGAGAATGGCTATGCCATGACCCAGTGGATTTTGGAGAGCTCTGTCAGCCATCTGCTGATGAAGACCTATAGAATAAGATTGGTGCTTTTGTCTTCAGGTATACTTTGGAGGTCTCTAGTTTTTCCTCAATGCCTGAGAGTATACAATCTGACTCCTGAAATTTTGGTAGAGCTTTTGAGGGGAAATTAAGAGCAATAATGTTTGCTGATAATTTATGTGGCATGCATCCTGCCAGGTGTTTTACACATCTGCTTTTTTTCCCTGTTTCTTTACCAGATCCAACCTCTGTAAAGGTTTGTTCGTTGGTAGGTGGATGAGTGGGCATTGTGCTGAGAGAGAATTCTCCACCCTGTCAAAGCCTTTGCCACCTAAAAAAAGCCCAAAAGCAATGGTGCCCCTTTGGCTTTTTGACCAGGAGCTTTCTGGCCTTTCCCCTTTCTTTTATTCTATCTTCAACTTATACTGTATGTGGCTCCAAGCCACAGATTTTGAGTTAAAGTGCTTTTCCACAGTTATGGTCCTCTCCTTTCTTGTTTCCCTTAACTCCCATATTAAGTAGCCTTCCTCTCTGCCCCATCACTCCTCATTCACAGCTATTTTCTTATCATTTTCTGTGTTATATTAAATTCTACTTATGTGTTTCTCTTCTTCACTTACTAAGCTAGAAGCTCTAAGGGAGTAGAGATGGTATTTTTCATTTCTAATCCCTAGCGTATAGCACATAGTAGAAAAGGTGCTTCATAATGGTTTGTTGTACTAAATTGATGCTGTCCACTGCAGTTTGGCTTCTCATCTTGTTTATCCTTGTGGGATGGGCCTGTATAGTCTCTAACCCATGCTTCCTAGTGAGAAAGAATGAGGGAAGGAAAACCTCTTAGCTCCTTTTTAGTCTCTTTTAATCCAGACAGCTGTACACCCTGAATACCTAGTTCTGACTTGCCTCTAGATAACAGACTGAGTCTTCCAAGAGCTAAGTCTTCCAGCTCTAACCCATACTGCACAGTGCCATGTAGACTAGTAACTTGGAAGACCGAGATGTAAGACATGGTTGAGGTGAGGAATTTTGAGCAGCAGCGTGCACACTAGTTTCATTCCAGAATGAGGACACCCAGGAAACCAAGGAACCTTTGGTTACCCAAGGTGTGAACTGCTCCAGATTCAAATTAGATCAGTTTATGCTAATTGCTGTCACTCTGATAGGCCCAGTGGTTGAATGTGTTCTCTCCAACTACAACAACAAGGTGGCCTCTCTTTTCCAGGGTTGGAGAGGAAACCAGAACAATTTGAAAGTTCTTACTCAACTAGGTATGGAGGCGTAGCCATTTCCCTGAAGTGGAAAATCCTCTGATTCAACAACACTTCCTCAGTCTCAGATACATTAGATGACTGTAACAGTTAGTGTGTCTCTGTATTTTGATTTCTATTTAGGAAACGTATCCCCGGAAGGAAAGTTGACAACAGTAAGAACTGTTTTATCCTTCATCCACCTCTTTTGACATCCCACTCTTGAATTCTAGTAGATGGAATTCTTTTATCTTTGTTAAACCTGCTACCTTTATCAAGAAGGTAAATTGTTCAAACTCATTTAGCTCTGACTGACTTGAGAGCAGCATGTCTCATACCTGACAGAATCAGTGGCAGAAAGGCCATTGATTCTTCTAACCAGCCTCATTTTTATAACCAGTTGTTATAAAATTTTGCTTAGTTGTCCATTGGATCTCAGGAAACTATTGACATGAACATGATTTATTGAAGCACCTTGTATTCCTCCTTACCACCAAAGGCAATGAAATAGTTCAAAAGAACCCTTGAACTGCTATTAAAATGCAGTAGTAGCTAATCTAGGACACTCAAGATAAGCCTGATGATCTTTTACTAAGGCCTCTAGATTTTGGCCAATAAATTTGTAAAACCGGAAGCGTCTGGTGGAATGGGAAGAAAGAGAAAATGACCCTAAGTAACTTTTCATACATGCTCTGAGTTTTTAGGAGTCATGTGCCCATACAGCCTTCATCATACGTGGTGAGTCATAACCAGAGACTGTATACGGGTATTGTGAAACTGTGCAGTTCTTTAGCCATGCTGGTGTTGGGTTCTTTTAAAAATAGACCATTTCCAGACAGTAACCATATATTCAGGATTTCCCAGGACAGCCCTGATTTCAGTTTGTCTCATTGTGTTCATAAGTATACTCATTCATCAGACTGTGCCGAGTTTTGGTTTGGAAAATATAGACATTAGACATATAAGGACTTTCTTCTTACCAGCTGAGGAGAATCCATCACAGCATAGCCTTGCTCTTTGAACCCTTCCATTGTCACTGCCAGCAATTCTCACCCAAGGCTAGCAATCTCTGATTCGGTTCCCATCTTGTTTCTTCTTCTTTTAACCCTTCATGAGTTAACTCACCTCTCTGATATCTCTTTTCTCTGTTGTCTAGCAAATGGTATATCCTTATTCTCTCACAAAGCTACTCGTATCTAGCATTTGGGTGATACCCTTTGAAAAATAGCATACTTTCTTCCCAGGACTTTCTTGGGAGTTGAAAACTGTTGCTGCGAGTTACTCATTTTCACAGGTCAGCCAAAATAAATTCAGTAAGAAGCAGCACCACCACTAGCATTTATTGGGTGAAAAAAAAATATTTTTTAAAAATCTCTTTTAATCCTTACAACCTGTGATGTTGGTATTATTTCCTTCTCACAGATAAGGAAACATGCTTGGAGAAGTTAAATAAGTTGTTCAAGATCTCTGCTTAATAGCCTCCATTTGGAAATGCTTGCTACATTCCAGATAAGATATTAGTTGTGTGCCTACCAGACTCAGAGTTGTGGATGACCTGACCAAACATTCCAACCCCATGTTAGAGAAGAACCTTAACCTATGTACTTCCTACGACTAGGAAATATATTTTTCTGTACTCTTGATAGGTGAATATTTATACATCCTTGTTATATACCAGTGGTTCTAAAATTTCAGCATGCATGAAATTCACCTGTAGTGCTTGTTAAAACACAGATTGCTGGCCCCACTCCCTGAGTTTCTGATTCAATAGGTCTGGTGTAGGGCCTGAGAATTTGAATTTCTAACGAGTTCCTAGATGACCCCAATGTTGCTGGTCCAAAGACCACACTCTGAGAATCATTGTTATAAACTAATCATTTTTTTTTTATTCAACAAATTATTATTTAGCACTTAAATGTATTCCAGGTACTAGCTAAGCATTGGGGGGATGTAATAGTGTAAAGGGCAGACAAGGTCTTTGTTTATACAAAACTTATAGTCTAGTGGGGGAAACAAGACTGAACTAATTTTATTTGAGATAAGTAAACAGATCAATATAGAGAATAACAGAGTTGGTATCCTTTATATTAGATAGGTCGAGAGAAAGTTTCTTTGAGAAGCTGATACTTAGTCTAAAACTTAAAGGATCTGAAGAACTTATTAAGACTTTGAGCTTTGGCTTTTCTCAGGTCCAGCTTCTGTTGTCGTCACTGGTGCTGATTGCCTTGGGAGAACTCCATGAATTTTAGACTGGCCTCTGGGCAATTCATTCCTTGGCACTTTTTGTGGCCCTGGCCAAGCTCGATTGCATACTTCCTTTATGACTGTTTCTCTCCTTTGCACTTCAACCTCCCCCCACCTAATATTTGAAGGATAGGCTAATTTTGTCTTCGGGCTCCACCTAGGTCACATTTCTTGGTATGTGATGGCTTGGTAAGAATGTATACCAAGGACTGGGCCTGTGAGCCTGCCATTCATGGCCACTGCCTTCATCTTATAACTATCAGTGACATTTTAAGATTCTGTTTTCTTGCCAGTTGGCAAATTTGCCTCCAAGGGTAGCAGTAAAGGAATCCACATGACTCCCTAGCTACCCTGATGTGCAGTTTCTTTAAAGAAGATCCCCAAGTTCTTCTTGTGATCTAAGAGGACACTTTCTGCTTTCCAAAAGCCTATCAGAGCAACACAAAACCACACCTCACTTCTAGTTGTATTTGACCAAACCTAGAAAAACTTCTAGGCAAATGATGGTGACTTTTCTCCCAGCTATCCTTATCGCTTGCCATCAGATTTTGAGCTCTGAAGTTTGACTGATGACTTACATTTTTTTCCCCTTTGGATCTGCCCTGCCATGATTTAACTAGCCTTTGCATGGAAACTTGCTGCCGCTGGAACAATTTCTTTGATGTACAGTTTCACTCTGCTTAAACTAAACATTTCCTCTGGTGTTCTGTACCTATAGAGGTTAAAGGGACTCCTACCACATATTTCTTTGGGTATTTTCAGGAAGAGCATTTCTTTTGGCGTAGGTATACTTTTTGGGGGGATAACAGTTCTTTAGTCACCTCTCTATAAGTCCCCAAACTAGAGGATGTTTATCAGATGGGAAGTACTGGAAAATGACTTTTTTGGTTGCCAAGGATATCCTGAGTTTACTTAAGAAATTTTTAAAATAGTTATCCAGTGCATGTTTAATGGGCTATGATGTCTCTTCTACCTACCCGCACTTAGGGACCAGATTTAATTGCTTTATCAGATTGAAAATCACCTTTTCCCTGTGGATTCAGAATTTTCTTACTGTTAATCTGGTTACTGATGGTATAGAGTGCATCAGCATTTTTTGTTAATCCATATATCAATTAAAAAATGACTGAAATAACAAAAAAGGAGATAGTGTGCAAACTCACTCTTATCTAGAGATGATAGACCTTTTCTATGGCTCTGGAGTTGGCCCTAGTTGTTGATGTCAGGTCTGCCCCATACCGGTGGTGTCTTAGGCTTAAGTAATCCAACTGCTAAGCCTCAGTTTTCTCATCTGTATAAACCTTTTTAATAGGGTTTCTGGGAAGAGTAAGATGCATGGGAAAGCTAATCACATTTGACTCATAGTATGCTCTCATTGAATATCAACTTACTTTCCTCTTTAATGTTCCTCTTTAAAGCCCTGAACCACTTGAGTAAAGCGTAATCTCTCAGGGTGCACCCATCACACCAGAATCTTACATTTCCCTAGGTATGGAATCCATTCAAGAACCACCTGTGAAATTATAATACTTATTTTAACAAATTATAATACTCAGAGTATCCCTACTTCTCTCAGGTATCCAAGGAAGGAAATTAACAGTTATTGAGGGGCTCGTTGGCCAAAAATGATGATAACATAAATAAGTATACCTTTATTGGAAAGGCATTATAATAATCGGCAGTTTCCAGGACCTTTTAAATGCCTAGTGTCCTTGGATATCTATAGCAGCCCATTAAGCAGACAGTGCACTTGCATATCCATGTCTGAACATGAAGAGAATTGGATGACTCCTTTATGGTCTTTTGACTAACGGATGGTAGAGTTGAGCCTTGGGCCTGTGTCTTTGGCTGCCCATCCCTATTTCTATCCCCTTCCTACCATATTATAGCATTTTTATCCTACTATACTGCATTGATTTGAACTTTGAGATTCGGATACATGATTTACCCAATCACTAGAATTCTAAGAACAAAACATCTCTCAGTTTTCCCCCTGATTTTATCTCTGAGACATTTATGTCTCTAAGAGTATCTTTAAAGTGTGAGAGTTTCAAACTCTACTTAAGGGCCTGAGAAAGCTGTTTATGCCTTTGATATAAATTCTTTGTGCCACAGTTAGACATTCACTACACATTTAAAACTGGTATTTCTTGGGCCTAGACCCACAACAAAATTCTCTTTCATTCATTCAACAAACATATTTAGCCCTTTCTATGTTCCGGGGACTAGGGATGCAGCCGTGCCACAGACAGATTTCTTGGAACTTACAATTTAGTGGGTAGACAATAAACAAATAGTGATATGTGTTGTGAAGAAAAATAAAGCACTTTAAAATTTTTGCTCAAGCCATGAGATTATTAAATTGCAATAGCTAACAGTGACTCCTGGTAGACTCTTTGAAAGTTATTTGGGAGGAAGGCTTCAAGAGAGGAACATTATCTCTGACAGCCCTTAGCTTCTACCTTTCTTTCCATTCTCTGGACTAAGGCCTCTCTTTCTTGTATGGTTGTGAACAACCCTGATAGAGCTGGATTGTAAGGACATGGCCAAACACTTAAACACAGACTGGAGAGAAGGCTGTTAGGAATAAAACACCTTTAGAGAAACAATTTTACAACTACTTTAAAGTTATGCTTATCCTTTATTCTTTAAATGTAATGTATTTGCTTTATAGCGTGTTACCTGAAGAACGGTGAAGATAGATGGATTTTAAAGTATCGATTTAACTATGCTATGTTTAACAAAACACAACATAAAAAAGCAGCCTCGGATGCTTCTAGTTTTATGGTGTAAGACCGTAGAATAAGTTTATTTGGCACGAGCGTTTTAAGTTTTGAGGAAGAGGGATTCTGCAAGTTGGAAAGAAGCCATTCTTACCACGAGGCAAGTGTTCTTGAGTTTAATTTTTAAACTATAACTGCCATTTGACCTTAAATTAAGACAGTCTGTTTCCATTGTGGTATTTTACTGGTTTAACAATGAGAACATTTAAAGCAGCTGCCACCAATTAAAATAATTCATAAATGCTGGTTGTAAATAAATATTCTTGAAGTTTTAACACAATAAAGTCACTCTTTTTTTTTTTTTAATTTTAATGGCACTGTCTCTCTGGAAAGCAATTTGGTAAAATGCATCAGGACCTTTGAAAAATGTTCATATACTTTGATCTGATAATTATGTTTCTAAAAATCTATCTTCAGAAAATAAATCTGAGATCTGAATAAACTTTAATGCGTAGAGATGTTCCCCACAGTTTTAAAGAGAAGGAAATGATTCCCCCAAATTATAGTTCACCCATATGATGAAATATCATGGAGCCATTAAAATATTTTTGAAGAATTTTAACCATGTAGGAAAATGTTTATGTACTTAAGTTAAAAAATAAACTACACAAAACTGTACAGTATGATCTTAACCATGTGAAAGTATTTCCATAGAAAAAGACTGTCAGGAAACATAAATTTTCATTTTCTTTGGGTTGTGGGATTATGTGTGATTTTTATTTTCTTCTTTCTACTTTTCTGTATTTTCCAAAAATTGTCTTACAGTGAACCTGTATTACATTTATAGTGAATTTAAAAATGTTATATAAGAGTTTTAATCCTTTCTTTCAATGGGATGCTTGTTATTAATACTCAGTCCATTTATATTATTATGACATAATTTTTTCCAGATTTTTATCTTTAGAGCATTTCTTTATAGTGAAGTTTTATGTTTTTAATCTTCTATTTTAATTTTTATGATATACACAGTGTCAACGATTTTATGCTAGCTCCATTTTCCAGGTGTTCTTTAAAGCCAATAATTCAGTTCCACATTAGAATCCTATTTTTCAGGTGGTTTATATTAAATAATACACAGTCAGAGTATGTGGTAAAGAGAGTTGGCCCTGGAGCCACAATGCCTGGCTTCCAAATCCTGGCCCTGCCACTTAGTAGCTATGTGACCATTGACAAGTTAATTACTGATTCTTGGTTTCCCTATCTGTAAAATGGGAAATAATAATAGTATCTACATCATAGGGTTGTAGTAGGGATTTAAAAGAATTATTACATGTAACTAGTTGGAAAAGGTCTGGCGCATAGTAAATATACTCAGTAAAAGTTAGCTGTTTTCAGTAGTATATACACATGCACATACATATACATACATATGCATAAACATATACATATTGTCATGATCATTTGCCAAATGCTCCTTTTTATGTGTCTTTTATACAGTCGTAATTTTTAAATCACGATTTTTGTCTTATTATGTAATTAGATTTAGTTTTGCTATTATGCTTTGAAATTATTTTAAAGAATTCCCATATTTTCAACAGTAGAAACCTTATTGATTTGTTTTTCAATCATATTTTGTTTTCCCATTTTTGGAATTGATCATTCATGTGAGCCAGATGGATGAAGGTTGGCTTTGTTCTAGGTATAAAAGAACTTCCATGTATATAGATATATTCATTACTAGTTATTCTCATGTATTATTTACCTTATTTATTAAAGTACCATTTGAGTATAGAAGGAGAGAGATGAGCAGGTGAGTTTGAATGTATTCCAAAGTAATAAAAAAACGACTTTTAGTTCATTTAAATTGTATACCCTATGCTCTGGTATTTTTTTCAGATCGTATAAATCTTTTTTTTTTATTTTTTTTTAAAAATTATTTATTTATTTATATATTTTTACACCTACAGCACCTGGTATATCCTAGGCGGTCTCCCATCCAAGTACTAACCAGGCCTGACCCTGCTTAGCTTCCTAGATCAGACGAGATTGGGCACATTCAGGGTGGCATGGCCGTAGCAGATCATATAAATCTTTCACCTTATACCCAGATTTCTCTAATTCAAACTGATCTTCCAAGACAGATTTGAGGTGAAAAGAGAGCTACCATTTAGTGAATCATGCATTGGGCTAGACCCTTACATATATTATGTAATTTGTAGTCCATATGAGAACTAGTTAATTATAAGTAAAACAATCATTTGGCAATTTTCCTGTCTTACATTACAAAACGAGAAATGTGTTCCTGTAGAAAACAATTTGGATTTAATTGATTAACTGTTCTTTATTGCTAATTACAATAATTTCGCCATTGCTCTTTTTCATTTCTTTGAAGAAGAGGTACTTTTGTTGTATGTTTACATTTGCAGAATGAGGAAAGACTCTGGGCAAGTTTGAAAGCATGAAGCTGGTCACTGAAAGACTCTTTTCAAATAAAAAGATTTTTTCATCAGTCTAGCAATATTTAGTTGAGGCCTGTTGAGTCCCAAGATCTGCATCTTTGAATGGCAATTTGGTTAGTGTTTAATGCCAAGAAGGGGTGGGAAAGGTAGGCCTGGTGGGAAATTACATTTCCCATGGTCCTTGGTTTTATAACTATATAGAAGCCCTGGACTGAGTATGAAGTTCCATATGTGCATTTCATACCTGAAGTGGAGAGACGGGTCTAGTTTAAAATATTTTTTTATCTGTGGGATTTATCTAGAGAGCAAAGGTTTCAGGTGTTCTTGCTGATTTTAAAGAAGAGGACTAGGTGGACTCTAGGGGGAAAATTAGCTTTCAGGGATAAGCATATTCAATAGCTCAGGTGACAAATCTTGCTTTCTTTATTATTGATGTGATGAAGCTGAGTAGGTCACTGTTATTTCCAAACCCTACACACCACCTTTGGCTAACTTGTAGTCTGCCATGTACCTGGCAGTTCAGCTGGAGGCTGTTTAAACCATAAATATACAGAGAAAGTTGTTGGACTGGTGCTTGTTGGTAGGACTGCCGTGTTCTTTCTTATCTTCCCAGGGAGTTTAGTCTTTTTGTTTAGCTTCTACTTCATTATTTACAAAGTTACAGACTTTGAAGTAGGCAATGATATAGGACTACCTAAAGAGAAGTGTAAAGCAAGAAGGTAAGCAGTTATCCTACTTATTTTACTACCTTACTTCCTCAGACAATGTCATTCATGTATTTTGCTTTTTTTTTCCTCATAGGCTCCGCACTGACTTGCTTACTGCTACCCTTATTTTCTTTGCCTCCCATATTAAAAGCTGACTCAATTTACTTTCTGATCATTAAACTATCACGGTGTTGCCTAATGTGTTACTGGGAAATTTTTAAAATAAATTTTAATACAATAATCTAATGGAACATATCACAGTAATTTTTTTTCAGTTCTATCATAAAAGAGTCGCATATCTGGTTTAGGTAGTGTAGAGTTCCAGTCCTTAGATGACTGCCTTTCTATAGACATGGCACTGTTATCACAATATCTGTGCTATTAAGACTATGATAAAGTAAGTGTTACCTAGTACAGTAGTGAGGTAAATCGCTGTGCCATAAGAGTGTTTAAATCATCATAGCTGAAAAAATAGCCCTTTAAAAACAGCAGTAACAAAACACACATACATCAGACATCGTTCATGATTATTAATAAATTCAAGATTTTTTTAGCTGTTGTAAATAAGGTTGTTCAGATTGCATTTTTAAAAAACTTGTATGGAGGAAGAATAAGAGGAGTGAGCTATTTTTGGCATGGACTTATAGAAAGAAATATCAGTGTGACTGGTAACTGACACTTTTGTCAACTTCAGTTTCTACATGAGTGCTCTGATTTTTTTTATTTCATTACTTTGGATTTTAGAGTTCTTGATTTTATATATTTTTTAAGACTGACACCTCTAACCTTTTGGTTCTGAGCAGTACGTTGCCCCTGAAATTGGTTGAGTCACTTCATATTCTGAGAGTTCACTACCTGTCAAATCTGAAGAGATCTATCCATTTTGCTTTCTGCTTCCAGAGCCATTTTCCTGCTTGCTGTAGTCTTCTATTAGTGGTAGGTTTTTCCACTTTTAATATATGAAACCTCCAGAGTTTGATCCTTAAAGTAACTCAGTGTTGAAAGGCTTAGATACTTCCACTTTGGTCCATATGAGAATAACTGGTATAACACTTGTTTCCTTCTGCCTCATATACTCTGTAAACAACTAGGAACTGGACAGAATATATGAAACAACTGTCTTCAGACATTGGGCAACAGGTAGCACAGGACTGTGATCCCTGAGAAAAAAGGAACAGATGAAGGGAGCCCTACAGTCACCCTGGCTTTTTGCTTGCAGGAAGTTTCTGGACCATAGCATTGTGAGAGGGAACCTAAACAGAGCTTGCAGTCTTGTTGAACTGATGAGACAGAGATAGGAGCTCAGAGAGGCCTAGGCAGCAGGAATTTGTAGAGCAAGTACTATGGGGAGCTACTCAGAGAAATAGCTCCAGAAATCTGCATAAACGTCCCCTTTATTTTCAGCTGAATATGAATTTGTGCATGTGTTAAACACCTAAGGCATTCAATAGAGACCCCAGAAGGGTCACACCTGAATAATAGGGCTAACGTAGCCCTAGAGTAAAGGGCACCTGGAACCCAAACGAACAAAACTTAAAAACAAGCCTTGAAAAATAATTATCCACAAATAATTTAGATTCATGACAAAATAAACTTCAACATACTGAGAAGGAAGACAGTAAAATAAAAATGCTCAATAATATAATGATCGTAGTATCTTATATCCAAAAATTACTAGATATTCCAAGAGGCTCTAAAATGTGATCCATAACCTAGAAGAAGTTAGTCAATAGAAATGGAACCAGAAATGAAGGTTATAGAATTATCAAACAAAGACTTTAAAACAGCTATGAAAAAAAGAAAAAAAGAAATATAATGAGGAAAGAAATTGAAGATATATTAAGAACCAATTAGAACTTCCGGAGCTCAAAAGTATAGTATTTGAAATGAGAAATTCACTGGATGATTTTAATAGCAGATTAGACTGAAGAATAAAAGATCAATGAATTTGAAGACATAACAATAGAAATTATCCAATCTGAAACTGAGAATGGAAAAGAAAAAAAGCTTTAGTGAACTGTGGGACAATATCAAGCAGACATATATGCAATTGGAGTCCCAGAAGGAAAGGAGAGAGAGAAATGGGCAGAAAAAAAATTAGTTGAAGAAATAATGGCTGAAAGTTTCCAATTATGATGAAATCTGTAAACCCATAGAAGCTCCATGAATCCTAAGTGGGATAACCACAATGAAAACCACACTATGACTATTATAATCAAGTTGCTGAAAACCAGTAGAGGGAGCATTAAAAAAGAAGCTAGAGGGAAAAAAAGATGCATTCACATGGAAGAACAAAGATAAGTCGTATGTCTCATTAGAAACAGTGCAACAATACAAGTGAGAAGACAATGGAATGATATCTTTAAATTGCTGAAAGAAAAAAAAAATATTGTCAACATCAAATGCTATCTCCAATGAAAATACCTTTAAAAGATTAAAGCAAAATAAATGGAGCACGTCATAGGGAATGCAGTTAGCATTAATGTAATGGCTAGATAGAGAGCCAGAGGAGAGAAAGAGCAATAGAGGGATCGTTTTATAAACTATATAAATGTCTAACCAATGTACTGTATACTTGAAACTAAAAATTAAAAAAAAATAAATGAAGGCGAAATACATTTTTTTTTCAAACAAACTAAAACAATTGTCACCAGTTGACCTGAACTACAAGAATATTAAAGGAAGTTCTTCAGGCTGAAGGAAAAATGATACCAGATGGAAACTGGATCTCTACAAAGTAATGAGTGCCAGATAAGTGTGATAAGTATATATCTTATCATAAAAATATAGCTTTTTCTCATTTTAAAATTTATTTAGGACGTGGTTGCATAGTATAGCGGTTAGCACGTCTGCTTTACATGCAGAAGGTCCTGGGTTTGTGCCCCAGTGGAGCCACTGTCCATGGTCTACGGCCATACCACCTTGAACAATCCTAATGTCTGATCTCGGAAGCTAAGCAGGGTCGGGCCTGGTTAATACTTGGATGGGGGACCACCTAGGAAGAACAGGTGCTGTAGGCATAAATAATAATAAATAAAATAAAATTTCTTTAAAAATTTAGTGATTGTTTAAAGCAAAATTAATTATCATGGAATTTATATAAGGTATGACCATAGCCTCAAGGGATTAGAGGAGTGAAATGAAAGTGTGCTGCGAAGGTCCTTATGTTATATATATAGTGATGTAATATTACTTGAAGGTAGTTTGCAGTAAGTTAAAGATTCATCATATATATAACCTGGAACAAACAACAAAAAGGGCACAACTAATAAGCTCATAATGGCAGTAAAAATAAATATTAAATACACTCATCCAAAAGAAATCATTAAAAAAGAACAAATAACAGATTAGAAATACAAACAAAACAAATATCAAGTGTAGACTTGATAGACAAATATAGCCATATCAAAAGGACATTAAATATAAGTCTAAATACTCCAATTAGAAGGCTGCATAAAAATGCAAGACCCAACTTTAAGAATAAAGACACAGGTTAAAAATAAAAACATGGAAAAAGGCATATCATGCAAACACTAATCATAAGAAAGCTGGAGTGATTTTGTTAGTGAGACACATTAGACTTCAGGACAAATAGTATTACTGGAGATAAGGGGAACATTTCATAATGGTAAAGTAGTTCATCAAGAAGACAACAATCCTAAATGTATGCTCCTAATAGAGCCTCAAAATACATGGAAAAAAAAAAAAGATACAACTGAAAGGATAATCAGACAAAACCAAAATTTGGGTTGGATATTTCAATACTCTCAACTCAGTAATTGGTAAAACAAGTAGACAAAAAATCAGTGAAGCGATAGAAAACCTGACCAACACTGCCAGTCAACTATACCTAATTGACATTTGTAAAGCACTGGACCTAACACTACCAGAATACGTTTTCTTTTCAAATCCACAGAGTATATTCACTAAGACCGTATTCTGGGCCTTAAAACAAGTCCCAGTACATTCAGAAGACTTGAAATAATACGAAATATATTCTCTGACCAAAATGGAATTAAGTTAGAAATAAAAATACATCTGGAAAATTCTCCAATACTAAGAAATTATACAGTGTACCTCTTAAATCATGAGTCAAAGAAGAAATTGTAAAGGAAATTAGAAAATAATTTTAACTGAATGGTAATGAAAACACAACATTGAAATTTGTGGGATGCAACTAACAGTGCTTAGAAGGGAATGTATAGCTTTAAAATAAGGAAGATCTAAAATCAGTAAGATTCCACCTTATGAAGCAAGAAAATGAAGAGCAAATTAAACTCTAAGAAGAATAAAATATTAGAAGTATAGAAATCTATGAATTGGAAAATAATAGAGAAAAATCAAATCAAAAGCCAGCTCTTTGAAAAGATAAATAAAAATTGATAAATCTATAGCTAGACTGATAAAGATAAAAAAGAGATAAAAATACAAATTAAGTTACCGCTATCAGGAATGAAATAAGGATATCACTACAGATCCTATAGATATGAAAAGGATAATAAGGGAACATTGTGAATAACTTTATGCCAACAAATTCTACAACTTAGAGGAAATGGAAGAATTCTTTGAAAGACACAAATTACCAAAACTGATTCATAAAGAGGTAGAAAATCTAATCTTAACGTCTATTAAAGAAATTAAATTTGTGATTTAAAATTGTAATTAAAATCTAAGCTCCAATGATTTCAAAGGTGAATTCTATAAAGTAGATATGGAACATATAAACCAAACTTGTAGAAGAGAGGATAAAATTCTTCCCAGCTCATTCTATGAGCCTGGCTGGCATCACCGTGATACCAAAAACTGACAGATGTAAGATAAACCTTCACCTTTACCTCACAGTACACAAAAAGCAACTCATAATGTATTGTAAACCTAAATGTAAAAGCTAAATTTTTAAATCTTCTAGAAGAGAACAAGTGAAGATCATGACCTTTGGATAAGGATTTCTTCTATTGGACACAAAAACATGAGCCAGAAAAGAAAAATTGATAAAATTCACCTTCATCAAAATTTAAAACACATGCTCTTCCAAAGATACTATTAAGAAAATGAAGATGCAAACCACAGACTAGGAAAATATTTGCAATACATGTATGTGATAAAGATTGGTATTCAGAATATATTTTTAAAAAATATATACAACTCAATAAAAAGACAATCCAAATTAAAAACGAATTAACGAGTTGAACAAGCACTTCTCAAAAGAAGATACATTGTAAATGAATATTAACCACTTGAAGAGTGCTCAACATCCTTAGTTATCAGAGAGCTGCAAATTAAAACCACAATGAGCTATCTATCCCCACACATTAACTTGAATTTAAAAAAACAGACTATACCAGGTGTTGATGAGGATGTGGACAGCTTTTACACAATTCTGGTAGAAATGTAATTGGTACAGCCAATTGGAAAATTGTTTGGCAGTTTCTTATAAAGTTAAATATACATCTACTTATGGCTCAGCAATTCTCTTTGTAGGTAGTTACCTAGGAGGAATGAAAACTTACATTCCCACAAGAACTTGAATGCAAATATTATCATAGCAGCTTTATTTTTAATAGCTCCAAACTGCAAGCAACCCAAATATTTATCAGCGGATGTGTAGATAAATAAATATGGTATATCCAGTCAGTGTAATACTACTCAACAATTAAAAAAGGACCAAACAATATAGATGAATATCCAAAGTATTATTCTAAATGAAAGAAGCTAGACAAAAAGACTGCATATTGGATGATTCCATTTACATAAAATTCTAGAAAAGACAAAACGATAGTAACAGAGAATAGGTTAGTGTTCACCAGGTTCCAAGAGTATGGAGAGGATATTGATTGCGAAGAGGCACGAGGGAACTCGATGGAGTGATGGAAATGGCCTATACTTTGTGGTTTAGGTTACATGGTTGTATACATTCGTCAAAATTGAATTTTACACTTAAAATGGGTGCTTTTATTGTATATAAATTATACTTTAATAAAGTTGATTTTCTAATTAATTTTTTTTCCAATTACAGTGATGTTCAATATTGTTATTAGTTTCAGGTGTACAGCATAGTAGTTAAGACATTTATATCTCTTACAAAGTGGTGCCCCCAATAAGTCTAGTACCCACCTAGCACCATACATAGGTATTGCAATATTATTGACTATATTCCCAATGCTGTGACTATTTTGTTGCTCTCAATTTGTATTTCTTAATCCCTTCACCTCTTTCACTCAGTCCCCTATAACCCCTCATCCCATCTGGCAACCATCAGTTTGTTCTCTATATCTATGAATTTGTTTCTGTTCTGTTTGTTTATTTATTTATTTATTTTAGATTCCACACATTAGCGAAATCATATGGTATTTGTCTTTCTCTGACTTATTTCTCTTAGCATAATACCCTCTAGGTCCATCCATGTTGTTGCAAATGACAAGATTTAATTCTTTTTTATGGCCAAGCAATATTCCATTGTGTATATCTTTTTATCCAATTGTGCCACATCTTTTTATCCAATTGTCTGTCAGTGGACACTTAGGTTGCCTCCATATCTTGGCTATTGTATATGAAATATCTTTCTTTGTGTCTTGTTATAGCCTTTGTTTTTCAGCCTATTTTGTGTGGTATGAGTATTGCTACCCTAGCTTTTTATTTGTTTCCATTTTCATAAGATATCTTTTTCCATGTCTTTACTTTCAGTCTGTGTGTATCTTTCAATCTAAAGTGGATCTCTTGTAGGCAGCATATGTTTGAGTCTTGTTTTCTTATCCATTCATCCACCCTGTCTTTCGATTGAAGCATTTAATCCCTTTTCATTTAAAGTAATTATTGATAAGTATGTAGTTATTGCCATTTTAGTATTTATATTTTTGATCTTATAAAGTTGATTTTTAAAAGGAAGCTCTTTGGAGGTGAGGATGTCAATTCCATTTTCAAACAAACAAACAAACAAACAAACAAAACATCAACCTCTTGGATGTTCCTGAGAGGTTGAACTGTTTTCTGCAAGAGGAAAGAGTGGAGGGAAGCAAAGGCAGCATAAACAGCTCTGGTACAAAATATAGTCTTAGTTGAGTACTTTGTCCCTAGATCTTGCCTTTCTTCTTCCCCTTAAAATAATAAGGGCTTGCCATATTCCTGCTACAAAGCTGAGTCGATCCATCAACTTTCTCTCAAAGGAGCAAGTAATCTAATACAGGACCTTAAAATCAAAAGAGTTATTTTTCTAAACCCAGAAAACGTGAAAAACATACATAAAATAATTTTTATTACAGGTCTTATTTATTAAGCTGGCACATTTCATTGGATCTCCTTGGAATGGGAAACAAGATAAAAATCTAGAATGAAGAAGCTGGATAACTTTCTATATTTTTATGTTAGTGTTTAAATCAATCAGCATATTTATTTCCTATCTACTCTTTCTGGTCATTGAGTGGGTTCTCAGGGTAACACAAGATGGTAGAAGATAGGTCATTAGCTGGGGAGGTAAGATATAGGAATAAAGACCAAGCCAAACCAAAACAAAAAAAACCCTTAGTTGTCTTCATTGTTTTGTTTGAAGTGTTATGAATTCCCCTGACCATCTGGTGTCCAAATTGTCAAATTGAAGTCCCAAAATGCTCTTCCATAAAAGTTTTTAATGATAAAAAATGAGTCGACTGTGTCAATCGTCATTCTAAAACTCCTGGATCTAGTTACCCTAGTCTCTTAGTTTTGCTTATATTGAGTTTAGAAATCTTAAGACTTTAGCAGAAGGTCATTGTTTTTGCCAGGTCTGTCTTATATTAAAATAATTAAATCTTTTCATAGTAAAGGCTGAATCTCAAACCTTAAAGTTTTTTGAACAAATAGTTTCAGAATAAGAACTCCAAATATAAATTATTTCAGTTTGGAAGTCTATAGCAACTTGTCATTTAACATTTATTTTATCAGTTAGATTTTCACATAATAAAGATTTGTGGTTTGTTCCTGTTATCAGAAAAAAACAAAACAAAACAAAAAATAACCCAGCTATTTCATCTTTACGGTGCTACCATGTATAAAATTTAATACCCACTGCAGTGTAAACTAAGAGAAATACGTTATTTGTTTCCAATGCAGGTAGTCTTTCTCATCTAATTTGGGTCTATAAAAAGATAATAAGACAGACTATCTCGGTGTATCAAGTCTGAAACTGAATTTATAAAAAAGTTTACTGAAACTGTTGATTCGGTCTTGCTAATAGGAAGAAATGGTTCTTTCAGTTCAAAAATTGGCAGAATCAAGCTAATCCCTTAAAGTATTCTTGTGACTTGGCTGGTTGCAAGTTGGTGGTGATTACCCTTGATTTACAAGACAGAAACACTTTCATCTTTTCTAATCATATGTACGACTTTAGACTGCCTCTCTTACTCTGGCATTTGCCAGTTAAATTAGCATTATAAAAATGGTGGAAATAATATAATGTTGCTATGATAGAATTTCTGAGAACACCAGGTAGAGAAAATACTGAAAGATTGCTAATTCCTGATTCCCATTCTCAGATATTTGTGATCTTCTGTGCTAACCCATGCAGTCTGTTTAAGCAGTGTCTCTTACTTTTCTGAGCCCCATGGGATACAGGCCATATACAAAGGTTGGAGGGAAGAGTGTGGTATAAGGCTATAATGGAGATTTAGTGTATTTTCCTTATCTGCAGTAAAGGACACGTGTGGGTTTAAAAGTGTAAAGTGCATCAGAACCTTACCTTCCTGCCACTTCATTTACTCCTTCCTATTTTTCTTTTCAGGGCTTCTTATCAATTTCAATTTCAAGTTATCTGGAAGAGTTAAGCCTCATTCATTCATTAATGATTCATTCATTCATTAAAAAGCCACAATAAGTAATACGAATTACTTAAAGAATCAGATGGTAAATGGATTTAGCAGAAATGTATAGATATAGAACACCTGAGTTTGATGAGGGCTGGCTAGACAATAGGAGAAAAATGAAGAAGATTGAGGGAGAGTCAGAAAGGGTATTGGAAGGCCTTCATGTAGATAAAATGGTAGGTTTTGCTATGAGCTTCTAATGGGAATAGTGTAGAAGCTTATAGATTGGGTCTAGTGATTCTGGCTGATCCAGCATTTCCAGTTTGTCCTGGTATCTTCTCAGCAAATCTCTCTCAGAGGAGGAAGAGATTATGCTTACCTGTATAGTACTGTGTAGTATTGTGTAGTATTATAAGATTTTCCTATTCTCTGGTATTTTAGAAACATATGGTTTGGCTATAATTTTTTTTTTTCTCTGTACTGGGGGAAAACAATTAAATCAGTAGTAAGAAAATCTGGAGAACCTGACAGATTCTAACACTAGCCAGTTGGTGACTCTGCACTTAGTCTCCTTGGATTGCTTTTGTTTTTCACCTGTAAAATGAAGAGGAAGTAGATAATCTCTTTAAAGTTCTTTCAACTAATAACAGATACATTATTAAACTGCGTGCTAACGTTTTTGTTAGGGATTTGCTATGGACTGAATTGTGACCCCACAAAATTCCTGTGTTGAAACACTAAACTCTAATGTGACTGTATTTGAAGATAGGGCCCATATTGAGGTATTTAAGGTTAAATAAGGTCGTAAGGGTGGGCCCTGATCTGATAATGTCCTATAAGAAGAGACACTAGAGAGCTCTTGGGCATGCTCACTTGCTCTCTTTCTGAATGCTCAGAGGAAAGGCCATGTGAGGACAAAGCAGCCATCTACAGGCCAGGAAGACAGCTCTCACTAGAAACAAGCCTGCTGGAACCTTGATCTTGGACTTTGCAGCCTGAAAACTGTGAGAAAATAAATTTCTGTTGTTTAAGCCACATAGTCTGTAGTATTTTGTTATGGCACCTCAAGAAGACTAATACAGAATTTAACCATACCGAGTACATTTTTACAAACTGAGTCTATATTTTATATGATTTGTAAATTAGATGTATAACTTCTTTGTGTTGGAATAGGAAGTGAAAGGTTTTAACCTGATGGTGGAAAGAAGACCCCACAATTTCTGTTTTTCTCTGAGCTCCTAGATCCTGGGAAATTATGGTATTGAGTTGGATGTTATGAGTAATTTAGTTGGATTATTTTTGAGACAAGTAGCAGAAGAACCTGAGCATAGTTGAGAAGCAATTATTATTTGAAGGCAGAAGAAAAGAACCAAGCTAGAGAGCTTCTCTCTTTAATGGTATCTACCTACAATATTAATAACCTTGTTGAATACCCCTGTTGGAGTAATCATATTGGTGGGGATTGATAGCATATAGTTAACGTTACCATCTGCAAACCTCATTCTGAAGAATCCAATGGGCAAATTGCTGGAGTGGTGGCTTGCAAATATCTAAGGCTGTCTTTTTTTTTTTTTAACCTCTGTTTTTGCGTTGGTATGGCAGGGGAGATAGGATTTATGTTAAATATAATTAAGTAAATACACCTGTTTCATACTTGTATCCCACACACATATTTCTAACCTGTTCTGGTCTGCATCAATGGGATAGTCTCAAAGGGGAGCAGAGGAAGTGGCTTGCGACTTGGACTTGGGAATATCTTGCTCAGATTTGCATTGCTTTTCTGTGCCGTTGCTGATTCCATGCAACTTTATTTCCCTGAGAGCTACTACTATTGACCTGATATTATTGGCTGCAGGCTGGCAGGGAGGATTCACTTAGAATAGGTGGTTACTTCCTGTTCTTGTCTACAGACTTGGAAAAATGGAGAGCGTTTACTTTTCTCCAAAGGTTTCTCAGAAAATAGTGGTACAAATGTTCTGAAGTAGGAAAATTCCTTAAAAAGCTATGTCTGCTCACCCTCAGATAAACATTTCCATTAATATTTCATTTCATTTTGAGCTCCTTTCTAGTTTGTAATATTTTTTTCAATGTATGTAGGTGGCCTTAAACCATATGGTAAAAGTATTTTCCAAAAATATTCAGTCTCTGTCTTACTATGAACTGTTTTCCTTATTTCCTTGCCATTGAGCAACTCTTCTCAACAGGCTCAAATCCTTTTCTCCTTTGTTCTGTCTGTGGTTATGTTGGTGTTTTATGTCCTTTTGGGAACTCATACATGTTTAAATAATACATTTAAGAATGAAATCGCCTATTTCTTCCTTCTGTGTGTTAGGAAAAGAAAACCTTGGTTGCTATTTTTAGATAATATGTATTGAATGTCCCCATAGTCATTGCCCCATACAAAGTAGTTATCACACACAAGATGCAATCTCTTGTGGTCAGTTATGTTATTCTCTTTCTATATACTTTAAAATTCTTAACTTTACAAGTTCTTTTCTCCATTAAATGTTGCTTATAGGTGTTTTGTTTTTTTTTAATTCCATATATGTATTCTTTATAAAAGACATTGGATGCACATTTGCAAATGAGATATTAGAGTCCCAGATTTTGAAGGAGTAGTTTTATTCTGTCTACTGAAAGTCTGATTTCTTCCATCTTTAGGCATCTGTCCTAAACACAGTGGGGTTGTCAAGTAGCAATTTCTCCCATCTTTGATACAGCTACTTCCCCACAATAGCAACCCCCAAATTGGATGTTGGTAGGGAACAAGGAGAATGCAGAAAATTCTGCATCTGCCTTACCTTTTATGAGGGCTCTTGAGAACACTTATTCAACAGTGCCTAAAATTCATAGACTGTTCAATCTAGAAGAGACCACAGTGCTATGCACTTTTATATCTCCATGCTCTTACTTACTACGAAATGCCTTCGCTCCCAGGCTGCCTGGCAAAATGCAGCTTATCCTCTAGCACCCTACTCCATTAATGTATTATGTAACCTTCATCAGTGTTAGCATAGCATTATAAGAAATTGTATATAATTTCTCCCATGATGTGTATGAATGTCCTCTAATGTATTTCATAATATAGTGTTTAATCTATGTTCTTTTTCATTTACCCTACAAATTTTGAATCTTTGCTTTAATAGAGAGGATTATAGTAAGAATGATGTATATGTGTGTGTATATATATACATAGAGAGAATGGAAGGCATTTTTAAAATGACTTTAATTTCTTGTGTTTTTGATAGGAAATGAATATACTCACACTTTTAGATTTCTCACTCAAGTCACTGAGAAAGAGAATATACCACTTAGCTCTGTGTTATTGAGAAACCATCATGGTATTTTGAAGACATGTTATATATGTTACAGTGTGATTCACTTTGTGCTGAGTCTGCCAAAGGACATGTCTTAGAGATATTTTATATAGACGTTGTTATGGGAAAGGATTGATATCCTACTGTTCATATAATGGTTGCTTACATTGACTCCACCAAATTAGGAAATGAAAAACGAAGAGGTGAAATTCATCTTTAAAGATAATGTGTGAATTTTAGGATATTAGTATTTGTATGGGTAATAGAAAAAGTGAGAAAGTAATTCCATCTAATTCTTGTCTTTCTGATCTACTATTAGCCAAGAGCAGTTAGAGAAAATTTCCAGCTGGAGCATTAGAATCTTTCTTCAAGTTCTAAGATATTTAGCACACATGATGTAGAAAACGGAAAACCTGGTATTTACATTTTGTTTTTTGCTTTAGTACCCTTCGTGTAGATCATTTAGCACTTGAATACTAACATTGACAACAACTTGGCCTTACACTTTAGTCATCTTTTTCAATGCTTCTGGGCATTTGGCTCTAGGAAGAAGGTAATTCTTAGTACTGTTCCCTGGTTTGTATATGTTGTTTATTTGGGAACCTGTCTGCCCCTGTGGCTACCTGTCAGAACTCAGCACAATTTAAATGTTTAAGGTGGGTGATTGAAGTGCTTGAACAGGATATCTTTTCACTCAATCCCTGATGACTGACTAGTGGGTACTTTAAAGAATAAATGTGTTCTCCAGCTCAACGGCACATTATAAGAAATATATGACATACAGTATGTCCCCCTAAGATTTAAATTTTTAAAAGCTGAAATGTTTCATATTATACCAGTAATACTCTGAATGAATACTCATATCAACACGAACCATCCCCAACTGTAGGGTGTTTATCTTTTGAAAAATGTCCTAAAATGTGTAAATTAATTTATTTCATAAAAACTGACATATAAAGTTGCTTCTAATGAAAATAATTGCTTTTAGTCATTGCTAATAATTGAGGCTGTTGGTAGTTTGCTTCAGAATGCAAGCATCAACTGTATTACATTTCATTTAAAACTACATTATTTTCTTGATGTCATTGTATTATAATTGATAGTTTGATAGTTGATGCTTGAGAGATTATATTTATTGGCAATAATTTTATCTAAAAGTTAAAATGAATTTTCTGGTTTCAGAGTATTACTTTGTTAATGTTTGCTGTTGTCCTTCACCTTTCAGAATGCTAAGCAGTTTTCTAGGCCAAGTTGAAGATGATCAAACTCGATAAAATAATATTCCAGTAGCTTAATTATGTCATTTTCGAAAAAGTTTATAGCACTTATTTCCTTTTTTCTTGTTGTAGTTGGCTGTGAGCATGCCTGCCTTCTGTACCAGCTCCTAGAGAGCAACACCTATTTTTCAGGCAACTTTATATTTCCAGTAACACCTTTCATGGTACTTTGCCCCAATATATTTAATATTTATTGAAATTAGTGATTTCCCCCCTTGTTTTTCTGAATTAGACTTATGAATCAATTAGTAACTTGAGGCTTAAATGAGGAAGCAGGCAGTCAGCCATGATGGTTAAAACTGTAGTCAAGATTGCCCAGGTTTGAGTTCCTACTTCATTATGTATTAATTGTGGGACTGGCTCATCTGTAAAAAATAGGAATGTTAGTAATAACACCAGCCTCCTAGAGTTTGTTGATAAGGATTAACATAGATAATTTGTTTAAAACATTTATTATGCTGCCTAACATATAGGATATGCTCAGTACAATGTAGCTATAATTATTGCTAACTGCAGTCCCATTAGACTAGACCCAGCCCCTTGAGGGCCTGTCATTTGGTCTGTATATCTCAGGCACCAAACCTTGCATATAGTAAATCCTCAGTACATACTTGCTTGAGTTGAATTGATTGATTTACCCTATTTTTATCTTCCATTGCAGCCCACTGTTTGTAACATGGAAGATTGGTCGAGACAAAAGACTGCGTGGATGCATAGGTACTTTTTCTGCCATGAATTTGCATTCAGGACTCAGGGAGTACACACTTACCAGGTGAAGACCAATTTTTGTTGCCTCTGCTTCTACATTAAAAAAAAAAAAAAACTTATGAAACTTGAACCTCATTATTTAACTCCTTTTCCTTTACTGAATTATTAATATTCTTGACTCCTTTCATATCAGATTATTTGACTATTTGCCTTATCTTGATAAAATGATATTGATATATATTATCATAATATAAAATACTGTGATTACATGTATGTCTGCCACAGGTGTTTTAAAATGTTTTTCTTTACTTTCAATGGCCAGCTTATTTTGTATAACTTGAAAAATCAATGACCAAATGTCCGTGGGTTACCAAAATATATTATTTCCATAATAATATTGTGTCTTCTTTGTTAGGCTTTCTAAAAATTGTTGATATCCATTTCATCTTGCACATTTGGTTACACTTTTATGTGCTTTTGAAATCGAAGGGAGAACCTAGGAAGAAAGTGATGCCACAGCCTGGCAACATAATCATGCACATTTACACTTTACCCAGAATTAGTTGTAGCTTACATATTTTTTTTTTCATCTAACACAAGGACAAAGCAATGAATGCCTCATTATAGTTTTTAGGACTTTGTTCTTAATTTCTGAACTCAAAAAGCTATCTAGCATGCCATCTGATTTTTTTTGGGGGGCGGTTCAAATTTAGATTTCTAGTGAATTGTGTTCCAAAGTTATTTCAAAAGAAGAAAATTCCTTAAATAATAAGCTATTAGTAAAGGAATTTCCTGTTTTTGTTCATGTTTCAGGGTGATTATCTGATATAGTTTCTATAGTTGTAATGTGCACAGTGTCTGTCCAACAAATTGGTCTCTGCTGACTCCTGGTACTTGGGGCAGCTTGCTTAACCTCCAGTAGATAAAGTAGTAATTACAGTACATCTTTTGTTCTGTATATTTCATAGGGATATTAGGGAAATGAAGTAATAATCACTGCTTTGCTTCAGGATTAATGTTAGGAGAACGTTCATTATTTTACTATAGAATTGCATAAATGCAGTTCATAGCACCAATTAATAAAATGCTGGTAACTGAGTTTAGTATTCTTTCATTTGAAGATGTAGCTCCGCAGCTACAGGGTTTTCTTAACTTATAATGAAGCCTAGAAAGGAAAGCAAAGGCTTGGAGAGCCACATTCGTTCTTAGATTTTCACAGGAATTAGAAAATTGTTGTTTGGATTTGATTAAATAACATATAGGCAGTAAAGGGGTTGAAGCACACATTCTGGGAATAACTACAACTTGCTAAAGATAGTGTAACTGCTAGTCCAGGCATATTCGTTTTTTGTTGTAGTTGTTGTTGTTGTTGTTGTTGTTGTTGTTTGTTTTTTCCTGAAATACCATGGACCCATTTTGGGACTTTAGCAAATTCTTCCAGTGACTACCTCTTTGGGACAGGTGCATATGAAATTATACTTTTAATAGCTAATCAAGGCAATTTATTATACATTTGCTAATATAAGTTGTTATGAGGAACACTGGTTTCTTGGTACTGCCTGAAAAAAAAGGTTCTATGTCCAAATAAATTTTGGAAGCACTGGTTAAACAAATTTAAACAGCTCTACTCACTGCAGGACTTCTCAGAACCTTTTATGTTAACAGTGTTGTATATCTCTAAGAGAGAGGGAGAATGTAGCATTTCTCAGACTTCAAATTTTTTGAGTACAGAACCCGTTTGTCCTTCTACCCCAGTGTCTTATGCCTTTAGTGTTCCAAAGAACATATTTTCAGAAACATAAGTCTGTTCTAAAATTTCCATTTTTCTTTATAGTTGGGAAGTCTGAGTTGATAGTATAGAAACCCTTTGTACTTTCTAATGAAATTGTGGCAGGAATGCCGGTATCAAATATTACATACTTTAGAGCTTTAGTAGTAGTAACTGTAGTAGCAATTGGGTTAAGTTTAAAGAAAATATGAGTTTTTTGTCTACATTGATAAGAAGGGATGAAAATATCCAATTTTTTTGGACCTGTGGATCTGTCTCCTAAGGTAATTACCAGAAGGATTACAGTATATATTTCTGACATGAGTTATTTGAATAGTTGAGCTAGAAAATTTACCTACATTTGTATACATGGTTACTCTCATTATAGTCTATGGCTCTTCCTGTTCACTTCTCAACTTTTTTCTCATGTTTTTTATACAGCTTCCTGAAATCGTATGTATCACAGTAGAGAGATATGTGTATTTGTGTATATATATGTACACTTATATATACTGAGCCTTCTCATTTTTGTTTTGTTTAATTTCTTTAGCTTAACATGATAACATGGATGAAGTTATTTAGAAGACATGAACAAAAAATCCAAGTCTTAATGATATACAGTTGCTCTTTTTTCTGGATTCATTTTAGAATTAAAATCGTGGAGTTGTATTTTAAAGTTGCAATATAATGTCTTTCAGTCCAGCAGGGCACTTATAATTACTACATGTTGCTACTGCTCTTGTTGTTACTACTACTACTACTACTACTACTATTTACCATTTATTAAGAACGTTACTACATGTCAGACACTGCAGAGAAGCTTTATATGCATGGTCCTCACAACAGATCTTAGGCATTAATATCCACATTTTTCAAATGGAGAAGCAGATTTACAGAATTTAAGTAATTTACCCACTCACACATATAGTAAGTAATAGAACCACGATTCAAACCAGGCTTCTGACTGCTAAGTCTAGGCCCTTAACTGCTACTTTTAAGATAAAACAATTAACAATTTCTGAAAGTTTATGTTTTGTGGGTTCATCATGAAAATAATGAACTTGAAAGCAGATTACTATAAATTGTATAAATTATGGATCAATAATTCTTTAAAGATTTGACTGTGGGTGGTGAACATACTATGCAATATACAGATGATGTATTATAGAATTTTACTCTTGAAACCTGCATAATTTTATTAACCATTGTCACCCCAATGAATTTAATTTTATAAAAAGAAATCACATGAAAATGAATGAATGAATGAATGAATGAATGAATGAATAAAACATTCTCCTCAGGCTTTACATTTGGTAAAAAACAATTCTAGTTAGGAGTTAAGACTGAAATTCTGGAATTTTATTTTAAGTTCCAGAAAATCCATGGATGGGGTCATAAAAAGTATATAGCTCAGGGTTGCATAGACTAGTCAGAAGAAAATTGATTTGGATTAATATTGTAGAAAGGATAATGCTTATTACAAAAATATACTGTTGCATGACATGAAATTGTGTTCTTCGGCTACATGTAAATAATGGACTAGGCTTCAAGAAGAGGACGGTTTTTCTTGACATAATTGGTGATTCTTGGAGTCTGGTCTTCCATTCTTAAAAACTCATAAATCACAAAATTTATAAATGGAATTAAATGAATTTAGGGGATTGAGAATAAAAAGGAAGAAGAATGCAAAACAAAAAATAAACAATGAAAGTAAAGACTCATCAGGTATAGGTGTCTTTAAAAAAAGGAATATCTGTTTTTCACATTTGATGTGCAGTCATCACCACCATTCATCTGTAGAACTTCTTCATCTTTCCCAACTGAAACTGTACATTAAACACTAGCTCCCCATTTCCCTCTCCCCTAGTCATGGCAACCATCATTCTACTTTCTGTCTCTATGAATATGACTTTTCTAGGTGCCTCATATAAGTGGAAATATACAGTATTTGTCATTTTGGGGACTGGCTTATTTCATTTAGTATCATATCTTCAAAGTTCATCCATGTAGCATCTGTTAGAATTTCCTTCCCTTTTAAGGCTGAATAATATTCCATTGTATGTACTACTACAATTTGTTCATCCATTCATCCATTTGTGGACACCTGAGGGGCTTCTACCTTTTGGCTATTGCAAATAATGCTCCTATGAACATGGATATACAGATATCTGTTTGAGTACCTTTTTCTTTTGAATGCTAATCGTTTCATAGAAGACAATGATCTAGTTTGTTTGTGGTCTTAATCTCTAAAACCTAAATCTAAAAAAAATGACCAGGTACTTTTTAAATGAAATGCCTATCCTGGATTAAGTTTTTATTTATAAACATACTGTTTTAAAACTCAAATACCTGTCATAATCAACTTGTATGTTCTACTAGTTGAAATTTTGATTTTAGAATGAAATAAAATCTTATAAATAGACTGAGGATTTCTTCCCAAATGTGAAAATGCATAATTTTTGTGTAGATAGCAGGAAAACTTTGTGAGAATTATAAGATGAAATTATTAAAGAGACTCTGTTGTTTCCTTGTCTCAGAGACTCTGGGTAAAAGCAGGAAAGATTATAGCAAATAAGAAGCAGGATACAGAGCTCAGAATTATTGATAGAAGTTTATCCATGGCAACAGATTAAAGTCCACTAATAACTGTATTTATTAGTGGTCAGATCTTCAAAGTAGAAATATTCTTTGTCCCATTTGAAAAGTAATAATTTCTAATACTTATCAAACTGTTGCATTTATGGCTTTTACATGCCAGAAAGCAGAGATAAATTTATTTCTTCCCTTTTAGTACTTAGCTTATATACTTTTATAGATAAGAGAATTACAACTAATATAGATGAACACAAACATCTCAAAGAATTTCTAGCAAAGCGTAGGTCTATTTCTTTATGAAAATTCAAGTTGGTAGTAATTTTTTCTGGAATATATAAGTGATTAATGTATTCTTATTTCATAAGAGGAATGTCTCTCATCACGCTTAAGAGACTGTCTTTTCTTCTATTTATTTTGTTGTACTTAGACCTCTTTTCAACCAAATAATTATGCAGGTATTGGCAGTATTTGGAGCTTGATTTTGAATTGTGCTACTTTGTTGCATTGCTTAATTCTGAGAAATTAGTGATGGAAGTTTATTCCTTTCTAGAGAACACGGTGACCACATAAAAGGTGAAATGTTTTGTTTTGGAGTTTTGTGTGAGTGAGGAGCTGTGTGTGTGTGTGGCGGGGCGAGAGGGGGGTGGTTAGGGAGGAAGAAGGGAAGTAGAGAAAGATTGATTGTTTACATGTTACAAGTGTGAACTTACTATTAGGCTTTTTGATATATTAGAAATAGCTAACAGATATACTTTATTACTTTCCAAGGTCTTGGCTAGATTGGGTACTTCTGGATGACTATAGATTTGTTGTAAACCAGGTTTGCTTTGATATTTCGGTGTTGTAATATGTCATTTTTATAAAGCATTATGAGTTTAAAATCATTGTAAACAGCATAATTTATGTCCTGCCCCCCATGGTGGACTATTTTGTGATCATTCTTACTCTTGATCATTTTATGTAAACTTGGCTCATTGTGAAACCCTCTTCCCCAATTTAATATTAGTTCTAACAGCACCACCCAGCTTGATTTTTCTTATGAAAAGAAAAGCTGTACATGAGTCACTCGTGAGTGTACGCTATTGTCATGGAAGTTCATTCTGGAGATGTTAAGGCCAGACTATTTTTGGCAAGTGTCTGTGGCAAGACTTCTGGCTAAACATGCGTTTTGGGGAAATAAATTAGATGTATGAAAAATGCTATGCAAAATTATTTAGCTTAATTTACAGTCTATATTTTGTTGCCTTTTAACAAAAGGAAGAATGGCCTGAGTCCTAAAGCTTATACCTAATTTGTTAGTTTCGGTGTATAAACTGTCAGATTTTATAAGCATTTAATTTAAGATATAGTTTGGAACATAGATTGTTATATACCCTTTACTCAAAATTATCCATAGGATAGGACGGTTCAATATAATCTGTGGAAATCTGGAATCTTCATTTTAGCTACTAGTTTAATACACCCTTCATGATCCTGTGGTTATACTAATGTGCAGAGACATGGCCAAAAAATGTCCAGCAGAATATGGAAGGAGAAACTAAAGAGCAAGAACCATTGCCAGTATAGGTAATAGGTCCTGTGTTGTAATTATCTGACTTCATATAGCACCTACTGCCACAGGAATCAAGTGTAGTGAGTATATCAGATTCTATCCAGTTCCTTGTCACATCTTTCATATCTTCAGAGTCTCCAATTGGAATCCCCGTCCTGCTTTGATTAAGAACCACAGGCGCAATGCCTTCTGGTAGAAAAGGAGAAAAAAAAAACATCTGTAAAAAGGTGAAGTTGTGAGAGAAGCTGAAAATGAGCTTTTGCAGTGTCAGAGTTCTTGGTTCTCGCTTCATGAGGAGAGGATAAACGACAAGAAATTGACTCTATTCTTACATCTGTCTAAACTTTACCCTTTGCTCCTAGGAGGCTGTAATTTCCTCCTTCAGTCATGTTTAAACAATTCATACTGCAAATTTTATCTAAATTTTGTCTTAGAAATTTAGAATATAGTAAAAGCGATAAGAAATTATAAGTAATAATAGTAAATAAATAAATAAAATAGATGAACAATTATGGTCCTAGATAGAAAGTAGATTTTGCCAAAGAAGCGGAGGAGGTGATGATACTGGATGATCAAAATACTCTACACCTGTAACAGAAACAGAACTGTATTTAAAGCAGTTTATGAAATTATTCCATTTGGTTCATCCCTAGTTTACTTTGAGTAAAAATAAAACACTCAATACCACTTTTTTGGTTTGTTTTTATCCTACACGGACAAAAAAATGTCAAAGTTACAGAAATGTGTATAATCGTTATCATTGAAGTGACCACATACAAGATATTGAGTATTTTGAGAGATTACTAACACATATTTTGCAGAGGAAAATGAACTTGCTAAGGAAAAAATGCAAACCTCAGAAATAGAGTACACTTTAAAAGATTATGTGTACACACACACACACACACACACACACACACACACACACACACACAGTTCACCAAAGAGTAGCTAGAACTAGTTGGATTATAGCCCTGATGCTTGACAAATGCTGAAAATTAAAAGTTAATAGTTTAGATTTTGCTTTTCCTCTTGTCCTATTAAAATTAATTCATATTTTGTTTCCGTGCAGTAAACTGATATCTACATCATTCCCTGCGAATCATTGCTTGAGATAGTCTTCATTTTTTTCAGATGAAAGACTGAAGTAGTAAAGATAAATTAAAATACAAATATTGTATGAAATCATTATTACATGTGGTCTAAAATCATACTGTAGGTGTGTAACAATATATTTACTTTTGTCTGAGCTTTTACAAAATTAAAAAAAAAAGTATGTCTAAATGTCTAAAGTATTTGAGTCATTAGAACCTGAATGAGTAGGAGAACAGATTTGTGTTTTCGTGTTCTGGAAGAATAAGATGCTTACACCAATATATACTCGAAGTGGTTATTCCTGTCTAGAATACCATACAAATAATATGCTCTTACCACTTCTAGGGAACAATGTTGCTACTAATTTGAGTAATTTAACTTCATGTATCAATTTAATATTACATTTTTAGTTATTATTTTGTGAGCCTGAGAAAATACGTTTTAAAAGATTTCCTTAAGAGGCAAATGAACAGTCACCCTTCTAGGTGACCTTTGCCCTTCTCTCAAACTTTAAACTACATCAAATGTGAATATTCAAAATAGTAGTCCTTGGAAAAATTTCCTTTTCATTGTTGATAACAATTTAGTGTTCTTTAAAGGTTAAACACTTGTTAGCCCTTTATCTTTCATTATAAATATATTTATCTTACAAACCTATAGATTTTTTTTAATTCTCTCTCTTTTTAAATAAAGAGCAAACATTTAATATAAAAAGCTTATCCTAAAGAGCTACGTTATCTGAGCTGTTTCTTAACAAAAGAAATTGGAAGGCTAATACAATATAACAATTAAAATAGACATGGACATGTATTATCTGCAGAGAACGAGCAAAGGCTCTGTCACCCGGAGGCTTAATGTGGTCCTCGGATGGTATGATATCCCTGATGCACTAAAAATAGGCTCAAAATAAAATTTATCGATAAAAATTAAAACAAAATAGACGTGGACAATGGTAACTTTTTAAAAAGTTCATATAGTTCCTAAGGATTTTCAAAGATGAAAATGGTATCTAATATATTCTATCGAGAATAAAGCTGTAATTATTGTTAATATCAATTGCGCATTTTCAATAGTTTAAAACTTAAAAATGATGGAAATACATTAGATTCATAAAATATAGATTTGCAGTTAGTCTCATATTCAGAAAATTTTTACAGTTTTACTTCAGCTCACAAAATTATCCTGTGAATAAACATCAAAACTTGGCTTCATCATTCAAATTAAATTATCATTTTACTGATAATTTAATAACATTTTAACCCTAATTTTTTAAATTTATACATTGAAATGCCAACCTTTGTGTACTTTTCATTGGTGAAAGAAGAGACTAGAAAAAGCTGTAAAATAAATTCTTCGGAAGCTTTAATTAAAGGGATTGCCAGAACTCAACTTCCAGCTTCTTTGAGGACTGCTTTATATGTTTCACAAAGTTGATTTAAAAGCTTCCAACTGTTGTTACTTCACTGAGGATGGGAGGATGGAGAATCTATTTTACACTCTTCTGGCTGCTATAAACCTAAGCCATTCTTAGATGACCTTCCGTTGCTCCTCTGCTAAAGGAGATTGATTTGCTTGCCTACAAACGTATGGAACTGTGTTGCATATGAAGAGTAGTAAATAAGCATACACTAATAGGTAGACTTACGCTGCTAATAAGGTCATGGGTTCAATCCCCATTTGGGCTAGTTTGCTTTTTTTTGCTCCATATCACAAGACTGCACCCTAGACTCTAAGCAGTTGATTATTAGTAGCAACATTGTTCCCTAGAAGTGGTAAGACAAGAGTGTGTGGATGATTCAGTACCATACCCAAAGCTGCAGCATCGATTCAGCATATGAAACATTCTACATTTGGAGGGCCCAAAACTTAGCTATCTCATGAATAGTTAATAATTCTAATAATAATTGCTTTGAATCCAAAAGAAAAATGAGAATATTTCAAAATGTTAATTTCTTTTCAAAAGCCCTCTGAAAAGAGCCACTGTGAGGGGAGGGAAGCTCTTTGGAGTGGCAGTAGAACTGAGAACACAGGTTGGATTTCAACAGGCCTGAAAATGCTATGAACAAAAGGGAGATGTCTAGTAGATCCCTTGCCTCAGAGGAGAAATTGTTTATTAGTTCCCTTTTCCTGAGTTTCTACCTCTCATAAAGAGTAATGGCTAGGAATGGGAGTCATCTCAGGTAATAGTGGAGTTCAACTGAAGCAACTCTTAAGTACTTCAGTGGTGAAAAGATGACTCTTAAGTTCACAGGTTTCTAAATACGTGCTATAAAATGTCATTGCTCTTTTTAAAAGTACACTTTTTTGAAGGCCGCATTTTAAAACTGTCATCAGTGATGTATTGAGATGCACCTGTGCCGCATGTATCAGCTCAGTAAGGTGTGTGTCTACTGTCTAAGCATATGTGCCCTCTCATGCTGTTGCACCTTCCTCTTTGTAGCTTTTGTTATTGCTCAGAGAATACTTAACCCCATTATCCAGGATGGGCATTCCCATTGGCATGATAAACTCCCCTCATTTATTGTTAATCCTTTTACCTGAGACAAGAAGCCCCATTCATGTCTACGCATCTTGCCTAGAGTAAAAAGCAAAGTCATTCCAAAACCTCTGTTTCACCCAAAGTAAAGTTAATATTCTACAATGCCATCATGCTCTGTTTGCTCCTGCCTCTCCACACCCTGCCCCAACACCTACTCCAAACCTCCTTAAGAAGCACAGAATGTGAGGCCCTAACCTCACACTCCAGCCATACACAGTTATTTACTACTTCCCAAATATAGTTTTTCATGTCTCTCTGGCTTTGAACAGTTTTTTTCCCTGCCAACCACGCCTCTCTCCATTTCCACCCAATCAACTCCTACTGGTCCTTCAAGAATCAGCTTGCTCATTACTTCCTTATGACATTTCCTTGATGCTCCCCAACAAAAATGGTCAGTCTCTGTGTTCTCAGAGCACTTTGTTCAGGCTTCTATTATAACACCTAACACACTGGATTGTAGTGATTAACTTTACATGTCTGTTTCTCCCTTTTGAAATTGCCCTCAGTGGTAGTTTACCAAGCCACATCAAAGCCAATAAACAGAAACCAGTCTTATCACTTTGTGGCAACTTTACTTGATCCTGACAATCATTTCTCCTCTCTTCTCTTTCTGTCTGCTTCTGTTAGCTTAGGTTTGTCACCTTTTCTTGCTGCCCGTGTACTTGAGCCTTGTAGAAGTTGTCAATGCTGATTGGTAGTGAGAGGGATAGTTTAAGGCCAGTTGGAGTTAGACTGAGCCAGTGGGCAGAGATCCTTATCCAGAACATTTTATAAAGCAAATTAACATGAGGTTGATCTCTTGTTATCAAGGCTATATGTGATTAAAGAATCACAATATAAATTGATGTTTGCCATGGAACCTTAGAGCTGGAAGAGATCCTTAGAAATTCATCCAACATCTATGAAATATTTTAATCTCTTTTAAAATTTCCCAAGAAATAGTCATCTAACGTCTGTCTGAACATCTCCACTGACTACCAGTTAAGTAGCCATTTCATTTTCAAACACCTCAAAACCCAATACCACAACTCCAGTTACCACATAGCTTTAGTTGAAGTGCCAGAAGTAAAAGATTGCTAGTATTTAGCACTTTGTTCTTTATAGAAAGCCCCAGTAACCAGCAGTGGTTTTACTTACACTCTGAGTAATTTCTGAGTCTTTGGAAGTTTAGCAGTAGTAAGATACACAGCTTTATAACTGACTCCCATCCACCCCTCCATAACAATTTTAGCTGGCCCCTTGTTGAAACCTTTGAAGCTGCTGTGACATCTCTCACCGCCTACGTTATTCTTCTGGAATTGGCTGGACCAGAGAATCCATAGATTGATTCTGAGCTATAATCGGTACTAGATCTTTTAGTGCCCCTCAAAAATTTATTATACAGAGTTGGAACTGGAATTAGAACACAGGTCTTCTGCCATTGCCTAAGACTGTCACTACAATGTCCGCAATAGAAGGGATCCATAAATGCATGTAAATTTATTATGTTAAGAAGCACACAGTTTCAAATCACCCTGTCATAATCATTTTTCAATATAAAGTCTCTCAAATTATCTGCCTTATGTCAAGTTTTGGGCATATTTCCATAAAATAAAGAATACCAAACTATAAGAATAATAGAATTTTGGTACTAGAAAAATCCCAAAGCAAAATGCAAACCATATATAGTTTATTCTTATCTTAGATTGCCCTCTTCCTCAAACATACCTCCAACAAACTACTAGTTGTATTTCCTAATCATAATAATAACTTCTTTTGTGTGTGTGTGTGTGTGTGTGTGTGTGCTGGACCTGTCCAAGTATTTTATATGTTACCTCATTTAATCTTTTCAACAACTATGTGAAGTTGAAGGTATTTCACTTATGTTACAATTAGAGAAAACCAGAGCTTAGAGAAGTTAAGTACCTTGCTGAATAACAGCTAATGCATGACGGCACTTGAATTTGAACCTGATTCTGTCTGATCCCAAAGTCTGTGTTCCCAACCACTGTACTGCTCTCCTCCAGTAGCATCACTCCCTCTTCTCCCTTGAAAGCTTCTTATAGCTAAATGTCCTACTGACTCAATTGGTAAACTCCGGTCGTAGCTCACAGGAAAACAACCAACTAGCCATTGAATAACTTTTCATTTGGGTACTCAGTATTCCAAAATCTCCCTCACCTCCCTGACCCCATTAATTTTAGTCTTACTCAACTTCTCCTGGATTCTCTTTGCTTTTAGAATCCTGTAACACAGTGTCTCCCTCATGCGCCCTTTTTCTTCACAAGTATTCTCTCAGTCTAGTTTGATGTTCTGAACTGCTATGGTCCCATTAGAATCAATCATTTTCTCAGGGACACTCACTCCCCAAACTTTGATTTTTTTTGTTTGTTTCAGTTCATCATTTGCATTTAATACCAGTAAGTTTACATGAAATGCTAGTTCAGTCTTCAGGTTTCTAGCTAGGCATAACCTTCTGAAAAGTACTGTAGTAGCCTCCAACCCACTCCCCCTCAACTGCGCTTTCGCTTTCTGTGGTTTCATCTTCTTGAGGTCAACCACAGCCTGAAAATATTAAATGGAAAATTCCAGAAATAAACAATTCATGAGTTTTAAATTGCGTGTTGTTCTGAGTAATGTGATGAAATCTTGTGTAGTCCCACTTTGTCCTGCCTGGGACATGAATCATGTCTTGTGCAGTATATTCACACTGTACACGCTCTCTACCCATTACTCATTTAGTAGACATCTAGGTAATTAGATTGACTGTTGCAGTATGGCAGTGCTTGTGTTCAGGTGACCCTTATTTTACTTAATAATGGCCCCAAAGCACAAGGATAGTGATGCTGGCAGTTCACATATGCCAAAGAGATGCTGTAAAGAGCTTCCTTTAAGTGAAAAGCTATGTACGGGAGAAAAAAAAAGAAAAAAAAACAACAAAAAACATAGGATATATAGGATTCGGTACTATTCGTGGTTTCAGGTATCAACTGGGCACCTTGGAACATATCCCCCACAGATAAGGGGGACTATTGTAGGACTTTTGGGTGACTTTGGGAAGACTTCACCATAATGGCACTGTGAATAAAAGCTCTGCTCTTCTTTACAACTGATCAAAAGGAAGACATCACTTCGGGAGTAAGAAGTTAGTCCAATCCTTAGAAATTATAATTAAAGAAACATTCTGAATTTCTAGGTAATTTAGACCAAATTTATTGCCTTAGTTTACATTTTTACAATTTGAAGTTCCTTGGGGCAACTTATAAAACAAGGAATATCTGTTTAAATAGAAGACAAATATATCAATGACTGACATTTTTCTAATTGAAATTTTAAAAAGGAATTTCAGGAAGAAATTGTATGTATTTGAACATGGACAACATCCATTTTACCATACTTAGTTTTCTTACAATCAAAGGGTTTTTAAAAAAAATAATAAAATTGTCCGGATTGTTTCTCTCACTGCATCTGGGATTTGAGGATCTGAGTATTTGAAAAACAAGAGGGATTTTTTAATTTATTTTTAATTATATATAAGTTTTGTGGCTGTATTCTCTTTTTTAAAATTTTGAGGTAAAGAGTAAGGAACACTTTAGAACCAAGGGCGTTGTGAATATCTTCTGTTTTTGCTCTTGATACATTTTATAATGTTTCCTTATCGGAAACAAAGAATATATCATTGGAAGTCTGTTTCCAAGATAGCATTTAAAATTTGATAGGAAAATACCTTTCAAATGTTTTATTCATATACTGCCTGCGAATTATTATAAAATTAATAGCAGTGTTGGTTGGTACATTGTCCATGTCACATGTTTCTTAATAGGATTTCAAAACCAGCACAAAAAGTTCTCATTTCACATCACATATTCAAGTCCCACCTACCAAATTCATCATGGCAACCTGGCCTATTAATGATGCAGTGGAAGAGAAACCAGCACATGGCTGGATGGATGCTAGACCAGAAATTAGTAACATTTTTAGTCTTTGAGATGATAGTGAGGCTAAGCAGTGTGCTTAATGTCATTTGTAAGCTTATGTCATAGGCCAAAGAGGTAGGAAGAGAGGGTGATGGGGCCTGGTAAAGCAGGAATTCTGCCAAATAGTAGAATGTTGGAGTTGATTGTTGTTATTCTGTCTCTTGCCTGAGGTATATCCCATTTTAAGTTCAAGACTAAGGAAACCTTCCAGAAAGAAAGTTGAAAAATTTCAAAGCAAATCAGTAAATGCTGGTGGTTCTATAGTTTCACATTACAGATTTCTTCTTCTGTTTCCCAAAGGATTCACCCAGGAATTCCTCCATTCCCCCAGAATTACTGCTGCTGCTTTTTTTGTGTTCATTACACACTGCTGGTACCTGTGACAGCATTTGCTTTATCTTGCCTTGCAGTGTACTCCATTTCTTACAAGACTGTCTTTTCTACTTAGATTGGTAGTCCCTTGAGGGCCTGGGCTAAATTTTTCTCATCTTTGCATCCCTTAAGTAGCCGTGGTGGATTAGGCATAGATCAAAATAAATGTTTGAATTAGTGAATTCCCTTAGTATGTTGAAGTATTTGTTTACTAGGTGGATAAGGCAATTAAAGAATGTATTAGAAGCCACAGCCTGTGCAAGGGAAGTGAGCAATGAAGATTAAAGCATCTCTGAAAGTGTAAATCATAGGAAAATAAAATTAATTTTCAAAAGCAATCTACATTCATTTTTAGGAATCTAGACATAATCTAAAGTGAGATATATCTGTATTTTGTTTCCTATTTATAATTTTAGATTGAGGAACTTTTTACTCATTATTTGCTTCATAACTGCATCAGTCGTCATTTAATAAAGGATGAGAACACTTAATTCTTATGGGAGGTTTAGGTAGGCAAAATATTTAGATATTCTAGTTACAGCTGTTAAGTTTTATTCCTGTGAAAATGAAACAGAAGTTTAAAATATGCTCCAACGGAAAAACCAATATTTATTAATTCCAAGTGAAATGAATGAGAAACAGAATAGCCTGCAGAAAAGAAATGAGGATGATATTTAATGTCCTATATACTGCCTGTAGCACAATTATGGCTTACAGGCATTTTGTGCCACAAGGGTGCTTATTATAATTGTTTCATGAAAGACATTTTATTCACAGTGGCACTAGTATCCATGTATTTTTTTTTTTTTAATTCTCATAAGAGAGAGATGGCCATTTCTGGGAAGTTTTGTAGTTCCTAGTCTTAAAAACATTGGGTGAGTGGGTGATGGTTTGATCACAGAAATGATCTTTCTGTGATGGCCAAACACCTTGGGTGGGGGGCAGAGTTTCAGGTTAGCAAGCCCAGGTCATGTCTTCATATTATGCCATTTATTAATATCTAGTTAATTGTACTTGATTCTGTTAATAGATGAAACCATGTAGAGAGGCTGCGTTGACATAGAAATAAAACTTGAACAAACAAAAGAATACCCCCTTTTCCCAAGGAAGATTTGGGCTAGGGATTGTGAAAACATATTGATCATTATATTTAGCAAGTTCAAAAAAGACCTTTTGAGAGATGTGGCCTCTAAGGGTTCCTGTCTGTGATAATCAATGGTAGGAATGTTTGCTCCAGAATGGATCCCACCCTGTTCTGAGCCTGATTTTCCTTGTCATTCCCTCTGCAACAATTACTACACAGTAATTGTCCACATACTGAAAAATCGGTGTGGGGATTAAGTAGAATGCTCAATATAAGTTCAGTTGCAGTGGAAAGAAAAGAAGTCCTTTTGACATGCATTTGATAGGAATTTGTTAATTTCGACAAAACATCTGGTGTAAAAAAGTTGTAAACGCAGTACATTTGAAGGGGTTACAGGAGAAGGGATTTACTGTGCTTAACAATTGCCAGTAGTCAGACCACTTCCAAGTTGTGATTTTGTCAGACTCCAAAATTAAGTGGGCTCAAATCTACTCAGCCCTTTCTTGGGAGAAGATCCAAATCCAGCTGCAACATGGAGCAGTTACTCATTGAGAAACACGGTTCTACCCAGTGTCTCCTAGCTAGTTTTCACTAATATGCTTAATATTGCCCTTTTTATATTCTGGGTAAAAAAAAAAAAAAAAAAGACTGCCTTTGTGATTTATTGGTTGAACTTGTACAGCTGAATCTACTATAAACGGTCTGTCTTTATTGGCATTATTTTACTACAGATTTCAATGTTCTTGATCTTTTATTAATTTTCTTAATAAGATAATTCAAACTTACAATAGTCACTATAGTTTCAAAGCTTGATTGAAAGGTGCATTCAGTATTTTCTCTAAATAAGCAGCAATTATAAAAACACAGCTATCGTTAAAGATAGCATCTATTATAAACTCTGACAGTCTTGCTTCTTAATTATATCAGGCTGAAAGGTTTATTTAGTTAAGTTCCACATTTATTGAACTCTTAACTCTGAGCAAGGTACTGTTCTAGGTACTACGGAGCTACAAAGATGGACGGTATATGATATCTACCCTCACCAAGCTTGTAGTCTTGTAAGAGAGATCAACATGTACACAAAAGAAGTATGAGGAAGAATGTAATAAGTTCTATGTTAGATGTATAAATAACACTACTGGAAGTAAGATAAATTAGCTGTGGTTGGATAGACTGGGAAAGATTTTACAGAAGAACTGACATTTCAGCTGAACCTCTGTGGACATTTAAAACTCGGTTTCAACATTCAAAAGTGAGGATGTGGGGAAGGTATGCATTATGTGTCCAAAAAACTTCCTGAGCCAAATGCAAGGAAACAGAATAGTGTCTGTTGTTTAGGGGAGAGCCGTAAGTAACCCTGTGTGTGACTTGAGCTCTAGTGAGGACAGATAGACTGGGGTAGGAATTTTTTTAAGGCATTGAATTGCTATTGAAAGATTTTAAGCAAAATAAAAAGGTCATCAGGGATTACTCTGGCTGCTTGTATATAGGATGGAATAGGAAGGATAGAGATGAGAGACAGACCACTTAGGCTAATTTTAAATATTCCAAATTAGAGATGCTACAGGCCTGGATTAGATTAGTAGCAAGAAGAATAAAGAGATATATAACAGAGACATGATAGTAATAACAAGATGAGACTCTATGTGGGGAGTAAGGTAAAGGGAAGAGTTGAAGATGACTCCAAAGGTTCCTTCTTTGGAACATGATGGGGAGATGACACAATTAAAAGTGATAAGCAACACAGGAAGAGGTATACTTTTGACACATTGCTTGTAAGAGTCATTTTTTTAATATTAAAGTAATTTTGACTTTAATATGAGTGTATCTTTTTTCTGAATTTGAATTTTGGAGATCTTTTTAAATTAAGAATTGTTTGAGGACATTGTAGTGAGAGTGGAGTATACTATCTAATATATTGTTATATTAGTATTATTTAATATGTTATATAAAAAGAAAATCGAGGAACAAGACCTTTGATATCATTATTTTCTTTTAGCCCATGCCACAAAGCAAAGCTTAGAAAATAAAAGATAATTTTTATAGGCCGCCACTTACTTGAAGAAACATTGATGTTGTAACATTTGTTAAAGTACAGCCGAACCCTCAAAATTCCTCTTTCTAACCAAATATACATTTTGTGGATGAGACGTCTATAAAGAAATAAATGTTTATAAACACTGGGCAGTTGTTATGGAATTTAAATATCTGTACTTATTACCTAAGAATGTCTGGGTTTCACGACTGAATTAAGATAGATTCCAGGCTTCTTTAAAGGTAAACAGCATATGCGTTGATTTATCTAGGACAATGGAAAAATGACTGAATTTTGTATTATGATAAAAGTCAACATCTTCTCTTCCATCTATTTAGCAATACTTTTGGGTAATTTTTTTCTCCTTTGGGGAACTTCCCAGATGTTTTGTGAATATGATTCCAATTTACAAGAGTTGTTTTTATATTGTAGCTGAGTAATATCCCAACTCCGAAACCCTTAGACGAGTGTAATTCTAGCCAAGGGGTCCTCTGAAATGTGTGTAGGAGTGCCCCGTGACACTGGCTTCCTTGACTAGCTTAGACTCTCAAAGCTGCCTGTGAGGTCACTTTCCTGGGGTCAGAGAATCCAGGCCTTAATACAGTAATTTCCATTAACAAAGAAAAAAGCATTTCCAGGTATCAGCTGGGGGCATTAAATTTTGAGCAGTGTTCATATATAGTGCAGTGAAAATGAACAGTTTAGTACAAGACGATTTAGATGGTTCTGTAGGTACAGATGTTATATTTTCTGAAAGGAAGAAAAGCCCTGAAATTTAGTGAAAACAACAGGGTGGTTGCTGTTGTACATATCGTCAGAAGAATCATTTTCAAATAAAAGATTGGAAACGTTTAATACTAATATATTGTAGTAATCTAGCATTAAGTAGTGAAAACACTTTAGACAAGTCCAATTTGTATGACTACATTTATTTCTTAATATTTATTTAGAAAACTAATCGTCAACACTTAATTTTATCCAGGTATGGATAATGCCTTTTATGATCTCCCATGGAAAAATCCTCCCAAGTCAAAACAACTCTGAGCTGCCTCACTCTGCCCAGCAGTTGGTTTGTGTCCTGTGTTTGCTGACTACCTTAAATAATTGCCCAAGCCAGGCATAGTTTAAAAAGTAAAATTCTCATTTAAAAACAGTCATGAGCTTATGGTATCCAGGTGTTGGTGATTTTTGGACTGTGGGACCTCTTGTTCTTGATTAACACTGATGGGACAGAGATGACACAGATGATCAGCCTAGTAGATAGAGACTTACGTTTTAGAAGAGAGTACAGACTTTCTTGCCTAAAACCATTTTCTGAAAGGTTTTTTTCCTCTACAAAATTTACTGGCTAGCATTTCGCTTTTGTTGGAACATTGACCTATGATGATTTTATTCAGTATTTTTGCAGGATGCCTATCAATTTTAGTGACAAAAATTGTTCAGCAAACACATTTGCTGGTTCTGGTATTTTCAAGGTTTCTATAGAAACTGGAAATCTTGGAGCCATTTTTTTTAAATCTTATTGCTCTGATTTATAATTCTGTATATGAAAAGCATGAGTCTTATCAACCCAAACCAAGCAAAATTAGTAGAGTACATCCATCCATGATGTGCTAGTTCTGTGTATCTTGTGCTTAAGGGAAACCTGTATGAATTCAGGAGCTTACAGTATAATTAGAGTGGTCAGACCTATCTGTATGACAAGGTAACTAAGCCGCTAAAGCAGAGCCATGCTTGCAGAAGGAATGGATGTGAGGAGCTGGAAGACTGCCTTGTGCCAGTGAAGTGAAAGCCAGCATGGAGGTGTGAGGAGTAACCACCTCTGGAAATGCTTCCTTTGGACACTGATGCTACTTTTATTTGATAATTGTTTTATAACGACTGAATATTTAGTACTTAACATATAAGTTTCCCAAGGACATCATTGCTTTGCCTTTTATTTTGTTTGTTCTGGTGCATAGGTCTATTACTTCAGGGATATAAGCTCCCCCCACCCCATTCCCTTATTTTATAACTAGATGTAACCCAAGGTATGAAAAGTTTGTAACGTCTTTAGTTCAGACAGTAAGCGATTGAACTCAGGAGGCTTGGGCCTTATTTCTGATTCCGTTATTAGTGACCCACCGTTAGACTTGTACTTCGAAGTCTTGAGTAGAAACACAACTGTAGGTGAGTAGCTAGCAATACCAAAGTGGAAGTAAAAGCTTCCAAATTCGAAATAATTGCAGGGAGTCCATTATGATCAATAAAGAATGGATGAAATATTTATTTTAAAAATAGTTTTGCTTGTTTTAGTGACACAGATAACTTAAAATGGGCTAACAGAGTGTTGTCAAGTAGAAGTCTTCCAGAGCCCTGCTTTGTCATATACACAAAGATTTGTAATTATGTTTTAGTGCACATAGATGGTTAATTCTGAAGTCCTGAAAATAGTTTCTCTTTCAGCAAGTTCTGTGCTTCTCTTACAACCTTAATTACAAAGTTGATTTGCTTAGTGTAACAGACCCTTCTTTTCCAGTTAGCCTACATCTGTTTAAATTAGCACACATTTTGAATTAGTGGAGCTCAAATTAATGATGTTTTATTCTGTTACGAAGAGTTTGTTTTCCATCACTGATAATTATTTCCAGGAAAGTTAAGTCCACAGAAAATATTCTCTCAGTTTCCTTAATGTTGTTTACCAAAGTCCAAGACATGGCTTTTAGTTACATGGGGGAAGGAGAGGACATGGCGGAAGCAAAGGAAAATGAAATGCTATAACCTGGTCTCTCAGATTTGTGAAGCAGGTTCGGAGCAGCATTCTAAACCAATGTTACTTCTTGTAAAAGGCAAACCAGACCTCAGAATTTTAAAGTCTAATGTAATTGAGAGAATATGTGCTGATACATACTAATACTTTAACCCCTATCAACCTGTTAAGTTGTAAGAACCTCTTAGTTGACCGACATTCTGACAGCCCCACCAAAAGTGCACCAGAGGTCCACTAGTCTTTTCTAGAATCTTTCTCCCACTAGATCATTCTCATTGCTTCAGAGGGTTGATTTGCACCAAGTTCCTCTTCCCCCGGGATGCTTACTCAGCTGAGATCCCGCAGAGAACCGGAAGAGTGGGCAAAGGAATTTTTAAAAGGATTTTTTATTTGTAAACTGATTTCTGATTTCCTTTAGACCTATGTTCATTTAGAGAGACTGTTATCTTGTGCTTCTTTTTTCTATGCCTGCCCTTGCTGGCTTGTGATTCATCCAGTTCATAAGATGTTCCTTTATAAGGTGTGAAAGGCACAGAAATGGACTAGTAATTTAGGTCTTGATGTGTTTTAAACTACAACAAAATAATAATAATAATAATCACCCCACAAACATAAGAGGCCATTGAGCATCCTTCAGGATGCAAAGCATCTGTGTTTTCCTGGGGAGATGGAAGCAACTCAGTAACTCTATCATGGGAGTTGATTATTATTTATTTATAGCAGTCTATAAATTTTAGCTAGAAAAATGTTGACAAACTGTGCTATACCGCGAATGCACAGTAATCTAACTAAAGACCAAAAGGCCAGTTACATCTCCTAAGTGAACAACATTTAATCAATATTAAACAGGGGACACACATTTTGGTGGACAGTTTTTAAGGTGATGAATAAAAAGATATTTAGAATACAGGGAACATTGGATGTTTAATAAAGTATAAACAGGACCATTTAATGTTTATTATATTGCCGGTAAATGTTTAATAAATATGAGACTATATGAGACTGTCTTCTTATATGCTTTCACTCATTAAAACTGTACTCACCAGCTGCCGAATGCTAGACACTGGGTATACAGCGAGGAGCAAAAATGAGCACATCATCATATTCATGGAACTTATGGTCAAAGTTATAAATATATAACCTGTGCATGGGTGTAAATACTCAAAACTGTAGTTTTTAATTTATGTTTTTATAGAGTTTTGCTTAGCCTGGTAGATTTTCTACAAATAAGCTAGTATCCATAAAGCTAAAAGTTATAAGGCCTTGTGAATTTAGGTGCCTTCCTCTTTTTTTTTTTTCCCCCCACATCTCTAAAATGCGACTTGGTTTATGAGATTTATACTTATCATTAGGTGCTCTTAGTTGCTCATATAAATGCGGGTCATGTTACGGTAGTGTAGCAAAACTAATATGAAGCACGCTATTCCATAGGACTACAATTGAACATACTGTGTCACTGTATGTATACGTATGCTCGGCACATAGCAGGAGCTCAATAAATATTTGCTAAGTTAATTCACGTTCATAGACATTCTTTTCCATCAGCAATCATTAGGACTGCCTCTTATACATAGCCAGTTTTGCTGCTATGCCGGACAGAACTGTTGTCACATGACTATAATTTAAATTGCATGGCTTTTATCCATTGCATTTTTTCCATCCCAAAATGATGCTGTTTCCTTTTAGTATGTATTGTGGTTTTCCTAATATGTACTGTAGTACGGATTCAGCAATTGTCATTATTTCAGCAGCATATTGCAAAGCTTTTCCAACATATTTTATTACCCCATGTACTTGTCTGATGGAAACAAAATCAAAGGAGGACCTTTTCACTGGGAGAATTAAGTAATTTTTAATGGTAATGGAATGGAAAACTTTACAAGTAAAATTTTTCTTTGCCTTTGAAAGTTAGGTTTATCAAGATATAAACCAAACAGGAGATGAGGAGTTAAAATACCCTTTTCTGTTTGATCAGGCTCACTGTAACATTTGTTGAAAGAATAAAGTAAAACTTGTTCCAAGAGATTGGAAGGTAGGTTGGATTCAAGTTGAAGAGCTTTAGCAGTACATCAATAACCGCATAGTTCTCTCATGCTGAATCTCCGCATGACATTGTGCTATGTACTTGAAAATGGGCATTAAGGTTATCTTGCCCTAACCAGCTTATAGTTTGACATATTTAGGTACACACAACCAGAAGATACAGTGACATTTACAAAAGGGACAGATTCTCTAATCGTTACAGCTTTATAAAAGGGAACTAAGTACTCTATTTTAAAAATGTATAACTTTTATGTTGAATAATCCTATGGATCTCTCTGCAGGTAGGGGGAAATAATGGGACAGAATGGATAGAATGCAAGGTAAAAAGAGCAAGGGAAAAGTACAATGAGGAGAGAGTGACACCTACTAGGAGTGTGTAAGAATAAAGATGAAGGGGGAGTGGTTTAGAAATGGAAGGGAGGGCCTTAGTGAAGATCGCATTTGCCACCCTCACAGTGTTGGTGCTTCCCACCCTTATCTGCTCATTTTCTAGATTCTGCGTGACTTCAGCATGCTGTCAAGTGCCAGGTGCCTGACAGTGTTGAGTTATAGTGGGAAGCTAACTGCTTTATTAGTCTAGCTATTCTCTATTGCTTTTGGCATCATTTTCTTCTTTGCTCCTCAAACATCCATTCTGGAGTGTTATCAGATTAGGACAGCCAGTCAACAAATATATGAAAGAATAATGGAAAGATCAGTGGGAAGTCAGGAGATGCAGCATATAGTCCCAACTCTGCTACTTAATAGCTGCGTGACTTTGGGCACGTCACTTTCTGCTCTAGTTCTCCCAAATGTCAAATGAAGGGTGTAGACTAGATGATCTCTAAGTCCTTGTAGCTGTTACACTTGGTGACTCTATGACAATGGGGGCCTTATTCTTGGAAGACATCTATTATGGTTTCTAATATAATATAGCATTAGCTTTGTCTGCTTTATGAGGATGTGTTGAGGGTCACCTAGGATAAAAGATGTGAAGACCCTTTGAAAACTCTATGTAGAATCGTATAAAATAAAGATGATATGAGTGGTTTGAAGGAAACTTTCCCCCAAAAGATATCACATAGTCATAAAAATTAAAATAATTCTGTTTAAATAAATGTAAGGCAAGTTACAGAGGCCATGAAATCAGACATGTAGTTATGCTTCATTATAGGAAAATATGAGATGGGAAAGTATAAAAACCAAGAAACTGACTCGATAACCATTGCCTGGTTAAGCAGCTAGGTTGCTGGAGGTGAAGCGTGTGACTTTTCTTTTTTCCAAACTGACCTTCTGCTTTTCAGAGTTACCTTAAAAACCCTAGAAAGAAATAGGCAGTGGACCGTGTACCTTTCTCCGTGCACAGTCTACTCACTGAGGGCCGAAATAAAACATAGAATCCAATACCAAAAGGGAATGGGTCATCTTGACCCAATGGTGGAGCATGACAACACGTAACTGCCTTGCACACTTGTCCAGTGGAAGCAGTAGCTGTAGGCCTTTGTCTCAGTATACTACTCATCTCTCTCACCCCCATTCTTTTATTTCTTCTCCTTCTTGTGACATTTTACTATTCTCGCTTCCTTACCTTAATAGAATAGAAAGAGGAAAGAAAAGAGGAAAACATCCAGAAGGTGGGAGAGGAGGAGAAGAGAAGGAAAATAAAGATGAAAAACGTCTCAGTGAGGCAGTGGAGAGGGCTGGATGTCTCTCTCTCCCTTAGCATACTGAGTAGATAAGCATACTTTGCACCAAATCTTTAAGACTGACGTAACTCTTTCCTTTGTTACCTTTAGTTCCCCATCAGTGATATCTGAGAAAATCATAGACAGGCCACGCAGTAAGAGCCAGCATGCTAGCTCTCAGCAGACCTGTACCATTTAGGACTGGCATTAGTTTTAGAAAGGACAGTAAACCAGTGGGTAAGGCTGAATCACCCTAACATGGCACATAAGTTAGAGTGACAACATATGTTTTGCACTTTAGAGTTCAATTTATAGATTTGATTGCCATGGAAAGAGGGAAGGAAAAAAAAAATGCATGACGCTTGTGGTGATTATGAGAGAACTTATTCATTCAGATTGGAAAAGCAAAGTTAAAAATCAAAAACAGGCCTACCAGCCTAGATATGTCCAAAACCTAGTACTTTGGTAACGCTATTATGACTTCCAGCAGATTAAATTTCAAATTGTGGAAAAGCTTCAGAATAAGGGACGGCTTAGTATCCCACTAATAGGGCTTATTAAATTTAGATAAAACAGATGTTTTTCAATGGCAGCAACTCTGAATCACAAAAAGCAAAATGGAGAACAAAGAGAGCAAAAACAAGCTAACACTTTCACTAAAAACGTACCGTATCTTAGTTTCAGAACCTGCTCACACTTACACTTAAAGCATTCAGTTAAACCCCAGAAGAAGCAGCATTAATTGGGGGGAAATTCCTTAAAAATGATTAAATGTGTATACATTATGTTGATTTGCTAACAACATTTTAGAAGTGATGCTGTGAAAAGAGAATGGCCTCTAGAGATAGACAGCCCCGAGTTCAAATGTCACCTCTCTTACCTGTTTTTATGACCTATGGCAAGTTGCTTAATCTCACTGAACTCACTGAACTCACTGAACCTCAGTCTTCTCATCTATAAAATGGAGTTGTTTTGAAGACTCAACAATAGAATACATGTATCACATCTGGCTCACAATAGGTGCTCAAAAGATATTGACTCTTTCATATTTAAAGCTGTTTTTGCTCATAGTATCATGTCTCAATATATTAGAGTCAGTCTCCTGGAATTTAAGAGCTTTAGATTAGCGGTCTCTAAAGAGAGGTACCCCTGGATGATCCATTGTGGGGTGAGAAGAGAAGATTAGAAATTCTATTTATGATCTTTTAATCCAAAATATAAGAAAATAGTAATTAAACTCCACTAATATTTAATATATGGATTAACCCCGGTGCTGTCATTTGGTTTATGTTGGAAGGTCACTGTCACATACCTGAGGATAGCATGAGATCCTTGATTTGATGAGTGTTGATAGTGGCACCCTTCTTCTTTAATTCACTTTCAGCATATTGCAACATATTTCAGTTTATATGTGCCTGGTTAAGTAGATTTATGGTTCTTAGTATTATTTTCAGCCTGTGGTTTCTTTGCAGGAATCTTCTTAAGCCATTTAATCACTATGCATAGATTAGCTAAAACTAGATAAAATTACCCATGCAGGAAGTGGCTGAAGAAGATTCCTGCGAAGAAACAATGGATGCATGGTAATAGTAATAATACAAACACAAGGGAAGGATGAGAAAATGGTAGAACTACATGACACTTCTACAGGTTACCTCATAACATGGTCGGCCGAGTCATAAAGTAAAAAGGAAGATAATCTAATCAGACCTGACATGATGTCAGCCAAAAAATAAATTATCAAGACATTATTTGAAATATGTATTTATACCTGCTGTCTTTGCCAAGAAAGCTCACTCTAAGTATATTTTGTGCTTTGGATATATTAGCTAGTAATAGTACTACATGTCTATACAAATATATATATATATATATATACTGGGGATATGAAGCACCTTACTTGGTGTAGTAGATTTGTTACTAGGAAAAAAAAAATGTTTATACATTTTATTTCTGTAAATTTAGCTGTGATTTTGAGTCACTTGGTAACTTGTAAACCAATGGCAGAAAGTATAAAATAGACCCTTCCAGAAGAGAAGTTAACCTTGTCTGGCCATTCCTCTCAGCTTTCATATCGTATGTGATTTTACTGTCTTTTACACACATCCATATATTATTTTGCAATCTATTCTTCTATATCCTCTGTGACTCTTCACATAATAAAAGGCATACAGCAGGTGCTTAATATTTTGAAAATTAAAGAAAATGAAATGAAGGCTCCTCCAAACAAAGAAACTAACAACAACAACAATAACAACAACAACAAAACAAAACAAAACAAAAAAACCAGAGCCTGGAAATATAGCCATTATCCCCAGGGATGGCCACATTGAATTCCTAGAGATTACTTGTTTAGATCCTCCCATATCAAGGTTGAAGGATCAGTCTTAGTCCTGGGGTTCCCTTCCTTTCACCAGAGTCATGATATGGGGGTAGCCCTGTGTGCATAAACTTAACAGATATGCTGATGATCAATCAAAGTCCTTTGGCAGCCACTACTTATTAAGCACCTAGTGTATGCAAGGCACTTATGTAGGTGTTATTATTTATTTGCCACAGTAGCTCTATGAAGTAGATACTATTATTCCCATTTTATTGATGAGGAAATGGAGGCTGCCACAAGTTAAGAGACTTATCCAGATGTCACAGAGCTAGTATGCAGTGGAGCCAGGATCCAAATGCAGTTATGTCTGACTCCAGAAGCTAAGCTCTTGACCATTTTACTGTGTTATGTTCTACAGGATTGTGAAATAGTGTTCATGTATCAATGATGACTTCGATATTGCATTTTTAGGAGCTATAGTTGCCACAGGAAACTGTTGTTATACCTTGGAGACATGCTTTGATGGCCTTGGGGAAATAATACTTGGTCAAGGTTGTAGAGAAAGGCAATAAAATTTACATTCAATTCAATTTGGGAGTTAGTTCGGTTTTATGGTGTCCTAATTCAGAGAACCCGAGGATGAAAACCTTGACAGTCCGTCAGGTTACTTTTGTGTTACACTGTCTTGAAAGTAGAGACATCCCATGCTTTCAAATCTCCTATGATGGAAGTTGTCGTTGGTCATTGTAATCTGTTGTCAAGACCCACATATTGTTTTCTTGCTAAGATCACTGCGAGCACTGTTCTAACACTGTGTAGTAATGAATGACCCAAAGTCATATTGAGTCTTAAAGACGAACCTAAGCCATAGAGATAAACTTATGTTCATTTTAATCTGGTAGAATATATTTTAAAAGTTTTTCCATCAGAAAAGTAATTAAAACAAAAATATTTCTAGTAATTCATTTCTCAAAACAGGATAGAGTAAATCCAGAAACTCTGCAGAGAGAGCATTATGTGGACATTATAATGGAGGAAAATGAGGAATACCTGCCATCTACACTAAACATTTAGCCATCCATTTCTTCATGTATCTTGTATTTTCTACTTTTAGTTCTGTTTCACTGAGTCAGAATCACAACCTATTCTCCTAATTTAGAGGTAAGGAACTGTGGCTAGGAGGCATATTCTTAACAATATTGCTCTGGTCATCACAACATGCAACCCAGTGGAGAGTATTTGTCCCTCCTGGTGGGCATCTGTGGCTAACTCAGAGTAGAGGCTTTTAAGAATTCAAGATCAGAGCAGTTCAAGAACTTTAATCAGTAGGTAATAACACTCTAAAGCCTAAGTGAATCCTTATAGGATAGGAGTCAAATAATATATGTGGAAACCTACAGGCCCTATAGCACTTTATCTCCCTTCCCTTGTACCCTTCCACTCCTCCTTCTTTGCTGTCTCTCTTTGTCCCTTTGTATATGTCTCTAGTTACTTTCTTTGCCTCCTACTTCTTTTTCTTGCTTCTTTTCTCTTCCTCTCCATCTTTATTTGTTTGTATAATTTTTTTCTTTTTCCGTTTCTACTTAGTCTTCCCTTAGTTCTTTCCTCCATTCTCTGTTAATCACCTGTCATATCACAATAAAATATATATCAAAATCAATAACTGTTGATGTTTACTGAGCAGCAAGTAGTTTTATTTATTACTCTAAAGGGAAAAAAAAAATCTCCCAAATAAGTAACTCTTTACATATGTCTTAAGATTGAAAATTTCCTTTTTTTGGGGTCATAGCCCTCACCAAAATGAGGTTCCCTTCCTCCTTCCTTAACTATAATTGTGTCCTTTGTTGCTCCTTTCCACCCTTAGCTTTGATGAATCGTCACTTACTTTTTTGCATTGTTTTATGTCTATTTTTTCTTTAATATGGGGAAGCTAAAATTGCTACTTAATATGAAAGGTTATGGATAATTCTGTTATTCTAAGTTTCTGGAGTTCAGACATGCCCCATGTGCATTCTGTTCTAGAAGCTCCGATGAGGAATGGCAGAATTTCTAGATGATTAAAACCCCTCATAAACAAACTGGTTGGTTTTTTTAGACTAATGTCTGATTGATTTGCTTTTTTCACCTATCCAAACTGAGATTTTTAAATTCTATTTTAATTACTTCCTTGTCCTGAAAATAGATTGCTTGTAATATGAAGCCCTTCTCAGTTTGGTAACTTTCTACAGGGTAAGTGATAAAGGTCATCAGTGTTTTAGAAAGTGAATAAATGAATGAACGAGTGAATGACTAGCTAGGTAAGTTCACTTAAATTATTTCTATTGTACGCTATATTGTTTATGATGAGCCTTGTACTATCTTAGGTTTTGTCTCTTTTCAACTTTTTTGTTTCCTTATAATTTCCACGCACCGTCAGAAACCCCTTGCTTCTTTGATAAGCTAAACTCTTCATTCCTTTTTTAAAAATGTTCATTTTCATTAAAGTGCTATTTAACATTAGATATTAACTTTGACAGATGTTAATGCTGCTTTTCAATCAGGAGAAATATATTCTTGGGAAGTGCCAATTTGAATTGAATATATTTGAATTTCGTATGTGAATTAAACTATTATTTAAACCTTACCCATCCATCATATGGGGGATGGAGCAGCTGGCTGGTTTTATACATAAGTGTTTTTTTTCCCCCTAGCAATAACAAAACATTAGAAAATGGCTTCCTATTATACCAAAGAGAATTTAATACAAATTTACTACAGGACGTCATTGTTTGTCAGTACCTTAGGCTGCCTAGAATTTAAATTGGCAGGCACTTCTCTGGTATAAAATGCTTTCCATGGACAATATTAATATTTTAAAAATCCTTTTTGCTCCTGCAGATTTCCAGTAGACAGAAAGTCTAGCTGTATTTACTCTTTGGCTACTAATGAATGCTATTAAAGTATTATTTATCTTATTTAGGCAGAGGCACTTCAGGTATGAGTTCAGAATTGCCAAGTAAGGCAAGCATTTAATTTTAAAATAATAATAAAAAGATAATCCATACAAAGGTGGCAACAAAAAATGTAGATAACTAGAAAGAATTTTGGACTTGAGTCAAGAATCTGGGTTGTATCCCCACCTGTGTCACTAACTAGCTGGGTCACCTCGAGTAACTTACTGCCCAACTCCGGACTGCATATCTTCTCCAAAGGCTCAGCATCTACACTGCATGTTCTGTATACTAAAGAGAATGGGGCTGAGGGAAGCTGAATCCTCTTGTTTATCAGCTATCCAGACCAGTCTAGCAGCTCTGATGTCAGTCTCCAGCTACATTTTTTCATCTTTTTTATAATCCATTAAATCCTTGGTAGGCTTTCATTGCTAGTTCTTTTCCCTGGGAATTTGCATTTGGAGATGTTGAGGGCTTCCTACCTTTTGGAATTTTTCTATGCTCATGAATTCAGTGTAAAGTTGTTTAGAGTTGATGAAAAATACAAGAATTAAAAGTCTTGTTTGAATGAGTATCTCTGTAAAATCAGACTGTTTCCGTCATGACTAATGTACCTTTACTCTTCCAGAGTTTTGAAATGAATACGTTTGAGTCTTGGTATAGTGAGGCATGATCGTCAGTTTCTCTTATTAACCATGTAGCATTCTCCCACTTACTCCTGTTCTAAACATTTTTTTTTTAAGCCCAGAATGACTGAGTAACAAGGTTCCATATCACAGGAAAGCTTGCTAGCTTGATCTTCAGTTACATTTTAGGTACTTGAAAATTTCATTGATTTGAAATAGTTTGAATTGCAGTGAGCTCTACAATTTACCTTTCATTGGTTTGCTAGCAAATAAAGTAAGCAAAATGATAACTTGCTTCAAAGTGTTAAGAAATTAACTTATGCTTCAGCATGTGTGTTGTGTAAAAGCTAGTTCTAGATAAAAAAAAAACTTCATTAAAGTAGGTCTAGCACTATAACTAAAAAGGCAGAGAATAACAAATGTTGGTGAAGATGTGGGAAAAATTAGAACCTTCATACATTGTTGATAGGCATGTAGAATGGTACAGCCGCTATGGGAAACAGTTTGTTGGCATCTCAAAAAGTTAAACATAGAATTACCATATGACCCAGCAGGTCTACTCCTAAGTATCTACCTAAGAGAAATGAAAACATATGTCCACACAAAAACTCATACGTTAGTATTCATAACAGCATTATTCATAATAGCGAAAAAGTGGAAACAAGCCAGATGTCCATCAGCAGATAAATGAATAACAAAATGTTATGTATCTGTATAATTGAATGTTATTAGACAAAAAGATGAAGTACTGATGTATGCTACAACATGGATGAAACTCTAAAAACACGTTTTATAAAAATTCAAACACAAAAGGCCACATATTATATGATTCTACATATATGAAGTGTCCAGAATAGGCAAATCCATAGAGACAGAAAGTAGATTGCTGATTTCCAGGAGCTGTGGGGAGGGAAGAATGTGGAGTGACTGCTAATGGGTATATGGGGTTCTTTTTGGTGTGAAGAAAATGTTTTAAAATTGGATAATGGTGACGGTTGTACAACTCTGTGAATTGAATTATATACATTAAAAGGATGAATTTTATGGTTATGTGAATTATATCTCAATAAAGCTGTTATATCAAAAACATTAGTGATTATATTACTGTAATTACTTGAAATTATAAAAATATATTTAAATTACATTTTGCCAGGAACTGGGAAGAGGGTGGGATGGGGAGTTAGTATTTAATGGATATCGTGTTTCAGTTGGCAAGATGAAAAAGTTCTGAAGATAGATGGTGGTGATTATCGCACAGTGTGAATGTACTTAATCCCACAGAACTGTACACTTAAAATGGTAAATTTTATGCCATGCATATTTTGCCACAATAAAAAAAAAATCTTAGCCCTAAAAATTATATTTTATGTTATTCTAATGTAAAAGGTTTTTTGTTTTTTTTTTTCTTCTTAACAGGAAAACTGAAAGTGTGATTGGCCTTTTGGTTTTTATGCATGGGATCTTCTGTTCTGTGTTTTAGAACTTTTCTCCAGTATGTGTCACTGGGGGAAAGAGGGAGTTCACACACACACACACACACACACACACAAACACATCATCATCATCATCATCTTTATCTTGGCTTTGAATGTGATCTTGAAAACATTTTTTAACACTTCGTTTGCCAATAGGAAAGTAAACCAGACCATAGGAAATTTGTGTTGTTAAATTATAAAATAGTGAAATACTGTTCTCATAGTATGAATTATCACAGATTTCCTGGTACTTGGTTAATCTTGGCTCATTGAATAGGAAACACTTATACTGTATATAAAACACCTCTATATCTTTCTATGAGCATTTTCCTTTGTATAGCAGAATAGAATGAGCACCAAAATAGCATTGAAAATACTCACAAACATAGATATATATTTGTCCAATACAGTGGGTGAGTTTCAGAATGCAAAGGAAAGGATGGAAAAACGAAAAAAGGAAAATCCAGCAATGAGGAAGTCACTGCAAAAGGAATCAAATTATTTTCAAAGGCCGTAGAACTTTGTTATGACCCACTTTGCAAGCTCTAAATTTGCACCCTCTGAGGATTAATCTGTGAAAATATATCTTTTATAAAAAACATTTCTAAGCCTAGCTGCTCTATAAGACATTCGAGGATGAATAGCACGAATGCCAGCAGTGCCATTACTATAGTGTACAATCAGAGAGATGTTTTGTTTTTGTTTTTGACTAGGAAGTGGTTGCTTTTAAAAGTACAAGGAACACACAGTGCTTGTGTGTGCGTCTCTGTATTTTCTGTCTGTCTATTCTACTTTTGCAGGAATAATTATGGTCTTCCAACATTTTTGTCCTTAAAAGTGGGGTTTTTCTAGAATTTGGCACTGTGGTATACTACCTTTGATTATAGGATCCAATCAGAGTTGATGTACTCAGAAATCCATTGATGTGATTAATAGTCTCCTAATCATACTTTTATTTCCTAGATTAGTCTATTTCCTGTAGTTTCACAATTTTGAACCATATCTTGAATTATCCTTTAGAGGGGGCCTGAAATCCTTATGAGTAATTTTAGTTTGTAATTTGCATGATTATTTTCATTTTCTTTGATTTCTTTTGCTTGAAGAAAATGAAATTTTGATTTTTTTAACTCTTTGAGTGCTGTTCTGTGGTAACTGGCCACCTAGCATGAACTTTTTTTTTTTTTTTTTACAACATGAAATGCATATATTTTTTTTCCACCAGCACTAGATCCAGAAGTCTTGCCACAAGTTTCCACTAGTCTGGTTTTTATTCTCCTCAAAAGTAAAATAAAACATTCTCAGAATCTACAGGTAACAGGAAACTACACCAGGAAATGATTGTGCAGGAAATGTCATTGATCATTCACTCTTTACAGTTAGATTGGTCATAGGATTCGCTAGTAAACACAATCTATTGAATGAAAAAAAAAATGACCACTTCTAAAATCTTTGGGACCTTCAAATACATTTGAAGATTATTGGTGCCTTTGGTACCTTGCTGATTATGTTTTTATCTTTTACCTTTTCAAATGATTGTCTGCATTTGAAATTAGGAACTTTCATATCTAGCAGTTACTTTAATATTTGCTTTGTTTTCAACAGTGCCCTTAAAGATAGCCGTTTTCCCCCAATGACAAGGGATGAGCTGCCACGGCTCTTCTGCTCAGTTTCTCTGCTCACTAACTTTGAAGATGTCTGTGATTATTTGGACTGGGAGGTAAGACTCTAGACAATTTTTAAAGAAAAATGAAAGTAATTCTGGAGTAATTGTTTAAAATTAGGCCCAGAAAACAACTCTTTCAGCTCATTCTCTCTTGTAATGAAGGTAGAGAGTAACAAGGATAAATAAACTTCAGAGCTGATCAATGAGATATTAGCAAAGGAGTTTTTTTCAGAGACAGAGTGCCGTGTGTTATTTTAATCCCCCAACTGAATTTTCTCTTCATTTTTATCCTATTATTTCACCAGAGGACCTTGTAAAAGTTGTTAATAAGTAGTAAGAAGGACTGATTGGAATTTGTTTCTCCTCTTGCATCCTGGTGCACTCTTATGTTACTGCCATCAAGCAGTTAGTTAGGTAGTCAAAGGATATGTCTAAGAATCAAGAAGCAAAAGAGTTAGGATAATACATCAGTTGGGAGAATCAGCTTGTGGATAATGACTGGGTGTTGGTTAGAGTTAAATCATACTAATTCAATTTTGGCCACCTTAACTTATATGCTTAAACACATTAACAAATAATATTAAGGTTATATCTTGGGTATCTCTGCATTGCTATTATCGGAGTAGTCTATATTGACCATATTTTTATTCTCCAACATGTGGGGTTGGGTTTTTAACCCATTTCCCTTTAGAAAAAAAAAAAAAGTGCAGTTTACTGCCAGCGTCAATTTTACATAAACACGCTATGCTCTTTGAGGCTGAAGCAAATCTGACTGGTTTTCAATGTGAAAATAAAATATAAAAACTGTTCTTGGAGTGATTTCTAAACAGAACTTGTCTCTAATCCTAATGTAACAGAAATGTGTACATAAATTGGATTCATCAAATGAATCTTTGGTTAATAACTGTTCGAGAATGATGTTAACATTAGCATAGGAATGCTACATTTTCTAGGATTTGACGTTTTCAGCAATCGAGAATTACTATATTTTATAAATGGAAATACCACTAAAACAGAATGCTAGGAATAGAATGATGTCATTTGTTTCCAAAGACACTCAATATACTAGAGTGATGCAAAAATAATAATAAAAGCAAGATATTTCATGGCAAACTTTGGGGATAAGGTTAGGATTGTAATCTGCGAGTTATCTCAGGGTAAACACTACAGCTGCAAGCGCTGCTGGCGAGTATTCTTGTGGTAAATGGGAAATGGGTTAAGGAAGTTTAAAGGTTCTCAACATGATTTACAATGGTGGTTAGGAGGAGATAGTTAAGTGTACGTCAATGAAATTTTACACACCAACGTGCTGACATTATCGAATGCCTACTGTACTTAAGGCACTGTGCTACATATATGAAAGTACTAAGATTTGGTCCCCAAATAAAGCACCTTATAGTTTAATAGCAGAGAAAATAAGTATACACAAAGCATGAAGAAATGTAAATAAGAATAAAACAATCTATAAGAATAAAACATTGAGAATTCAGTGATATACATAGCATTCTCTTGCACTTAAACACTCATAAATGACATTGTATCATTATGACATGTTTTAATTCTATGACCTTTTTAGAATGCCTGTCCCCATGGTAAATAAGATATTTTGCTTTGTGGACAGATCACAGTCTTGATAGTTAATTGTATTTGAGTTTTATTATTAGCTTTGCCTTGATTCCTTGTGAGACTTTGGACAACTTACTCTGCTGCCATTCAGTTTTTCCACATACAGAACAAGTCATCCATAAAGATCTTTATCTTCATTTGAAAAAACCTCAGTGATATAAATTATTGTTGTTATGCCAGAGCTATTTAAAAAATTCTACAGAGAGTAGGATGAAAGAGTTCCTTTTAGGTTTTGTGGTAGGGTGTTTGGGAGCATTATCAAAATATGAAAGCATCTTAAGATTTATTTTTTTACTTTGTAAAGGAAAAATAAAATTAATTGATAGGGTTGATCCTAGCAAAGTTGGAATATGCAAAGCCTTTTATAGAATTAAACTTTCTAATTGATTGATTGCTATCAATTT
>NW_011889025.1:1117426-1122791 GCF_000151845.1 Pteropus vampyrus | reverse complement strand
TTTTCTAGGATTTGACGTTTTCAGCAATCGAGAATTACTATATTTTATAAATGGAAATACCACTAAAACAGAATGCTAGGAATAGAATGATGTCATTTGTTTCCAAAGACACTCAATATACTAGAGTGATGCAAAAATAATAATAAAAGCAAGATATTTCATGGCAAACTTTGGGGATAAGGTTAGGATTGTAATCTGCGAGTTATCTCAGGGTAAACACTACAGCTGCAAGCGCTGCTGGCGAGTATTCTTGTGGTAAATGGGAAATGGGTTAAGGAAGTTTAAAGGTTCTCAACATGATTTACAATGGTGGTTAGGAGGAGATAGTTAAGTGTACGTCAATGAAATTTTACACACCAACGTGCTGACATTATCGAATGCCTACTGTACTTAAGGCACTGTGCTACATATATGAAAGTACTAAGATTTGGTCCCCAAATAAAGCACCTTATAGTTTAATAGCAGAGAAAATAAGTATACACAAAGCATGAAGAAATGTAAATAAGAATAAAACAATCTATAAGAATAAAACATTGAGAATTCAGTGATATACATAGCATTCTCTTGCACTTAAACACTCATAAATGACATTGTATCATTATGACATGTTTTAATTCTATGACCTTTTTAGAATGCCTGTCCCCATGGTAAATAAGATATTTTGCTTTGTGGACAGATCACAATCTTGATAGTTAATTGTATTTGAGTTTTATTATTAGCTTTGCCTTGATTCCTTGTGAGACTTTGGACAACTTACTCTGCTGCCATTCAGTTTTTCCACATACAGAACAAGTCATCCATAAAGATCTTTATCTTCATTTGAAAAAACCTCAGTGATATAAATTATTGTTGTTATGCCAGAGCTATTTAAAAAATTCTACAGAGAGTAGAATGAAAGAGTTCCTTTTAGGTTTTGTGGTAGGGTGTTTGGGAGCATTATCAAAATATGAAAGCATCTTAAGATTTATTTTTTTACTTTGTAAAGGAAAAATAAAATTAATTGATAGGGTTGATCCTAGCAAAGTTGGAATATGCAAAGCCTTTTATAGAATTAAACTTTCTAATTGATTGATTGCTATCAATTTATTATTCCTATTTGAATTTTTCCTAAAGGGAAGTCTACCAATAATGTAAAAATATTCCCCAATACTTTACTTTTAAATGATCCCAAATCATATACCCCTTATTAACAAATATTACCGTTTGGGTGCTTCTTCTACTGCTTTAAGGCTACTCCTTCTCTAGCTAGAATTTTATTTCTGCTTTCCGAATTGCAAGGTCTGTGTATAGTGGTGAGGATGGGAGTGATATTGGGGGAAACCTGATGTCTCGGGGATGACCGAGCTGCAAAAACACTTCTACCCTTAACTGCAGCCCCCGTGTTGGAAGTATAGTTCAGGTGTGTGTGCATACATGCATGGACGTGCATATGTGTGCATGTGCATGAATGTGTATTACATAAATGTGTGTGCATGTGTTTGTGGCGGGGAGGAAAAATGAGAGAGTCCAACAGTTGTTAAATAGGTATGGGTAAACAGAGTCCACCATCATCTTCTTTAGCCTAGTTCATGTACTGTCTATAGCTAAAAGTAACATTGAGATTATTGGGCTTTTATGTTCATGAGATGTATCAGCTTTCTGTAGGGAGGGTGGGAGGTCAAACACTTAAGAACTGGTACTGTGTATTCTTTCAAGGCATATTTGTCCTCGCTCGATACCATCTGCCAGTTTGAATTTCTAGAAGATTCTATATTGCTTCTACTTGGTATCTTATATTCAATACATTCCTTAAGGCTTAAATATTGGTGCCTATTTAGTGAAGGTTTCCTGTGAAAATACCAACAAAAAATACACACATATATTTTTGTACTTTTAATATATAAGCATTTGAAAGTCAGATATTGCTTGAATTGCTATGCTAAGAGGAAAAGACTCTTTTTCAGTTTGCCTAGTTTGAAATATTTTAGCATACGAAAAATTTGTTCGCAAAGAGTAAGAGTAAAAAATTCCTTTTTAAGTACAAGATTGTGATTTGGGCTTAAAAAAATCCACCATGGTCAGTGATTGAGAATTAAATGGTATTATTGTGGGAATAATATTATAAAGGTTATCATTAATAATTCTGAAAAAGCATCGCTACCTTAAACACAGAATGCTAAAGGAGAATTAAAGGCATTTAAAAACAATATATGTCAATGCAATTTCACTCCTAGGTATTTACTCAAAAGAAATGAAAACAGATGGTGAAACAAAAACTTGTACACAAATGTTTATAGCAGCAGTATTCCCAATAGCCAAAAGGTGGAAACAACCCACATGTCTCCTATCAATAGATGAAGGGATAAGCAAAGTATGGTATATCCATACAATTGAATAGTATTTATCTCAAAAAAGAAAGTACTGATACATACTACAACATGAATGAACCTTGAAAACTATGCCAAAGGAATGAAAGAAGCCAGCCACAAAAGGCCACATACTGTATGATTCTATTCATATGAAATATCCAGAATGGGAAAATCCATAGAGATCAACAGTATATTAGTGGTTGTTAGGAGGTGGGGAGAGGGGTTGAATGGGAAGTGACTACTTAATGGACACAGGGTTTCCATTTGGGGTGATAAAAAGTTCTAGAACTGTATAGTAGTGATAATTATACAACATTGTGAATATACTCGATGCCACTGAATTGTGTACTTTAAAATGATTAAAATGGCAATTTTTATGTTTTGTGTATTTTAGCACAATAAAAAGACATATGCACAGACATTTAAACCTATTTTTCATAATAATATTGTAATTCTAATTTATCGAAGAAAACTTTTAAAATTCAAAAAATATAAAGAAATTCAAGCCATTCATAATTATACCATTCTGAGTTAACCACTGTTAACATTTTAGATTATTTCTTTCAGTTATTTTCCTGTGTCTTTGTATTAATAAATCTGCATATTTATTTATATAACTGAGATTATATTGAATGTCCAGTCACTATTAAAAAGAGGATTATGGGGAAGTCTTTTTTTATGGTTTATCTTTGTATATGTTACTTATATTGCAAATTTCCTTTATGAAAAGTCTGTCTATATTGTGAAAGTATACATTTCACTCTGAGAAACTTCACACTGTCAAATAGCTACAACTTTTCTTCAAAATGAAATATCCTATTCATCATAAGTATCTAATTTCAACCTGAAATACAAAGTGCTGTAACATGTTTAGGCCAGCGGGGAAAACGGGAGAAGATTACAGAATTTTAATAGGTAATTTTTAAGTCAAAGGTTGGTATAAGTTGTGTTTTATATAAGAAAGAACCTCTAACCTGGAGCTTTTCTGGTGAAAGTACAGTTTGAGAGTTGACCCCCACTGGTGAAGCATGTTACTATAGTAGAATTCCTAATTAAAAGATGAAAATACCCAAATCAAAGCAGAGAGAGGGCAATGTCTAAAAGTCCCAAAGCATAGAGGTAGGTAACTTCAGTAACAAGACAGACATCTCAGACATCTCTGTGGTCATGAGGATGAGAGATGGTGACTGATGGTAATAGCTACCTAATTTTCAAATGATCAGACAAGTGAACTGCCACAGGGCCTGCTACTGTCTTACTCTCTTCTTCGTTTAAGGTTTTTAACTCAGCCTATTTGGGAATTCTCTTTTGGTAACATATCTCTAATTTTATATTGGAACTTAGTAGGAAAGCAAGATTTACATCGGATTTTGTTTTAGAGGCTAGAACGCTTATATTTGATAATAGGAATTTCTGATAAATGGTTTCACAATTGGATGTAAATAATTTCAAGTATCGAATCGAGAGAATGATTAGTAATGCTTCCATATGTTGTATTTCCCTAAAAGGGTAATTATAATATTTAAAATGAGTATAGGTAGCTTCTCAAGGAGCCTGGGTAGTTAAAAACAACAAAACCATCACAAAAGGCTATAAAGACAAATTGGAACAGTGGCGCTACCCTTCAGAGAATGACTGATTATTGCCTGCATCATGATCTACTTAATTGCCCTGATAGGTATGAGAAGGATGAGAAGTGAATGATTTGGGGAAAAAAAATCATTAACCGATATAATGAAATATCTACCTACAAGGCTAAAATGGTTGTTATATGAGAAGTGCTCCCCTAGGGAGAAATATGAAGTGATCTGCCTTGTGTTTGAACACAAAAACTACTTATCCTTGTTCTGTGTTCCTCAATTGACAGCATTCTCTTAATTCTGAATGACAGGATGATTGACAGACACGATGCTTTAGAAAGAAAGAAAAGCTCATGCAGCATGTTGGAGTCCTCTAAAATGATATATAGCCTAGAACTTGTACGCTATTTGGGAGCCATGTCTCCTCATTTTAAAGATCTGAAAGGATATAAAACCAATGACATTACAGTAGCTGGAAACTGACTTGAGGGGTGACTCTAGGTGTGTCATTTTGTAGCTGGTCATTTTCAGGATGATATAAATGAATAAGCTTTTTGTTTGTGTAAGAACTTGTATAGCGAGTATCCTACCAGTGATCTTGTGGGAGTTCCTGTAGCAATTTGCTGACAGAAGACAAAATATTTTCTAAACTATAGTCAGGCATCTTTTATTTTGATGTTTAGAAACAAGATCGTTTTGAAGGCATGAGGAAGAATTTTCTGTATTCTAAAGTAGACCAATATATATATTTCAATAAATTAATGACATTTTTACAAGCCATAAGGCACTTTTTGATATATCTAACTCCCTGGATCACTGATACCTCAGCAGTATATACTGATCACCTGTATATACCGCTATCACTTGGGCAAAACATTATAGTCCTAAGACAGACTGTTCCTGTTTAGCACCCAACACTTACTTGGAATCAACCCATGCTGGATGGCACTGGCCAGCATGATTCTTGTGTGATATCAAAAAATCTGTCCCTGAACTTTAGAGGTAGATTTCAAGCTCTTAGTCTTGCTCTGTCCCTAAAGGACCAAAGCATCTGTCATTGTACATGAGCTTGTTGGATTCCCGATACCCAGAGAGCTGTACTTCGCTTTAAAAGCAATCTCAAACACACCTCTTGAGCGATCACAGCTCCATTTCTGACGTATTTGGTTGCATTTAATAATAGCACACTTTTGTAACAACCTTCATGAGAGTAAACAGATGAGATGAATAAATTGGCTACCATCATCTCTCATGTATTTTAGAAGTTCATGTTCTTTTTATCCTCTCTCCTCCCTTACATTTTCTAGCTCTCTCAGTGTGCCACTGGAAACAAAGTTCTCATTCATACACAGATGGTTAGTATGACTCACTAAATCACCAAGTGAAATGACTTCTAGTTGTATATGTTTTGTCTACCCCCCTTGCTTATTTTTCCCC
>NW_011889025.1:1055775-1116206 GCF_000151845.1 Pteropus vampyrus | reverse complement strand
CTAAGATTAATTCATTCACATAAATTCAACCCACATGTAACTTTTTAGGAATAAATCTCTATTGTAGACTGAATAAAACCATATTGAGTCAGATAGATCTTCATGTACAGTTCTAACTTGCATAAGATTTTTCTTAGTTTCTTATCAGGCCAACAATATTTTTTTTATATTAGGTATGTTTGCCAATAGGTGCCATTCCCCCACCCCCCGGCTTTGAATAGCAAACTAATTCACATCTCTAGATTCTAAGAAAATTTTATAACTTTAGTTTCCTTGTCTGTAAATTCATCCTTTCCTTATTTCTGTTTTTGGTTTTTTTTTTTTTTTTAATGGTAGGAATGCATTTTTCTAACTTTTGATGAAAAGCAGGCTTTTTATGTAAAGATCACCTGTGTTGCCTAAACTTTCCTTGGAAATCCTCAGGATGTTCAATTTTTAAGGAATGCTCATTATAATGAATCATTACAGAGAATCGTGGTTTTTTTTTTTTTCCTTAATTGTACTCTGAGCTGTCACTTGTTCTCTGCAAAGCCTTAGAGTAGGAACAATTTCTTTCATTGCAAATGATATAAACATGTTTGGCTTCATAGCTTTTCAAAGCACCTCTTCATTAGCCATGCTTTATTAAAAATCTTAACTAATTCTTTAAAAGTTCATGGGGGTGATTATTAGCTAGTTCAGGTATTTTAGAGCTGTGTGTCTGCTATTAGCTAAAATAAATGTTATCAGATCGTTGTTCAGTGGCCTTTGTGAAATAAATTGGCAGGCTTGTGTTCCTGACAGATAAGATGTCTAAGTCTCCTACATGAATCAAAATTGGCACTAATTGGTCCTTTGGTAAGCTCTGCAAAAGCCAAAGATTGGTCCATGGAGACTGAACTAATTTCCAAGCTACAGGTGACTAATTTGCAGGGATTTTAGAGAAGAGCAACATATGTGTATTTTGGTAAAGAAGAGTTTGCCGTTATTTTCACAAAATTAACAACAGAAAAAATAAATCTCCGCTGAGGTAGATGAAACAGTTTTTATAATAGAACATATTAAAAGGTTAATCGTGCCCAAGTGATGGCTTTGCAATCAATTATCCTTTTTAATTCATTTTTCTAGTATTTCTTTTGCCTCTAAAGGTATCTCACTTAAAGGAGATTTGAAAACAGGACAGCTACAGGAATTGGCCAGATAATGGATAAAAACAGCCTAATAATATATATATATTCCATCATGGCATTTTAGCTGGTTCAGGAGATTATTTTTTAAGTCACTAAATCAAGAGTCATCTCTAGGTGGTACTAGGATTCCAGATCATCCTTATTTTCTCCTTTATATTCTTCTGAAGGGATTTTTTTGGTGGTGGGGGAGGATAATATGCATGTACTATTTTTATAAACAGAAGAAATAATCCATTTTTACAATTGTTAAGGTTCACAAAAGTAAAAATTACTGACTAAAAAAAAAATCGCAGCAACGTTTTCTAAAATTTATTATTTGGCAGTCTGAAGTGATGCAAAATCAACTTTGAGGATTTGATGGGTATATCTGGCCAGTATGTAGTCTACATTATTTTTTGGTAGTATCTGGAATGGGGGAAGTGATTCATTAGGATCTGTACATAAATTGTCATCAGCTTTTATGATTAAAATCTTGTTTTGTCTTGCTCAAATAAGAATTATTCAGGAGCATAATACTTAGAGTAAGCCAAGTTTGGAGTATTTTCTTCCATTATTTTGAATTTGCTTTCATTGGGAAAAGGAAGAGTCACTGTCTTTAGAAGGCCAAGTTGGGGGTGGGGCAGAAGGAACTATGGGGTTATGAGTGAAAGAATGGAATGTGCTGCATTATGTTTTTTGTACTTTTAGGAGAAAAACCACAAATGGCTTTTTCCTCCTAAGAATAGAAGAAATGCCAGACTCCAGGTCAGACCCATGGTTTGTCCAGTACAGTGTCTGTTTCTGTTCATGGTACCACAGGCTGTTTTGAGAGAGAGCATGTGTGTCTTCTATGATGCCAGCCTCGAAAGGTTAGGGAGTTTGTCAAACATCCTTAGCTCCTCTCATTAGGAACAGAGTCCTTTCATTCAATTCAGTGGAACTGGCATATTGAGCCTGGCAGGTCAGCCTTATGTGAATGACCAGTGACTGGATGCTTTGTTAATTGCAAAGCATATTTTGCCAATTGATATCATCAACAGACATCTCAAACAACTTTTGATTCTTTGACCTCCTGATATTTTTTTTTATTTTATCCAAGGCGAACTCACTGAACAACACTGGACATACTGTTACAGGGAAACCCAACATTTGGTTCTGAAAATGGGCAAGAGTGGAGCTAACTGTGGAATTTGCTAAGACAGGACAAACCTGAGGAAGTAAATTGATTTTTTTGGCCAGGATGAAATCGGGCAGATTTAGCTTTTTAGGACTGCGGAGGTAATTGTGGACCCAAATGGTCCAAGGCTTGTGTGGATCCTACTCGACTTAGCCAGAGCGCATTTTATACTCATCGGTGCTTTTAGCCAGATGACTTTTTCATATTTCAGCATATCCTGATTGTTGGCTTGCTGATTAGGTGCCCAAGTAAAAATGAGACCCTTTCATAGTGCTGCCAGTGAATTACAGGAGTAACACTTGCCTTATAGACAGACTAAGGTAAATTAAACTTTGACTATCCAATTGTGAGGAGCATAATATGGACCCATGTATTATAATAAGGTGGGAAGAAGGCAGGTTTTGGGGTTTTTTTTGTTTTTGTTTTTGTTTTTTAATGCTCCTGTGTCGAGAGTCACTGCATTAGAGGATAATAGTTTTAAATGAAGCCACATTTCTAACAAGGGACCAGATAACGAGGATAAATGAAATCTGCAGACAGTCTAGAAGCTTCATTTTAGCCATTATTTATAATCTCTTCTTCCAAACCTTTTATTATGTAGCAAAATTGATTAATTTGTGTGTATCTCTTCTCTCTCTGCCCACATGCTCTCTGATACAGGACTGAACAAATAGAGAAATGGACAAGAGAGGAAAGAGGATGGGGCTGAGGCCAGGTGGAGTCGGGGAGGCATAATCCCCAAACTGAATAATCAACCCCAGAATAATCAAGATATACTTTAGGGTCCTAACATTAATCTTGACATTTAATCATTCTGGACAATGTTAAAAACAAAAGATTGTGTAATAGCATTAATAAAAATGACTTGCTATGGAATGATTCAGAATAAATATGGCTTTTGCTTTAGCATGAAATAGGAATTTATTCAGCTGGTCTTAATGTTCCCTTAGCACACACAGAAACAGCACTGTTTAATTCCATATCCTCTTATCTATAAGTCCTACATTTAATTTACTACCATTCGAGTTGATTTATAGCTTTGCTTAGCAAAAGTACAGTCTTGATTAAAAGGATATTATCACAGCTGATGGACCTTGAAAGCATTTTTTTTCTCAGACCTTCTAATAATTTTGAAAATGACCTGCAGACTCCCATAAGGCTAGATTTGCAAGTCTCTAGTTTTTGCCCACCTGCCTGTACTTTGAGCAATGGTAGTTAGAGTTATGTTTGTTGACATAGTTTTCCCACATGCTACCTCCTTATCCATCCTTAGGAATGGAAAGTTACTGCAATAGAGTTTTAAAGCAAGGTGGCTTCAGGGAATCTCAGTTCTCTAGTTAGGTGATCTCTTATCTAGCTGATAATTGAAACTACAGTTTTTGTCTCTTGGGATGCTGCTGGGCTGAAGGATCCTCTAATCTGTCTAAAGGAGAACTCAGTTATTATACATGAGGATTATATTTTGGAGTTGCAGTTGTGACAGATGCCTCCCTCAAAAAATACAGAATTAGTTTGGTGCTCATTTTAGTGGAGATGACTTAATTTATAAAGCTGATAATTTCCACAGGTTGGCCAGATTCGGTCATTCTCCACAGCAGACCATTTTCCACTCTCCTGTACTGATTGTGCAGTATGACTGTTTGGTGGCATCTAAGGCTCGGGGAGTAAGGAAAAATGCTGTTGCTCAACAGGTGACAAAATGTTATTATGCTTTGATTCTGTTTAGACCATTATTACCATTCTCCTGATTCCGCTAGGTCGAAAAAATGAGTCACTCCGGTTTGGGCTTTATATCTTTGTGGAATATATTTTTGACCTATAAAATAAATTATTTCTCACAAAGGACTCACTTTAAAATCACCATACTTACAGTTCAATTTACAGGGGCTTTCAATTATTCAAAATCACAGGAACACAGAATTTAAAATTGTAAATGTGGTTCTAATTCAAAATCGGAGAGCTCAGATGTATTTTTTCATATCAAATTTGATGGTGGGGCCTTCTCAAAATACAAGAGTAAATCAGTTTATTTGTGAATAATTTTTATTTGGGTCAACATGTCCTTCCAGTTTGGCCTTATTGAGGTATTATTCACATACCATACAGTTGGTCTTAACCTCTTTTAATTGTTAAATTACTGGGCTTTAAAATCCGTGAAATTTTTGTTGAAGAGCACAGAATGTACTCCTATGAAGAAAAGTTTTATGTTTCTAAATCACTTCTAATTTGCCTAAATCATTTTTTCCCCAGTACATAGCTACAGTTTGTCAGAACTCAACTGATAATTAGAAGTTATCTAGTTAACCTAGAAAAAAAAATCACCTGGGGAGTTCTTTTTTCAAACTGTACTTGCTGAAGCACAAAACCTCCTGAAATTCTGATAAACTTCATAGCCCTCATCCCCACTCTATACCAGTTAAACACCACTGACTTAGTCTAACACTCCCATCCTGCAGATAGGGAAACATTCTTCCTCTTACAATTTTGATTAGAAACCTTACTAAGCACCACAATTCTTTTTTTTTTTTTTTTCAATTTAAACATGACAGATCTTGATAAATTGAATTGGAGATGCAAAATTCACTTCAGTGAAAGATGGGGACATAAATTATTTATGCTGTAATATTTTTAAAAACAAATTATGAAGGACGTGATATTGTTAAAGGAAAAATCTCAAAGTCGCTCATCAGAAAGTCAGTATACAGAAACTCTTACAAATTTATCATTGTCTCAGTACTGTCTCAGGCACTGGGGAGATTAGTAGATGTCCTTTATCCTGGAAATGGCTGATAGCTAAGCACTCATATTTCTTCTCAGCTGTCCACAGTCGTTTCCCACAGGGCATGGGAGGCCTGATTATGTTAGTTTTTAAACAACTGCCCTGATTGCATTTTCAGCAAAAGGAGATTCATAAGAATACTGATGTTAAATAGATAAAGAAATAGCCACAGAGATGGGCTTTAATAAAAAAAAAACAAAACAAAAAACATAAACTGCTCAGAAGATCTGACAGACTAGTGGATGGATGGATGGATGGATGGATGAAGACCTGGGGAAAGAACAAAACGGTTTTTCCAGAGGACTTTTTATTCCCTGGAAAATTGGAAAATTTCAGCCTAAGAGTGGAAGCAGCAAAAGAAATTTTTATAGACCCCTTTTCCTCTTCTACACCTTCACATCCATGCAGACAGAAAGAGGAAAGGTCTATGATTTCACTCATCTGCTCTGAAAAGAAGCCTCTCTCCTGGGTAAAAAGATTTACCTGGCCTTACATCTTCTCTCCAGTACCTTGGATAACCATACACTCCACTTGAAAACCACTGATCCAAAGCAACCATAGATTTGGGAGAACGGGATGCAGTTGTTATGCTTTTGAAATTTCGTTTTTATTATCCATGTTTACAAAGAAATTAGGCACTTTTTATGATTTTTGGCTCTCTTCACTATTCTTTGTTATGATATTAAGGGAAAGGACAGATTTCTTTTGATTGGATGCTAATAAGAGACAAAGTACATTACTTTCTTAAAACAGCAAGAAATCACCCACACTTACTTAGAAGGTTATCTTTTGTAGGGCATCACCAAAAGTTCGTCTGTTTCCCATAAAAAAAAAGTCATAGTGGTCTCTGGGTTAGTATATAAGACACTACAAAAATGCCTAAAAGTGATTTGATATCTTTATTACTAAGTTTAGTAGTAGCGTGTGAGGGCAATGATGCAAATAGACAGTAAGGATTTGCCCCTGGCCTACTTTAAGCCATTATACATCTTTTTAGAAATAGTCTCTGTAATGAGTGATGATGTAGGATCTGGTTGTTGTTGTTGTTGTTTTCAGTTTTATCTGTGTTTGCTTATCTACATATAATTCAAGGTTATAATGAGACTAAATAGTTTGGGAATGGAGTGGAACTTAATTTGAATTGGTGATTGTACCTGAAAACAGGATAGTTGTTTGCTGGTTCTTTAAAGTAAGTTCCCTTGGTCTAGTTCTATAATATCATGAGCCACAATTTGAGAATGGTGGCAGGATACTTGCCATTGACTGTCTTATTCTACACACAGCCCAGAGTGGTTGTTTCAGTCCCAAACAGAAAAGCATAGCCTAGCACATGTTGACCTGAGACGGCAAATCAATGTTTTCAGTTTCCTTGGCTATCATAATGGCCTTGAAACCCAAAGTCAATGCTTTGGAAAGAGAAAACTTACATGCCCTTCCAAAAACAAGGGGAAGGGAAGAACTGCATTCTCTTGAAAGTTAAATTATAACTCTTTATATCTGTTTCTGTGAAGAAGACTGTACTAATAAAACTGCCAATTTCTTTCAGGTGGGTGTACATGGCATTAGAATAGAATTCATCAATGAAAAAGGATCAAAACGCACCGCCACCTACCTACCGGAGGTTGCAAAGGAGCAAGGTCATTGTACTTTATTTCATATGATCTGGTGAAGAATTTAAAAAAATATATAATTGAAATGTAATATCTGACCTTGCAGTTAAGTCTGCTAATTGATCAGTGTCAAATTATAAGAAACGACTCTTCCATCACTGCCACTGCATTGTCTGTATGAAGTTGGTGAATTACACAGAAGTTGAATCTCTGCACTAACGTTTGACAGCAAGAACGTACAAAAGTATACTTTCAAAAAAGCAAATATTTGTAAAAGTTGGATTTTATTTTAGTCAATAGTTTGCTATGAATTTGAAGAGCCATTTTCCCTTATCTCATTAGGCTATAGCCTTGTGTGATATAAACAAGCCTTTTGTTTGACGGCCCAGCCACACAGTTCATTGTCAGTATCAAATATTTCATTCTTAGGTGGTTGCTATTACTCATTCTCCTACTATTATGATTGTAGGTTTCCCATTAAGGTTAGGAGCATTGAGAATGCATGAAGTGGTATATTATATACTTGGTCTGCACTTCCCAATCAGCAAACGTTTTTCCATTTTATAGATAAAGCACAAACCTTTATGAACTACCACTGTAACACAAAATAATTTTTCACTCTGTAGTATCTTGTCCTTTCTAGTCACTACTAAATTCTGGTTTCATGTTAGTTCAAATGAATATTTCTTTTTTACTTTATGGAGCACTTCTCATCAAAAAGCACTTGTAATTTGGTTTTCCCATGTTTATCTCATAAAAATATAAGATATGTAACAGCAAATTTAATATCATTAAACCCACAAGAGAGAGAGTTAGTCTTTAAGGCAGCTAGCTGAATATTTGTTTGGGTTACTTTAGAAAATGTCTTAATCCTGCGGTTCCATTGACTTCGTAGAGCACACCTAAGAGATAGAGGGCCTCAGATATTAGTATACCATCCCATGTCAGAACTGATAAAAATGCCCCTGAATATTGCACATAAATACACTTGATTGACTACAGGAGATGCCAGTAGGAACAGCAATTACCATGAGTTAGTATAAGAGTCCTAAATCCTACTGAGTTGGCATGATAACATTTAGGCTCTTCTCTCCCTTTTAAAGGTGTTACTGTTAGAGGAGAGTACAATGTTTGTGGTTTGTTACTAAGTCATGACTAAGCAGTTACTGCCAGCCTCTTCAGCTTCTTGCCTTCAAATATGGTTGAGATAAACCACTGTTGTTAGCCATCATGGATAGCTACAATTGAAGGTGTGTGGTGGTGAACCTGCTTCTGTACAGGATGAAATCTTAGCTCTTCTGTGTGATTTTTAGGACCAAAGGAGTTGATGGCATTTGGTAACTGATAGCTGACCACTCTACAAAGTAATTTTATATTTAACCTGTGTTTGACTGTGTTTTATCTCGTCTACTCTCCACAGGATGGGACCATATTCAGACCATAGACTCTTTACTGAGGAAAGGAGGATACAAAGCTCCAATTACTAATGAATTCAGGAAAACCATAAAACTGACCAGGTACAGAAGGCATTTTCTAGTGTGAGGCAAACCAGTACATTTTGATGCATATGCCTATAATCCTTTGATTTCTTTGGTCTCTCTATACTTGCTTCTCTTTTCTGAAACAGTGGAAATCAATAGCAGGGCCATACTGAGGGTAGACACAATGGAACCCTGCTTGGCAGTAAAGCCTTTATGATATATGAGCCCATCCTTCCCATCTTTAGCTGTGTGTGATTACTCTGGCTTTATACGAGCAAACCCTTGGGGCCTTTAGACTACATTATTGAAAGAAGTTACCTGAATTAACTATTGGCTAGCCTTTGACATTGCTTAGCAGAACCCTAGGATTCCGATAAGCAGCTCCCAAATTTGAATTTAACCTTAGGATTTTGGCAGTGATAGAAGTCTCCCATGAAAGCTTGCCGGAAAATACAATTGAGCTAGACTCACAAATGCTAAACAAATTTCTGCATGGGATCAGAGGGATCCTTATTTAAAAAGGAAAATATCAAACATTTAGGAAAATGAGTTGTGGTTTCCATTTATTTTAATTCCGTAAAACCACAATGGATGCCTATAATCTAAAAATGGACTCTTCCCAGCTTTGAGGAGTTACATATTTGAAAATGCCTCCATCTCCACTTTCCCTGAGTTCACAGTCTAGGAGAATAGAATGGCATATACAAAAATGATTATTGATATAAAGCAGAATGCGATGGATGATGTGAGATCATAAAAAAGGGGAAGAGGAGTTCCAGGAAGGGGTGAGAATAACAGAAAATTTCAGAGGAGGTAGATTTCAGACTGGGCTTGAAAAACGGGTAGAATATTTGACAGGTGGAGAATGGGGGAAGAAAGGGGTTAACTGAAAGAGAACTTTGCATGTCAGTACGTGCAGGTATCAAAGTACTGAGCAAGTTCTGAAGAATATTCAGTAGTACATTGGGTCAGGTATGAGGGTCTTGAGTTCTAGACTAAGAAGTTTAGGCCTGATTCTATAGCCTAATAGCCATTGATAGCCATAGAAGGGTTTTAAGGAGATGGTTTTAGGGAGGTGTAAGATTGGAATTGGAAACAGGAACATTAGAAGACATCGCTGTTATATAAGAATATCTGGCAGCAGTCCAAAGTGGGTGAAATGGGAGCCTTAACAAGAGCTGTGGCAGTGAGCTGGGATGAAAGGAGGGAACAGATAAGAAAATATTGTGCAAGAAATGAAAAGATGGTCATCATTCAGAAGTAGGGAAGAACAAGATAAGGCTTTAATCTAGATAAAAGGGTCCAAGGCGATCTCTTTAACCAAGGGAGGGATCATAGAAGGAAAGTCATGTTTCTTAAAGTCATCAGTTCTGGATTTGAAGTACTTCCTGGGATGTCTATATAGAAATATCTAGCAGATCACTGAAAATGTACGTGTGTGGAACTCATGGACAGAGATCGTGATTTGGGATCATCTGTAAAGAGGACATAGTTGAAGCTATGAGGATAGGGTTCACCAAGCGGGGACAGAGCATAAGGTCAAAAGAACTGAAAGTAAAAATGTAAGAAAATTCGACAAGGCAGGAGTAGAATGAGTAGTCAGAGAGATAAGGAGTAGCGTGAGAGGCAGGGAGAGATTCAAGGGAGTTGGAGTTGTATGGCCCATGGCACAAGAGAGCTTCAAAAAGGGAATGGTGAGCAGTACCATAATGGAGACGTCAAGCAGAAGGAGAGGTAGGCTTCTGAAAGAACAGTGTCTGTGGAAGATTGACAACAGAAGCCAAGTTGCACTGGACTAAGGAGTAGTGAGAGATGAGAAAATATATTACTCTTCAGAAGTGTGCCAATGGAAAAGCTAGAGATGGGGAAAAAGAGGTTTGGGATAACAGGATTAAGAAAAGCTTTTTGTTATAACTGTTTTTACTTAATGGCAAGACCTAAGTAGATATGTGGACAGAGGGAAAGGAATGGTAAAAGAGGGAGCAGTGGAAGATCCCAGAAGAAAAAGTGGTCAAGCAAATGAGATGTTTACATAATGGCAATACGTTGGCTTTGCTCTCTTCCTTCCTTTTAGCAAACTGGGGTTGAGAGGGCAATAAAATTTCTAGAACAATTTAAGCAAGGAGTAGTAGCATGGAAAGAGTGCTGGACTCAGACTCTGGATTCCTGCATGCTGAGCTCAGCTTTGCTACTTATTAGTAGTGCGTGATGTTGGGCAAGTCACTGCTCCTCTCTGGACCCTTGTTTCCCGATCTATAAAATTATCTCTAAGGTCCTTCCTAGCTCTGATGCTGGCATGTCACCTATTTCTTGATGTTAACTTTGTCTCTTCCCTGATTTTCTTTCAGGTACCGTAGTGAAAAGATGACCCTGAGCTATGCTGAATACCTTGCTCATCGCCAGCATCATCATTTCCAAAATGGCATTGGGCATCCCCTTCCACCATACAACCATTATTCCTGACACTGAGCCGCACAACCAGTCACTGGGCCTCTCTGCAGACCTCTTCCCAGGAGACCCTACCCCTTCTTATTCTAGCTATCTCTTTTACTGTACCATCTTATGATGATAGTTTCCGTTGCCATGGTGAATCTTCGACATCGTCAAGTAAGATCATCATGGTAACGGGTAGGAAAATGAAATTTGTTAAGAAGATCCTGTTTTAATATTTCAGATCATCGAGATTTTATATATATACACACATACACACACACACACACGTATGTATATGTGTGTGTGTGTGTGTGTGTGTGTACACACACACACACACACACACACACACACATAACTTTGGGGATTTTCTTTCCTTACAATATTATATAGAATTTCACTTTGCTGTCTCAATCAGGTTTCTATTTTTCTGTCCATCTTGTCTTACATTCCTGTTTTTCTTCCGTTCGTTCGTTCTTTCTTTCTCCCTTCCTTCCTTCTTTTGACTGTGGATGGAAGAAATTCTGCAGTTTTTAAATATTTTATTTAGGTTTTTCTTTAGTTTTCCTCAGAAGGATAATTTTTCATAGCTAAGTTTGGGAGTGATTCATATGAAATTCAGGTATTTGTGTATTATTCTTGAATTCGTCTGAAATTCATTTTGCTATGAGAGCTTAGTATGTGGGTCTTTTCTCCTTAAGTATACGTTTTCCCCATGGTCAGAATATGCAAACTTTAATTTTACTATAGATCATTTGAAGGTCCGTGATAGGGCTTGTCACAGAGAGTGAGAAATCATTTGTGCCTATTGTGCTGATTATCACAAGAGAGACTGCCTCATCACTTTATAGAACCAATTTACAAACTAAAACACTGTTTTAAGAAAGTACAAGCTACCTTGCAAATATGCTATAGAAATCATTTTGAAAAGCAGCGCGTATCGGGAAGAGAGCAGATACAGAATTTAGTGCCTTTGAGATGAATATAATTAAGTGGAATTAAGAGGGGTTAGAAAAAAGGCAATTTATAGAAATATTCTTGTAAAATTATATTGTTCTATATGTGAAACAACAGATTAGACAAATTCCTTACACTTAAGTATTTTTTTAAGCTGAAAAAATTATTTTGAGCAAATAACCAAAAAGAGACATTTGTTTATTATGTATTAATTTAAATTTGTTAGCTTTAGGTTTCAATGAGTCATGATTGGCCAGAGACAATTTTAGCTACCATTTAAAGAAATGGTAAAGGTAATCTAGTGAAACAAAAGTTCACATGTGCCATAATTTCAGATGTTTGCCATCAGGACAATACTAGAGTTTTAGAAGTACTATAATATAGCTTGAATCTCTTTCTGCACTACATACTTTTGATAGAAACACATGTACGATGTTGATGTTATGTTATACCTGTAAAAATGGAGTTGGCATTTGGATATGATATAGTTGTTAGAGCTGAGCTCATTTGCAGTGCTAGTCTTCCCAGGATGCATAAAGAGAACTTCCTCATGTCACTAGGAGGTCCGTATGTATATCCCCTGGAAAAATGACAGGATTCTGGAGAAAGATTACTCTTCATCTTATGGTAGTAAGTAAGTAAGTGTGTGTGTGTGTGTGTGTGTGTGTGTGTGTGTGTGTGTGTGTGTGTGTAATTTTTTCAAAAAGGAAACCAATATATCAAGTGATGAATATAAGTATGGTGCAGAATAGTCTAAAAGTATGAGATGTCACTGAATATCAAAATGGTATAGCTTATACATATAGTTGCTGTGACAAGTGACAATTCAGAATTTGAAAACCCTTTTTTAGTTTGTGAGATAATTGGCTGAATTCCTTCTGCTTGCCATTGTGGCAAAGCAAACTGCTTTAATTTTTAATGAGAGTTCTTAGAAGTTTGTTGATATTCCTTCATCCACAGCATCTGTTGAAATAACCATTTTCAGTTGTGATGCCTTAACTAAGAAGCCAATTGTTAGCCTGAAATGCGATCTCTGTAGCCAGTTCCATTGAACCTGGAGATTAGTCAGAGAATGCTAGCTGTTGGGTTCTAGAAAGGGATTTTGAGTCCTTTCATTTCTACTTGGGAACATTTTGGAGCAGATAGTCTTTCAGTATAAAAACAAGTGGCTACCTGAAGGAAACTTTTTCTTGCCCTTATAGGGAAACTGAGCACAAGCTGAATGATATGTCTGCTGCAAAAAAAAAAAAAAAAAGAAAAAAAAAAAGTAAATAAATCAAACTGAAGAGAGACAAAATAGACCAATGTTGATCCATCTTATCCATCATCTCATCAGTTCAACAGGCTCCTCATCCTGGGCGAGCTCATGGTTAAAAGTTTTTTGTAAAGATCTATTACATACATATGTGTGTGTGTATACATATACTTACACGTACATACATACATATGTGTGTTTATGTATTTAATGGTGCTAATCAAGCTTGAGCAGGTCACGTGACTGGTCATGCGGACTCTAAAATCATATCAGATTTTTTAAATTTCTTGATATATGCAGATGTTATATAGGTTTTCTTACCAGTATGATAATGTTATACTGAAAAAAATAACCATCCTGCAGGCTTCAGAGGACGAGGTCAGCAATATTTCCCACCATGGCTTGGGGGGAAAAGGATAGTTTTGTCTCCTTTTATATTCAGATTAATGCACAGTCCATTTTTGTCTCTAAGTAGCTGTTGACTAAAAGACTTTGTAGTGTAAAGGGTGTTATACAAACTGTAATGGTGTGCTTCAAACAAACAAATGCTAGACCCTTTCACCTTTGTCATGTATTACAAATTTGTTAAATATGTGGTTTGAATTAACTTTAAACATGTTGAAATATGTAGCATGTGTTTTTAACTCCGACAAAGATTTTAATTGCACAGGTTGTGTTCTAGCCAGTTGTGGTTTATTTGTTCAGAAACACAAATGTGAATTGCACTCATCACCAGAATATTGTATAAGTTCGATGATCTTTAAATAGCTCAGAAGTAATACTTGAACTTCATTTGAGTAGCACAAAGTTTACATAGCCCCCCGTTTAAATGTTAATTAGTTCCATTTGTGTTTTCCTTTTTCAAATGCAACTGGGTAATTTTCCTCTTGGAAAATAGTACGTATTTTACTTTGGTATGTAGCAAAAGGCTTCCATTTCTGGAAGAATTTTCCTGTTCTTAAAGTCAGCCAGGTACCAGATTCTAAAAAGACATTCGCCCCCGACCCCCCTCATCAAGTGGCCTTCTGACTGCACAAGAATGTGCTACTACCCTTTCCAGTCTCCCCTACCATGAGAGGTCGGTGTCATTGATGCAGGAAGTGCTAGATTTGCTCTTTTTCCCCCACTCCACTTGAAGCCATTATAAGATTTTCAGTCCAGTGCATACAGTCCCAATGCCCAGCACACCGGATGTTTGTATACTGGCCTCTTTTCATGTCTTCAAATGTGCAGGAAATTTGAAACTGTCATCTGGAATAGGTTCCATCTCTTACGTGTGTTAGATCAAAACCAAAGAAGCCCCCAGCCATGTCCAAATGCTGCTCCAAAAGCCTGCTTTCCAGTCCTTACAAAAACCCTGCAGGATTAAATATGTTAACTTTTTTATTTTTGTACAGTTTCTAAGTGATTTTTGCTAGTGATGTTAAATTGAATTACGTTTATTTGAGGGGTGTGAGCAACTCCTCCATTTAAATAAACTGGTGACTTTCCTTTTATTTTTTAAAAGCAGAAACCCGTTGCGTGCCTCTCGATTTAAGGATTTCTGATTACATTATTCTTAAGACCAGCATTGATCCTTTATATACAAAGATATGTTTTCCTTGTTTTTTATTACTGTTTCAGAAGAAAATAAACCTTTTATTTTGCTCTGGACCCAGTAACTGCGCTGGTACATAGACGCACTGAGAAAACACTTTTGTAACCACCTCTGACTGTTTTTGTACATCAAAGTTGATTACTTTTGAAATATTTGGATCTAGTTTCTAAGTTATTTTAGTGTTTTATATGTTCCCCGAAATCACTTTAAATCGGTCACCAGCATAATGAATTTTTGGTGATGCCATGGTGAGACTTGTAATGAGCAAAAGCTACCTGGAGTAGCTTTTCTTTTCCTTCTTTCTTAGGAACCTGTTTTTTGATTACAGTAAGACATCGCAGATTACCTGAAATCCCTTCAGGTATAACTAGATCCTCCTTCCTTCCACATTTAATTGCTTAATAGTTTGAGGAAACTCTTGGAAATGGGCATTTTATATGACACGTATGGCTTTAAAATAAATATTAAAAATGCAAAAAGAAAAATGAGAAGATTTATGTGGGTCTGTAAGGTATGGCTGTGGAAAGATATTGTAGTAGTTTTGACACTATTGTTATTACCTTTAAAATCATTTACCCAATAAAATGTTAAAACCGATTTGCCATTTCTTGTTTCCTTCTTTAACCTGCCTCATCATAGGATGTTGGTCTTGTGGGTACTTCTTACTAAAACACTCGAAGTTGAAGACTTTGAAATAATATAAGAACTGGAATTGATTTCTTTCCAAAGTAGCACTTGGAAAATCTCACTGGCCTGCAGCTGCTTCCTACCATATGATTTGCCTACGTTGTCCTTTTGCCTAGCCCTGAACCCTGGCTTGGTGATATGGTGTAGCCTGTATTGGACAGTCTGTCCTGGTAACCGATCTGAGCCAAGCAACAGACTTGAATTCTGGGAGCAGCTTTTAGCTATGCTTAAGCCCGCTCCAAATTTCTTCCAAATCAGTGTGTTATTGGGTGTTTCGCCTTTGTGAGCTGGTTCAGCGTAGTAGCAGTGTCATGCAGTGAAACCATCTGATGAGGTGGGATGTCTTTCTTTTGCCCTCAAGGCTTTGTCATTTTCTCAGCACAGGACAGAATCTGAAAATGCCCAAGACATGGTCACTCGGAGCTTGTACATACTCATACACACACTAGGTCTACCACACACTTAAACTTATCGCCCGTTACTTTTTCATTCCAGAGTGGGATGAGATGAACTCTGTTCTCAACTTGAGCCTGAGGAAGACGTCTGAGTATAGGGCAGGGCAACTAGTGCTACTGACTTTCAAGGGCCAGAGAAGAGTCAGCATCAACAAAGGAATCTCTTCCTGTGCCACCTCTATCAGTTGCCTTATCGCTTTCTCTATGCAAAGGCTACCAAGGACATCGTTAAAATACCTTGGTTTTTTTTTTTTCTAAATCATTGGCTGTCTCAGTTTCATCATGCATATTTCAGAATTAATTGCTAGTGAATATATGCAGGGCAATTTTCTGTTACATTGCCCCAAAGCCCCATTACTCATGGGAATTTGATGACATGTGCTTATGGCAATCACAGTGACCAAAAACAGCCATCTCAGATTCTAGAGTAGGGGTTGTGGTTTGAATACTGCTCCATTAAGGCAGCCATCTGCTCAAGGTTTACCCAGTTTCATTATTCACGTTTACTGGTACATAGGATTTTTTAAAAATGACTTTTAGAGAATATTAATAGGTTCAGGTAGAATGAAGTAATTTAATGAGCCCAAAACATTCATTTCTATAGCATTAGCGGTTAACTCAATGGTCTGGACAGATTTCAACTTCAGTAATCACACCCTACCTACCTAAATTCTTCCCAGAGTTTTGGCATTTCCTCTTTAGATTTCATGCCCCACTGGGCACCTTCTAAATCGCTCACTGCCTAAGCTGTGTGAGATGAGGCAGTTCCTCTCTGTTGATGGAAAAATACTATCATAGCCAAGGGGTCCTATCAGTGTGAGCTGGGGAAAGTTTGCTGTGAGATCACACCTAGATTCAGAGCTGCCAGTCAGGAGAGTTAGTGAATGCCCATTCAGAGAATGGCTTCTCCAACTTTGTGCAGCTCTGACTGCATGAGCTGATACAAGTGTGGATTTGGGCTAAGCTCTGATGGCTTCCCATCTGTTTGCACAGGCTTTTCACTTGCAGGAGGAATAGTTGAGGAGAGGATACAACTGAGGCAGGCCTTGGGCATACTGCTTTGGCTATTACATTAAAAAGCCTTCCTTGATCCTGTAGCCCATGGTACAATCTCCTGTTCCAAACCCCAAGCCTATTGAAAGAAATCTTTTAAGAATTGGAGGAAACTGCCTTAGGTCCTAAGCACTGTTCTGAAGCCAGTCGGTCTCCTCATCCCAAGAACTTGCTTACGACTGGGTTTAAAAATGACTCAGTATATTACGTTCAGAGTATATTGACTATGTATCTCAAATTGTTTATATGGACTGACCCAGAGAGCTAGTGGAAGACATACATTTTATATAAGCAAACACCGACCTGCACTTGATGATTTCCATCATGACAGATGATTGCATTAATTCAACAGAGGTTACATGTAAGATGCGCTAAGTGTGGAGCACAAGGCTGGGCGATGGCTGCATTATGTGCCTCTGTGCTCACCGCCTGCCCTAGTGTCCTTGAGCTCACACTCCCATTCTAAAAGGACACAGCCAAGTCACAAGGGACTGGTAATTTGTTCAGCCTTTAGTCTCCCTCCATTGGTAGAAGAACCTCTTTACCTTTTAATCAAAACCTTAGCTGGCCTCTCAATATGGTACAAATATGAGATTAAAAGAAGTACTATCTCATTGTTATAAACTACAAAAGTATACCAGTTACTTATAAAAGTTAAGGAGAATGATGAAGGGTTTTGGTGACTATAAAAAATTGTAATTGGGGTAAGAGATGACAATTGCAGTTATAATCTCCATTCATTTCTGTATTCTGTTTGGCTATACAACAGCAAGAAGGGCCTGATTTACACAAAGAAGAGGTGATATCTTACTTGTATAGTTTTATGAAAGTGGGTACTTATAGGCCTAAATTGTAAAATACTGGTACAGCCACAACTTCCTGAGCCAGGTCTGAGAAGGCCTACAAGAAGTTCAGGCAGGAGAAACATCACTCCTGAAGTTTGAATAGAAATGTGTCAACCTGATGGCTCCTGCTAACCCATTGGTGGTGTTCAGTTGCCATTCTGAATGTAACATCTAAGGTGTTTTTGTTAGGTGGTTTTTTTAGGGGGGGGGTGTATTTTTTCTCTTTTTACACAGATTTTTTTTTTAAATCAATTGTATGGAAACTTGGATCGGTTCCAACAGAATGTCAGATCCCGCAGGACAATCTCAAAACCGCTGCTAGAGCCCCAACATGTCCAGTTATTTTGGCAAGCTGTCATTTCATTTCCTTTTCCATTTTGGCCTTTTACTCCCAAATGTCAGGCTCGACGTGATCCATCAATATTTACTGAATGCCTGTCCCCCTAGAGGCATGGCACTGTGCTTGGTTTCAGAATGAATATAATTTCGCAAGACAAATTAACAGTAAGAGATGTGAGGGGCATGCAAGTTTGGTTTAGTTGGGATAAGTCATTCAGATTGGGGCCCAGACAACATTGCGCTGACTTTCCAGGGTTTTCCTAAATGGCTTCCACTTCAGGGTGGCATTAGAGCAGAGTTGTGGCTGCCCCTGTTGAGAAATGGCATTTTTTTGGCCCTCCAACATGTCAGCAGCAGAAACCGCCTCACACTGGGCATGATCATGATTTGCGAAGTGGAGGAGATTATTTCTGTTCCAACAATGTGGCTGTCTTATTCTCTATCAAGTGGGAATGTGCAAGGTGGTTGGGAGAGAAATAATGTGATCGTATAAGAAACAGATTTATATACATGCAGAATGGCATTTGGTGCTGAAAGTTGTGTTTCTTACTGTAAAGCTGCCTTCTGAAGGGCATCAGGCCCTTCCCACGGCCAGGAGAGAGAGAACAGCACAAATAGACTAGGCCCTTTGCTCTAAGAGGCTGCCCTGAGATCTGAGGAGGAGAGAAAAGTTTATAGCGTGACTACTGGTTGAAAAATTACTCCACAGGGGAAAAAAAAAACTGTTCATGGGGCAGGAAGAGAGAGAGAATAGTAGAGACGTAGACAGAAAGAGAAGTCAAAGTAACTTTCTGAATCACCTGTTACGTAGAAACGGCAGGAAGGCAGCATTAAATCTGGATATTGTAAAACAGGAAACACAACTGGTACACAATAGAATGTTTAAATCACATTTTAACTGACAGGAAGTTGCTGAGAGTTATAGCCATTGCCTGAACACCAGGCAGTTTTGAAACTAGGAGTTGATATAATCGCTTTTCGTCAAAGTAGCATTTCCATCTAAATGGTATTCCGGATTGATCCAAGGTTACTGTGTGTGATAAAATATATAAGTGGATGTGTGCGTATCAGCATAGGAGATAGGGGCAATCTCCCAATCTAGACAGCTGGATGGGGCAATCATACTCCCTACTCCCACATATCCTGACACAGTAGAAAGGACTGGAAAGAGTGTGAAACCCCCATCTTTTTTGAAGGACAGTATTAGTGTAAGCAATGCAAACATGTCCCTAAAGTTTCTCGACTTCAGATATTCAAATAAAATTCCAGGAACTCTGCATGGAGACATTGCCACCCCACTGGCATGGGCCTTAGCAATGGGCCCTTTCCCAGAATTGTGCTCAGGGACAGTGGTGGGTGGCCATAGTGACCTCTGTATGTGAAGCCATGCCCCTTGGTGACTTGGTTCTTGTTTATCTTGCCTAGCACATTAATGAATGATAGAATTTAAAAGGGGGACACGCTGCTAATCTGGTCATTCAATCAGGATGGGAGTGTTTGTTCCTGTGGGGTAGATGGGCCCAACTAGCCCCTTAACTCTCTCATTTGGATTCGTACCACTCCAGAAGAATCGGTGGCCTTGAAGAAGCTCAAATAGAAATTGCTAATAGCCCTAGGCTGGGAAAGGGCAGGCAGCGCCCTTTGCACTAGGGAAAGGCTTACACAGTGAGTACTGCAAGCAGGGTACACAAGGCACTTGAATGTTCAAAAGAAACTCCTTTCTTTTTACCCACTTTTTTTTTTCAATTTCTTTTATTGTGGTGAAATTCATACAGAACATACAATTAGCCACTTTAAATGTACGATTCAGTGGTATTTGGTGTGTTCACAATGTTGTACAACCACTGGCTCTCTCTAGTTTTCAAACTTTTTCACCACTCCAAAATAATACCCCATCCTCATTAAGAGGTCACTCCCCATTCTGCCCTTGCCCATCCCCTGAGTAACCTCTAATCTTTCTGTTTCTCTGAATTTGCTTAATTTGGATATATCGTACAAATGGGGTCATATGATGTGTTATATTTTGTTGCTGGCTTTTTTTTTTTTTTTTTTTTTACTTAGTGTAATGTTTTCAAGGTTCATCCAAGTTGTAGCACGTTTTAGTATTTTGTTCCTTTTATGGCTGAATAAGATTTCATTGTATGTGTATACAACAATCTGTTTAATCATTCATCCATCGAAGGACATTTGGCCGTTTCAACCAGTTGGCTGTTAGGAACAATACTGCTATAAACATTTGTGTCTAAGTTTCTGTGTGGATATATGTTTTCATTTCTCTTGGGTATATACTTAGGCATGGAATCGCTGGGTTATATGGTTAACTCTATGTTTAACTTTTTAAGGAACCATCAAACTACTTCTACAGTGGCTGTACCATTTTACATTCCCACCAGTAATGTATGAAATTTCCAGTTTCTCTACATCCTCACCAATACTTGTTATTATCTGTATTTTTTATTATAGCCATCCTAGCGGGTGTGAAATAGAATTTCACTGGGACTTTGAATTACATTTCCTTAATGACCAGTGATGTTGAATACCTTATGTGTTTATTGGTCATTTAGAGAAATGTCTTTTCAAGTCCTTTGTCCAGTTTTATTTGGGTTGTTTTGCATTGGGTTGTTGAGTTGTAAGAGCTTTTTTAAAATATATATTTAGGTCATTAAAGCCTTACAGGTAAATGATTTGAAAATATTTTCTCCCATTCTGTAATTTGTCTTTTTCACATCCTTGATAATGTCCTTTGATGAACAAAAGTTTTTATCTTTTATGAAGTCCAATTTATCTATTTTTCTTTTGTGGCTCATGTTTTTGGTGTCAAATCTAAGAATCCATTGGCAAGTCCTAGATCATGAAACTATTTCTTCTAATAGTTCTAGCCCTTCTATTTAGATTGTTGATTTATTTTGAGTTATTTTTTGTACGTGGTATGAATCCAACTTCATTTCTTTAAAAATGTGATTATTCAGTTGTCCCAATATCATTTGTTGAAAACACTGTTCTTTCCCCCAACTAAATGGTCTTGGTATTCTTGTTGAAAATCAATTGACCATAAAAGTTTGGGTTTATTTCTGAACTCTCAATTCTATTTCATTGGTCTATATGTCTATTCTTATGCCAGTACCACACTGTTTTGATTACTCTAGCTCTGTAGTAAGTTTTGAAATTGAGAAGTGTGAGACCTCCTGCTTTGCTTTGCTTTTTCACTATTGTTTGGGTTACTGAAGTACACTTGATATTCCTTTTAAATTTGAAGATTGAATGTTCCATTTCTGCAAAAAAAAGAAAAACATTAGAATTTTGATAGGGACTGCATTGAATCTGTAGATCACTTTAGGGACTACAGTCATGCACTGCTTAACAGCAGGGATACATTCTGAAAAAGGCGTCGTTAGGCCATTTTTTCATTGTGTAAACATCATAGAGTGCACTTACAGAAATCTAGATGGAATAGCCTACTATACATTGAGGTTATATGGTATACCACCATCGTATATGCGGTCTGTCATTGAACAAAACATCGTTATGTGGCACATGACTATATTGCCATTTTTAAAATATTAAGTTTTCCAATCCATGACCACAAGATGCCTTTCCACTTAAGTCTTAAGCCTTTTACCTCCTAGGCTAAATTTATTCCTAGGTCTCTTATTTATTTATTCATTCATTCATTCATTCATTTATTTATTTATTTATTTATTTATGTGTGTATGTATGTATGTATGTATGTATGTATGTATGTATGTATTTATTTAGGATGCTATTCTAAATGGAATTGTTTTTCTCAACTTCCTTTACAGATTGTTCATTACTGACATACAGAAATACAACTGAGTTTTATGTGTTGATCTTATACCCCACATCCATCCATCTGTCCATCTATCATCTATCATCTATCTATCTATCATCTATCTCTCTCTCTCTCTCTCTCCCCTTTCTATTAGCTCTAGTAATTTTGTGTGTGTGTGTGTGCATTCTTTGAGATTATTATATACGGAGAATCACATCTGCAGATGTAGTTTTACCTCTTCCAATTTGGATGCCTTTTCTTTCTTTCTCTTGCCTAATTGCTCTGGCTAGGACTTCCAATGTTGAATAACAAAGGTGACAGCAGACATCCTCGTCTTGTTTCTGATCTCCATTCTTTCACCATTGAGTATGATTTTAGCTGTGGGTTTTACATATATGTCCTTTATTATTTTAAGGAATCGTTTTCTAGTCTTTGTCTGCTAAGTGTTTTTATTATGAAAGGGTGTTGACTTTTGTCAAATGTTTTTTTTTTTTTTTCTTCCGTGTCTGTGGAAAGGATCATTTTCTCCCTATGGTGTATATTGCATTGCTTGATTTTCTTATATTGAACCACCCTTACATTTCTGGGATAAATCCCACTTGGTCATGGTATACAATACTTTTAATGTGCTTTTGAATTCAGTTTCCTGGTATTTCATTGAGGATTTTTCTGTCTATATTCATAAAGGATACTGGTCAGTGTTTTTTTCATGTGGTATCTTCATCTGGCTTTGGTATCAGAGTAATGCTGACTTTGTAGAATGTGTTGGGAAATGTTCCTTCCTCTTCTATTTTTTGGAAGAGTTTGAATAGGACTAGTGTTAAATCATTACATGTTTGGTAGAATTCACCAATGAAGCCTGGGGTTTCTTTTCCTAGTTGAGAGGTTTTTGATTACTGATTCAATCACTTTACTTGTTATAGGCCTGTTCAGATTTTTTATTTTCTAGAGTCAGTTTTGGTAATTGTTGTTTCTAGGAACTTGTCCATCTCATCAAGACTAATGTTAGTATACAACTGCTTATACCATTCTCTTACAATCTTTTTAATTTGTGTAAGGTTGGAAGTTAAATCTGTGCTTTCATTTCCAACTAATTATTTGTCTTCTTTTTTTCTTAATATGTCTAAAGATCTTTCAGTTTTGTTGATCTTTTTAAAGGGCCAACTATTCATTTCATTGGTTCAATTTTGTCCTCTATTTTCTATTTCATTTATCTCTGCTCTAATTTTTGTTTCCTTCCTTCTATTGGCTTTAGGTTTAGTTTGCTCTTCTATTTCTAGTTCGAGGTGTAAAGGTAGGGTGTTGAGTTCAAAGCTTCCTTTTCAATGTAGGTGTTTATGGCTATAAATTTAACTCTGAACACTTCATGTGTCATAAGTTTTGGTATATTGTATTTTCATTTTAATTAATCTCAAAGCATTTTCTAAATTCTCCAGTGCTTTCTTGTTTAACTCATTGGTTGTTTAAGAGTATGTTGTTGAGTTTCCACACATTAATAAAAAAGTTTTTTTTTTTCAGTTTTCCTTCTACTTCTGATTTCTAGCTTCATTTTATTTGGTCAGAGAAGATTCTTTATATGATTGAAATCTTTTAAAACTTAGAGAATTTTTTTATGGCCTAACGTATGGTCTATCCTGGAGGATGTTCCATGTACACTTGAGAAGAATGTGCGCTCTGCTCTTGTTGGGTATTCTTGTATATATCTTTTAGGTCTAGTTTATAATGTTATTCAAGTCTTCTATTCCTTATTGATCTATTATCTAAATGGTGTACCCATTATTTCAAGTAGGATATAGAAGTCTTGACCTATTATGGTAGAACTGTCTATTTCTCCTTTCAATTCTGTCAGTGTTTTTTCATATCTTTTAGAGCTGTGTTGTTTGGTATGTATATGTTTATAATTGTTATATCTTCTTGATAAATTGATCCTTTTATCAATAAACATGCCTTTCTTTGTATCCTGTAATAATTTTTTTTTAATTAAAATATATTTTACCTGGTATTATTTAGCCATCCAGCTCTCTTTTGGTTACTATTTGTATTGAACATCTCTCCCCATCCTTTCACTTTCAACCTATTTATGTCTTTGTATTAAAATTGAATCTCTTATAAGCATATAGTTGAATCATGTCTTTTTAAAACCTATTTTGAGAATATCTGTCATTTAATCGGTGTTTAACTCTTTTGCATTTAAAGTGATTACTGATAATGAACGATTTTTTCTGCCATTGTGCTATTTGTTTTCTATATGTCATATCCTTTTTGTTCCTCGGTTGTCCCAAAACTGCCTTCTTTTGTGTTTGATGGATTTTTTTTCTAATGCACCATTTTGATTCCCTCTTCATTTCCCTTTCTGTATCTTTTATTTATTTTCTTAGTGGTTACCATGGGGATTGTAATTAACATCTTAAATTTATAACAACCTAGTTCGATCACCTTTTGCTTTTCTTTCTTTTCCTTTTAAATGGACCGTAATTTTAGAGCACTTTAAAGTTAACAGCAAAGTTGAGCAGAAAGTACAGAGAGTTTCCATATACTCCCTGTCCTACCTCCTACCCCGCCTCTCCCCACACAGCCTTCCCTACTATCAACATCGCACACCAGAGTGGTACATTTGTTGCAATTGGTTGGCCTACATTGATACATCATTATCACTCAAAGTCCATGGTTTACATTACAGTTCACTCTTGATGTTGTACAGTCTAAGGATTTTGACAAATGTATAATAAAATGTATTCATCATTATAACATAATACAGAGTAGTTTCACTGCCCTAAAATTCACCTGCGCTTCAACTTTTCATCCCTCCCTACCCCCAGCCTTGGAAACCACTGATCTTGATCACCCTTGTTTAATAATTATAATAGACAACATTTATTGAATGCATGTGTGAGCTAAGGACCATATTATATACTTTTCAACAGTTTTATTAATTTCCCATTTTATAGAATAAGAATCAAGTTCAAAGAGGTTGCCAGTTATTGAAGGCCGCCTAGGTACAAAGTGGTAGAGCCAGGATTCAAACCAAGTTTGTCAGGTTCCAGAGACTGAGTTTTTTATCATTTACTCTACTGTCTTGATAGGATGAAGATGATGGTGACAATGGTGGTGGCAGTGGTGGTAGTAATGGTAGTAGTAGCGGCATCTAACTTTTATGTCAACAGTGCTTAAAATGTGTCAAGCACTGTGCTGAGTGCCTTTTCAATCCTCACATTAGCTCTGTGAAGTAGGTGCTCCTATTATTGCCATTTTATAGATGAGCAAACTGCGGCTCGGAGAGGTTATATAACAGTCTCCCTCAAATGCACAGAATCTACTCAGTGGAGGCTAGTGATTGTCACCGAAGACTTCATTTTGACCATCTGCCATCTCTCTGTAGGGCTAGAGATGGGAAAGACATAGGACAAGGTCTTTCCCTGAAAACTCATTGGTTGGTTTAATTTTTAAAGTTCCAAATCCAGAGAAATATGTTACTTGACTCTTTCATAAAGACACATGAGGTCTGACAGCATTGCTCTCAGGGCAGCAGACTCCGCCCTTAGCTGTCCAGACTGAGTTACTGTCTATCTTGTCACAGGAAGACTGCCACTAAGCTTCTGGGTACATGCCTTGGGCTCAGAAATAGCCCCCTAATCGGCCTCATCAGCTTTGAAGGAGGCCACTGCAGGAGGAGCCTAAGTAGGCCAATACTTTTAACCCAGTTACATGAGGGCAGCTGTAATCCGGGCTGATCATGTCTTACTAAGCTCTTGGGGGCGGCGTGGGGGAGAATGTCCAAAAACTGCTTCCTGTGCCCAAGTATCTCTCTGGATCTCACTGCAGACACTCCTTCACCTTCTGGACGAGCTTGGAGTAAAGGCTACGAGGGCCAAGCTTAATTAGAGTGGCAGCCAGGACTGAGGGAAAGTTGCTGGTAATTTCCAAAAGCCGTCAATGTCCATGGCTTAGGCTACCCTTAGGCCAAGATGCTGCTTTCCTTAAAAGGCCTACTACCTGACCCTTATTCCACCTTGTCGGAAGAGGTGGGAAATTACTGTCTTCCTTTGTGTGGGCCAGACAGCCACTCGTGTCAACCCAGGGTGTTCAGGTCAGGCTGGGCTCCTTTCCCCCACTCCCTTCCCATGTCCCCTCTGGCAATGACTAGCCCTGGGAGTTCCCTAGGGAAGCAGGCTGAGCTGTCTGGCCAGGATGTGATTGCGATATAAAGAAACCAGAGCTGTTAGAGATGGCTTGCCTGGCTCCCTCCCCAACACTCTTACTCTCCTTCCCTCCATTGTAGTTGGCATGGTGGGCTTCCTTATGCAGGTGCACTCTGCCTCCTCCCTCTCATGTCCCACTAACCATCTGCCCCTGAGAGAACTCAACAAAGTGCGTGCCCCTCTGCTCAGGAAGCAGAAAGCTTGCCTGGCCTGGATAGATGCTGTCAGGAAAGAAAGAGGATGAAGTGTTAAAATGAGGCTATCTGCCATAAGTTTGTTTATAAGTTTTTTCAAAGGGGGTTTCTCTACCAGGTAGGTGACTCTCATGGGGAAAAGGAAGAGGAAACAAAGTTAACAATTATGACATTTCAGCAACTCTAAGAGGCTTCAGATTATAAAATGTCTACTACTTTATGTACTGTGGAAAAAAGAAAAGTTGCTGATTAAACTACGTCATACCACTGCTTGTTCAATGCATCCCACATTTAGAAACGTTAAAATGTAAAAAAAAAAAAAAAAAGTTTTATGAAATACAGAATAATTCCTTAAAAGTAAAGTGTCGCCTAGTCCCCACACCCCAACCACACAGGGCACATTAACGCACAGTGGGTGGGTGTGTCAAAACTCCAACTAACCTCTGGGCTCTGAGAACAAGCACAATAACCACAGCGTCTGGAAATAGGAGTCCCTTGCACCGGATGGGACTTTATAGGTTAGAAAGCCCACTCACACCCGTTTATCTCACTGGATGTCTCACAGCTGCTTTGGAGTTCAGAGAGGTATGACTTGGCCAAGGGCACCCAGAATTTAAGAGGAGAATGGAAAACTGGGACTATGGGCCCCAGGACCCATCTGCTGAGTCCTGCCACCATGCTTTTCGACTACTTGATGACCACTATCTAGGAGAAGGTGGAGAGACAGAACTGGTAAGGGTGTATATAAGTGGCTTTTAAAGCATTTTTTCCAATGAAATTATTCAGACTCTCAATGTACAAAACAGAATAAAATTGATTTTGTTCTGGGTAAAGAAAGGGGAAAGGCCAGAACCACAGCCACATTGTCCTCACCCATTCTTCCTCTCAGGTGGCCCCTTGAAGCTATGAGGAACGATTTCCAAACCTCTGGCGGAAGGGTGCTTCAACTATATTGGTAATATCCTTTCTCTTAAGCTGGATTTAGGTGTTGCTCTTTATACCTTTCATTATATCTTAAAATTTTCATTTCAAAAAGGTACTAGTGTAGGTGGTCAGTCAGAAAGATGACTCCCAACCTAGAAACTTAAACTAAAAACAAAACAAAAGTTGTCTTTGAATTACGAGCTGGGGTGAGGCCTGGACATTGAAACTATTTTTAAAGCTCCCCAGGTGATTCTAATCTGCAGGGAACTTTATGAGCCTCTGTATTAGTGGTATCTTGTCAGCTCCAACATTCCAGAAATCTGAGGGTATATCCTGGAGCCCACAAGAAGGCCCCTCCATTCTCAGAATCCTTGAGAGCCCAGGGTTTTTCTAAAAAGATAATAGCAAAGGGATTGGGACTCCCGGGAATCGGAAAAGGGGAAGGCACAGTTTTGAAGGGACAGCAAAAGCAGGCATCACTTCTGCAGGTCCCTTGGATGGAGCCGGGAGAGGCAGAAGAGACACAAACTGGTGGTTGGAGCAGAGATGCAGCTGGGAGTGGATCATTGGAAAGAACACCTATGCGGCTATGCCACGGGCCTTGTCACCTATCAGAGATATGTCAAGGAAGCATCCACCCTCCTTGCTAAGACCTGCTTTGTTGTTGTGAGATGCCGAGGCTACTGGCTGGCTGAGATGCAGAAAGAGCTGCACAGAAGTTAGGAATTCCTGTGGAGGGCAAAGCCCTTTGGGTCGTCCGTTAGCAACAGGAGCTGCCTTCTCTACTGCCTCCCTGGGAGATACTTAAAGCCCTTTGCCAAACCGCTCAGACATCCCAGATATGTAACCTAGATGCTGGGCAAATGCTGACTGGGAGAAGGGTGGGTACAGGCAGTAAGAGAGTTCTTGACTTTGGACTAGGCCAGCCTTGCCTTTTGCCAACGTTAGCAAACCACGTATCCTTTGAAAAAGCCACTGCATTTGTCAGACTGGCATCTGTGTATCTCTGCTCCTCCACTGGACTTGACAAACCAGGACAAGGGAAAAACTCACTGGAGGATCAGGTCATAACCATCCCAAGCTGCTCCCTGTCCCTCTCCAAGGGGTAGGTGACACATTCATGGGCTGGTGGCGCTTTTGCCATGCAAACACCAACTCTGTGTGCTCTGGGGAATGGAGGGGTGACACTGGTGGAGATGAACCTGGTAGAGATTAGCCAAAGATATGGAAAAGCAGTTATATGCCTTTGCTTACCCCCTGCCCAGAGGTCTGGAGAAGAGTCAGGGGGGAAAGGATACCGTCTCAGTTCTCTTCCCTCCCAGCACCACCTCCTCATCCATAGTGTCAGGCCTGTAGGCCGGCTCCCAGCTGCGGAGAACCCTGTAGAGAAGCAGGATAGGCCCCTCGGCAAGGAGGCCCAGTGGCTAAAGCTTGAGATGCCTGGGCAAATAAAGGCAAACTGCCCACATGGGATAACTCAGTAGCTATGTGGCCAAGGATTTTCTCTCAGGTAACAATGGTGCAACCCACCATTTTGTAGCACTCCAAGATAAGATAAATGTTCACTGAGCACCTTCTATGGAGCAGGTCTTGTGCCTGGAGGATAGATCAGACCCCACCCTGCCCTCGAGGAGCTCATTGTCTACAGAGGGAGAAAAAGCCTTAAGGAATTACACAATAGGGGGCAAATGGCTGCCCAAGAGTGAGCACCAGTAGCTGTGGGAGTCAAGTGGAGAGGGACCTAATGTCAACTGGGGTTCAGGGAAAACTGCACAGGAACTGACACTTGAGCTGAGGCCTTGGGCCTGGAAAGGAGAGTGGGGAGCACAAAGAGAAGGGCAAAGAAGAGGGAAATGACATGACATGAACAACTGGAGTAAGATACACCTGGAGTAAAGGGTCTCTCCTGCTGTGTGGTTCTTGGGGGCCTGGGGGTGAGGAGATAAAGCCCAGATGTTTGTAGGGACCAGGGAATTGATGCAGTCAGAACTGCATCTGAAAGATCATTGCCTGCAGTATGGGGACCCACTGGAGCAGAGACAAAGGGAGAAGCACTAGCTCAGGGGAGAGGAGGCCATGGCCTAGGTCATTGATGTTTAGCTCCGTCTGAAAAGTTATGGGCCCAATTTTCTTCCTCTCTTTCCAGCAGCCTCTTTCCGTCCTTCCTCCTGGGCCAGTTCTAGCATGGCCCTGTGTCCCTGTCCTATGCCTTTCAGTTCTGCTCTGAGGCTCAGTAGTGTCAGGCCTGTAGGCGGCAGAAAAAAACAAAACAAAACAAAACAAAACAAAACAAAACAAAACATGACCATGACTTGTCTGTGTCATGCAGTCCATGGGTCTCACCTTCCTCTCTCATGCCTTCCACATCACTGCCTAGCTCTCTTCCTGTTTCTCTCCTGGGCAAGGTCTGCCCAGTAACCTCAGAAGCCCAGACAGGCCATGGAGTCTAGAGGTGAGTGTAAAGTACAAGGGCTTTGTAGTCTAACCAACTGACTTTGCATCCCAGCTCCTCCATTTATTGGCTCTGAACCTCAGTTTTCTCAGTTTCTGCCTGTCAGGTGGTGACAGCATTACCAGTCAGCTTTTATGGGGATCACAGGAGGCGCTGTATGTGGAGGGATTTAGCACTGTACCTGGTACACAGCTGTAGCTATTGCTTTGCAAATAAAGAATCTGGGATGGCAGGAGAACAAATGGCTTGCCCTAGCTGGTGGATCTGTGGCCCAGAATCGCAGAGCTCTGTGTCGTGGAGAACCTGGGTGCCCAACTACTGGCCGGTGAGGGCCAGCACTAGGGGACACTTTGGCTAGCTGTGTCCCTCTAGAAGCGGCAGCACCAGCAAAACACCAAGGAGGGCCTCTGTCTGCTAGAAACACAGGCTGGGCTAATCACAGTCGCCATGGGCTGCTCAGTGGGTAGCCTTGGAAAAACATGCCTGACTATTCCCAAAGTACAGGGTTATCTTGTTCACTCCTCCCCGTAGGACAATCTGACCTGTGCTGGACACAGGCGCGTTGAACACTTCTGGCACAGAGCCACTCCTTAGGGAGCTTGGGATGAGTGGGCCTGAACACGTTTGGTTTCAAAGTTGCCTTCTCTAGCTCAGTCATCCGGCCTGGCCTCGTGTACCGTGGGCCCAACAAGCCCAGCACAGGTCCCCAGCAGACAATCCCTGCTAAGAGCAAAAGGCCCGCTGGATCCCTGGCATCCCTGGAGGAAGCAGGCAGCACATGGGAATTCAAGACACACTTCCAGCCACATGACGAAGCTGTGCTGAGAGCACCAGCTGCCCTTTGGTGGGCCCCTCCAGGGCATGGGAGACCAACGGCCCCTTTTGTCTGTGTTTCAAATGGAGAGTTCTGGGAAACAAGGGCCAGGACTCCTGGGTTCTCATAAATCTTTTAATAACAGTAAATGAAGAAAACATTGTAATAGTAAGACCCATGGTGAGGGTTCCTTTTCATTCAGGGATCTTCAACAGAAACACCTAAGACTAAAATTCAGAATGCTAAGTATACAAATTAACGACCATTTATTTCCAGAGATGACTGAGAAACCATTCTGGTACAAACAAAAGGTTTTCGAAAACAGGAAAAACACATTACAAAATGCTCCAAGAGGTGAGCAGACCCGGTGGGGCACAGAGCACCCAAGAACCAGCTTAGCAAAAATATTCTCCCTGTTGCCGTTTAGGGGGATTACAAAGCCCGGTCCTAAAGGGAGCCACTGGAGGGAAGGGGTGAAAGGGATGGGTCTGCCCAGTGCATAGCAATCCCGCCTTGGGAATGAGGAAAGATAGGGAGGGGTGGTAAGAGGGACAGAGGCATTTGCCAATTTCCTGGCAGAAATAATCACATATCGGATTATCTTATTCTCCTGACTGCAATAACATCAACATAAACGAAGACTTCTTTAAAATATAATACAAAATTGACACCGAAAGAAAGTTTCCAAAACAACGGCTTTGCCCGAAATGACTATTGTTTCATGCCGCCGAGTAGCAAACCACTATACAAAAATGTCACAGATAAGAGCAACAACAAACTACTATGTTTTCCTGAGCACGAATTGGCTCAATCTATATACCAAAGAGGAAGGCTCAGTCCCTATCATAAATTCTACCCACCTCCCAGAGGGCAGGGCAGAGCCAGGCATGCCACAGGGAGGCCCCTTCTCAGTCCGGGGCCTTGCCAAGGAGCACTCAAGGGACTGTGGGAACTGTCCCCTTATGACTGGTGTGGATTTATCAAAACCAACACTGCATGTGCATCTTGTCCTGCAGTGTCATTCCTTCTTTTCTCTTCCCACACGTCCCCTTCAGTCTTCCAAAGAGGACAGATGACTCTGGACCGACATCTATAGATCCAGGGAAATCTGTTTGGCTGAGGCAGCGGGAGGAAGGTCCTGCTGCCACCCTCTGAGCCACCGAACTCACTCCCAAGGTGCCGCCCAGCCCCAAAGCCAGTGTACGGAGACCTGCTGACAACTTGTTATCTGTGGGGAGCTGTGTCTGCTCCCCAAAACACTGAATTATCAACAAGCACAAATAGTAAAGCCCTGGCCGAGGCTGTAGCAAAAGGGATGATCTGATAGCTAGACTTGAGGTACTGGACGGTAAAGTGCACTGACACTCCCCACGCCCCCCCCCCGCCTCCACACACACACACACACACTTATCCTGACCACCTTGCAAGCAGCTTCTGTGAACGCTTAGAAGTCTAAGGAGAAAGAGAGAATACTGACTTGGGGAGACAGAGTTTGTGCCTTCCTCACAAGCTGACAGAGGTACACACCACCGGATCTCTGGGAAGAAGATGGGCCAGATCATCTTTGGTGTACGAAAGCAAATACTGAGACTGCAAGCAGGCGTGACCTTCTTTCTGCTATTCTGAGCTGATGCCGCAAGTTGGGTAGCTGAACAGACTGTTCTCGTTGGCCCAGATTCTTGACCAAGGCTACCTGGAGGCTTGAGGGAGCACTCCTTTCCCTTCCTGAGGCTATTTCCGAATAAACTGTCCACTTCTACACTCTCAGACACACACTAAGCACCCACACTCTGGCGAATGGCATATGGAAACTTGGCCAAGGAAAGCCCTCAGGAGGAGCTGGGAAGCCCGGGCCTGCTGGGGTGGGTGTCACCCTCCAAGGAAGACTGCCATGGTGCTAGCCAGGCTACATTTCTGCATGGGCTTGTCCCAAGGTAAGAGTGAGGTACAGACCAATTCACATGCACACTGCTCCCTAACACCCAAATATAGGCCATGACCCCTGTGGAGCCTCTGGATTAAGCTCACTCTCTGTTCTTTCTACTTACATGTTTCTGAGCCAACCTGGCCCCCAGAACCCCTGTTTGTCCCCTTCACTTACCCTTCCCTCTGACAGGTATATCTGTCTCTGGCCTGGCCTGGCTAGGCACATGGTTTTCCCTTTCTTCTTCCTTCCAAGCAGCAGAAAATGCCAGCCAGAATGGGGCACTGAGCTGTAGCCAGGGCAAACACAAGCTTTCAGAGGCATGCCAATGCAGGGAAGGCTCAGTCCAACTGGCAACTGGTGCCATGCCACACAGACAGGGAAAAAGAGAGCACCTGTAGAGTCGCTATGCCATTGTGACACTCTAAAGCTGAGCATCTTCCCCACCGAGGCTGCTGGCCCCCAGCTGAGGCACGGATCATCTGTCTACAAGGACTCTGTGTTGTGGTAGGGGATAGGACAGGCCCCCAGGGACTTCACTGATGACCTCTTTCCAACCCTTCCTTTTGTGAAGAGGCCGATGGGCACCGAGGCCTTACACATGTCCTCATCAGCCCATCCTACATGCAGCAGTATGATGGCAAGCAGAGCAAATCCAGCCACTCGGGAGGTGCCTCTTCTGGAGGGCAACCTTAGGGTGAGAGGCACCAAGAAAAACTTGGCCAAACCCTCGAAGATGGCAAAAAAAAAAAAAATGAAGGTTATATGTCATGAGGAGCTCATGAGGATTAAAAACACATCCCTACATCCTGGTGATTAATCCCCTCGATGTTGGCAGGCCTCTGCAAAGGGGCAGTTCCAAGGTTGGTTCCCTGGGCCTCAGCCTACTCAGAAAGACTCTCCTGCATTCTGCTGCTTCCTGTAGGTCCATTTGCTAAAATCATGACTGCTGAGTCACCGAAGCTCAATATACATCTAATACAGTAATACCTTAAGTACTAGAATTGGCTCAGGGCAACTGGGTTGCCTAAAGTGGGAGAGGGAAGGGGAGGCCCGCCAGAGGAAGTCACTGAACCATCTTTTCTGTTCTTAAGCGAATCTGTTTTTAACCAAATCTGTGCTTACTATGAGCTAACAAGGAGTCGGCAAAAGCCCAGTCTCCCTTCTTGAGATCCATGTATGACTGAGCTCAACTCTTTGAACAAAAGGTCTTCCTTCAGGAGCACCTGAACCTCCACCAACTGGTTGGGGGAGGTTTGGGGGGTGGGCAGTGTGGGAAGCATGTGATGTCCCCCACGCTAAACAATTCAGCACTGAGTCTGGCTACAGTGATGACATCTGGCCCTAGGGAACACCAGCAGGATCTGTATCTTCCCAAACCCAGGATGCTAACATATCCTGTTAAAAAACCACAAAATGCATTGACAAGAGCCCCTCCATAGACAGGTCCTGATGCAAGGATTCTCCAAACGCAACCAGCCAAAAAACAAATGAGCGAACAAACAAAAAGTAAAAAACAGAATGAAACAAAAACTCAGCTCTAGCTCATCCTTTCCTGAAGCTGCCTTTAAAAGAGAAAGAACATTTTGGGGCACTCAAGATTAAAATGGCATTTACTATCAACAATAAACTGAAATGGAACATACAATTCAAGTCATTTTTTTCTCAGGTTACTACTTCTGCTGATTAACTTCTGCGTTTACTTTTGACTAGGATATAGGTTCAACTGCAGCTCTCACAGGCGGAAATACCCAGGGTCCTGCCTAGTAGTAGTTGTGGACATTTTAACCTTGTTCACTTTGGATTTGCTATTGCAGCAGCTATCCATCCCCCCTCAATGGAATCTAGCCCTTGGGTTGGTTAGTGCCCCACCTCCCACCACAGGCAGCCTCCTGGAGGGAGTGGCTGTTTGCTCTGAGTCATGGGACACCAGTGTGAAGAATCTGGTCGGTTCTATTTTGGCCATCATCTGGGAAATCCCTTGGCTCTTAACTTGCTGCTGGTATAGAAACAAGGCCTCGGTCCCCTTACGGTGGGGGCTATGCTAGAGACAAAAGGGGACCCCAGCATAAGCCTGGAGGTCCCTGGCAGTGGAGAAATGAAACACAGCCAATCTTAGCACTTCGATGCCAAAAGAACTACTGCTCGTTGTTCCTTTTCTCCTCAACCAGTTGTTGTTAAAGTACCAACAAGCGGAGTGAAAACTACTGACTACCATCTCCCCATGTAAGGCCACTGGGAGCAGGGAGAAAGAGCAAAGTGAAGGAGGACATATCCAGCCCTCGCCACTACACCCCAGGTTCCAGGAGACATCCTAAGAGGAAGAGCTGGGGAAGGAAGAGTTGTGGAAGAAAGGAACAGAGAGGAAGAAAAAAGAAACACACCAAACACTCTACTGCCCTCTCCCATGATTTCATTAAGAACTGTGTGTTCTCCAGGTCAAGTCAAGACTTGTTTCCTCAGGGAGAAATAAAAAAAAAAAAATTAAAAATTAAAAAAAAAAAAAAAAGCACCTTCAGTCTATTTTCTTGGCTGGAAGCCGGAGCAAATCCAGCAGATATTTACACAAGGGCCCAATCATGTATGAGAACAGGATGACCAGCTTCCCGTGGGTCATGGTCATGAGAGTCTGGTGTCCCGAGGCCCAGATGCGATACCAGGGGCCGTAGAATGGGTCTGAGATGGCCGGACACAGCATGTTGTTCAAATTCACTTCGGTGACCTGCAGGGACAAGGGAGGTAGAGTGAGCGTTCACCATCCTTAGGCTTTCTCTGGCTTCTGCCAGTTCAGCCATCTCTACCTAATGGGGGACTAGACAAGTAGGGATTGACAAATCCCTACCTGTTCATAATGAGATTTCTCTCCCTTAGGTTTTATGAGTGCATCAAGGCTAGAACCCTCTGGAGGTGATGGGGAAGGTCGTCCAGTGGAAAAGCTTTTTGGTTTTGCTCTGTCTTGTCTTCTGGGTTGGGCCCAGAGTCTGCTGCTGTTCCTAAGCATCTACTATGTGCCTAGTCCCCAGAGAGGTGTTATGGGAGAAAAGAGCAGTCAGCAGCATGGTCCCTGCCTCCACATAACTGGCAACCAATCAAGTCGAGATGATCAGTTTTACCACGTCTGACCTCAGACCAGACAGTGCTCACAGGGTCTTCCCCACCAGGACATCTGCGGAGTATACAGAATGGGGGCTGAGTTTCCAGGAAAGATTTCATGAGGAAAGTGGCACCTGAATTGACTCATGAAGAATAGATGAGGGTCACAGCAAGGAATGGACTAAGCAAAGCCTTCCTTGTAGGAGGTGTGACTTGAGCCAGGCCCGGAGATGGGACTGAGCATGGTATATATGGTGACATGAGGACACTGACTCCTCTGGAATCAAGGAGACCCAGTAGATAGCAGTGAAAATAAGGGTGCGAAGGTCATACTGTTTCATCTCTACTGTGAAGGAAGCATGCACACTTTCAGCAAAGAGCTCAAACCACCCGCACCCCCCTCAAGGTAAACCAGAGAAGAACAATACACCGGGGTGGGGAAGAGAAGGTGACTGCTTCCACAAAGGCACTGATGACATTGGTTACATGCCCTAGGCCTGCAAGGTCTCACAAGGCTCCACATGGCTAATGCTCCATTAATGGTACTAGTACACAAAACCAGACATGCCACTCCTGCCCTAAAGACGGCTACAGCACCTGCCTTCCAATGCCCTTCAAGCCCATTCATGTTAAAGACAAGTCCTCACCACCTGTTGGGGAGGTTGGGGGTTTTGTACCACGTCACAGAGGGGTGGAGAGCTCTCTGCCCTCAAGGATGTGGTGACTCACCCACAGCAATAGCAGAACCAAGACTTGAACTTGGGTGTCCTGACCCCCCAGCCACAGCCCTGAGCTCTTCCTATTCACTTTGCCACCATGTACTCAGCGATCTTGGGCTCCGAATAACTCTACTACTGAGTCCAGCCATTAACCTCACTCCAGGCAGGTCTGAACACCCCAAAATGCCACTTCCCTCAACACGGCACTTCCACTGGCCACACAGCTCAGGGCCTGGGAGTAGGCCCAGAATGGACCTGAGGTCAGAAGCCTACATAGACCCAGAGTGAGGGTTAGGGTCCTGCCTCCTCGTAGGGTCCACAGCAGACCGCTTTCCAGTTGTAGCTCACTGTTCCTAATCCAAGTGGCCATGAGTGAAAGGCATCCTTGCCTCCTCATGGATGAAAGAAACAGTCATTACTGAAGGATTCAGAAAACTCTTTAGCAAGGCCAAGGCTGTAGATCATAAATCAGCAATCCAGACACAACAATCTGACATCTTGGCCTTTGGCATCTTATATTTTCAAAGCAAAATGATACACCAGCACTAACCAGGATTATCAAAGATTAATGGAGAACTCCAAACAGAGGGGAGAGAAGGGGAGAGAACTAGACTTACCAGGCCCAGGATCTGCAAGATGCTGAAGTGATAAAAGAACATGAGGCCAGTTGAGAGAAGGGCCCACCGGAAACTGCTGAGGGGCTCTGGGGTGTAAGCACCTGGAGGAAAAGGGGAGACGGTGAGATAGCAGAGTTGGTGACCCACTTCTCGTCCTTCGCCCCATGAGGATGCAGGTGCTGAGGCCACAGTTGCGGCCTGCTGATTACCCCCCGTCGCTACTCAGTGACAGCTACCTAAGAGACTGCCCTACTAATTAGCTGGGTACTCCAATCAACCCCTTCCCAATCTCTGTTCTGCCGCGTAATGCTGGGGTCATTACGAAGAAAGGAGTTTTCTTTATTGTAATAGAAATAAAATAAGATGTGACTAAAATTTAACTGCAAAATAAAAACTGATTTTGCATATGAAAGAAGAATGTAAAAATATATCTTAAATTTTTATACAATTACATGTTGAAATATTTAACATAGTTAAATAAGATACGTCATTAAAATTTATATTTTTAAAACAATAATACATGCTCATTAAAAGAAATTTATGAAATGCTAAAAAGTAGAAACAAAATGGAGGAAAAGAAGAAAAACATCCCCAGTACTCTATTACCCAAATGTAACCACTGCTAACTCATGGGTGTGTCTCCATGGTTCTTGTCTCTATGCCTTAAGAGTCTCTTTTCTTCCTTTTTACATTACTAATTGGGGTTTTACTGTATATATAATTGTATATCCTTCATTTCCTCATTTATTTTAATCATCCCCTCATGTTTCAGGAGAGAAATGTCATTGAGGAAGTATGGCATGGTGGTTGAGAATGTTAACTTTGATGCCAGATTTGGTTTCCAATCTGCATTCTACCACTTACTGGCTGTGTGACCCTGGAAATGGTGTTTAAAGTCCCCGAATCTCAGTTGGCTTGTTTTTAGAGAGGAGTTATCTCCATTATAGTAGTCCTACCTACTTCTTAAAGTTGTTGTGAGGGGTAAAGGACATAATATATTGAGAGCTCTTAGAATAGGATCTGGTACAATGTAAGTGTGCAGCGCATGCTAGATATCATTACAAAACTATTATTATTCAAATAACTAAAGAATGCGCCACATCAAATGACTGTGCCATTCCCCAACTGTTAGATAACTCCCTCCTCCTGGAACAGCGAAAATGATATTTTTCTCTCTCTCGTCAATAAGAACCACCATCCTAGTAGGCTTAGATGCATTCCAGAGCTTGCAGAGCAGGAATATGGCGTATAGGATGTTGTGGGTATCGCTCTGAATGGAGACTTGGAGCGGGGTGCTCCAGAATGAAAGGAACCTGGAATCTCCACCCAAAGCAAGTATGTGGCAACATTACATCCTAGATTATTTTCCCAAGGCAGTTTTTTCACTGATTCATCCATTCATTCACCAGTTATTAGGCACCTATTATATTCTAAGCCTTGTGCCAAGATTTGAAGATAAGAATATAATGAAGACAGGCTCTCTGCAGTCTCAGACTCACAGTCTGGCGTGTGACGAACACAAACCAGTTAACAATTAGAAACCAGTATGATGGGTGTGATGACCAAGGTCTGTGCCGCTTATGATGGGAGAACAGACCTCAGCTTAGGGGAGAAGGTGTAGGAACAGGACTGCTTCTTCATAGTGGGGACAAGGACTTCTGAAGGACAAATCAGACTTAAGAAAGGGCCTAGGCACGCCAGAGCACCAGCCTGAACTTAGGCAGACATGAGTGGGAGCGAGGCGATTCAGAGGATGATGGTAAGATTTGGGGCCACAAAGGAGGGTGTGATGAGGTAGTTAGCCGAAATAAGACTGAAGAGGTTGGCAGAGCTGGTCCACTCGTAGCTAGGCCACATAGCACCTTAGGGGCCAGGCTGAGGGCTTTGGCTTCCATCCTGTGCTGCAGGGTCATGAATCCAAACGCCTCAAGTTTCAGGCAGGTAACTGAGAGCAGGGAGTGACCAGGGACAAAGACACATTAGGGATGCTGGAGATTAGCCAACTGGAAAGTCCATGCCCTTTCTGAAGAAGGCAACCACCACTCAGCTTCATCCAATCATTGCCCTGTAGGGATGTGGGCCCAGAGTTGCTAGTTTTTTTCACTTTTGCAAGAGAAGCCAGAAATATGAATTTTTATATGGAATTTCCTGATTTTTAAATGTTGGCAAATAATTCAAAATGTTTTAAGAATGCTCAACAGACCAAACAAAACATGTCTTCTTGGATGGATTTCAGCCCACGGGTGGCCAGCTTTGAGCTCTGCTGCAGAGCCACAGAAAGCAGTAGAAGGTTTGAAGGAGAAAAGTGATGTGATCAGATGTGTGCTTGAGAAAAATCATACTGGCCCACCAGTGTATGGGGGATGGACCGGAGCAGTGGGAGCTGAGGCAAGGAGACTGCTTCAGAAACCCAAAGAGGGAAGAGGATGGATGGCCTTTGAAGATAATAGCAGTGGAGCTGGAAAAAGTGGAGGAAAAATCACCAGGACGTGGTAGAAGATTGGATGTTAGGGGAAAGGGCGAGGAAGACTCCCAGGGTTCTAGCTTGGGCATCACTGGGTTGATAGTGCCAATTAACAAACGATGAGGCCAATTTTAGATGTTGAAATTGAGGTGTCTGTGGAATCGCCAAGTGGAAATGCCTCTCATGTGGCTGGATGCATTCTGCAAAATATGGTGTGATGGGCACTAGAGCCTGGCAGACGTAGATTTTCAAATGCTGGCTCTTGTCACTTATTAACTCCAGGGCCTTGAGTAAGCCTCAGTAATTCGAGCTCGGGTCACTCGTCTATAAAGTGAGATGCTGCTGTCTACTTCACAAAGGCTGTTGGATAGATGAGCTAATTTAAGTAATTATTATAGTGCCATATCTGGAATTTAACGAATGCTAATTATTTTTATTATTACAGGCACACCTCGGAGATATTGCATGTTCAGTTCCAGACCACCGCAGTAAAGAGAGTTGCACAACTGTTTTGGTTTCCCGGTGCATATGAAAGTTACATTTACATTATACTGTGGTCTACTAAGTGTGCATTATATATAAAGAGATAACATTCATACCTTAATTTAAAAACATTTTACTGCTAAAAAATGCTAACCATCATCTGAGCCTTGAGTGAGTTATCATTTTGCTGGTGGAGGGTCTTGCCTCAATGTGGTTGAAAACGCAATATCTGAGAAGCAAAATAAAGTGAGGTATGCTTGTATATGAGTCGCGAACTCAGTGAAGAGGATGGAACTGAACATCCAGATATAGGAGTCATCAGCACATAATAGTAACCAAAGTTATAAGAGCATATGTAGAGCGAAAGAGGAAGAAGGCTGGAGGCAGAACACCAAGAAACACCATGGGGTGCGGTGGGGATGGGGGTGGAGTGTGGAGGGGAAAAGAAGAGTGACATGGGGTGACTGAAGCCAAGTGGGTCTTCTGGGGGAGCAGCTCAGCCTTGCTCCCCGAACAAGAGGCAGGCTCACAGTATATCTGAGTCAGAAGGCCCTTTGAGGGCATCAGAATCATCCCTCCATTTTATATACGGAGAAACGAAGGCTGGGAGACGAGCAGTGCCACAGCCAAAGATACAACAGCAGAGCACCAGGCTCTCAAACACTGCCAGGGGACTCATTGTTCAATGTACCTTTTGCCACTTGCCTAGATTGCCATCACACCAAGTTGTACTGTCTCCTTCCTCGTCTGTCTACCCGTCTAGATCAGAGCGCCTAGGGGTCGATAACCATGTGGAACTCATTTCTGTGTTCACTGAGCTATACGCTTACACTTTGTGCACATTTCTGTCTGCTGAAGGAGTGAGAACTGGGCACCGTGTTATCACCCTGGCTGCTGGGGATATAAAGGGGAAGAAGAGCTGACCTTGAGGACCAACAGGTGCTGAAGCTGCATTTCGTGCCAGTCCTCAAGCCTTCAGACATTTTCCCCAGGTGTCCCTTCCCTCCAGCCTCTGCTTGGCTCCCCCTAGTACGGCTGGAGAGTAGTGACAGGCCCCGTGGGCCAGGTGGTGGCAGCAGGAAAGGGATAGAGGAGGAAGTATCCTCAGCTAGGAGGCAGCTTAGCCACAGACCTGGGGAAAGCTGGGACAAGGCCTCAACCACTGGGCAGCCCTGCTCTCATTGTGCTCCTCTCTGCCCTGCCCTGTGATATGGAGGAAAAAGAATACTCAGATACTGCCAGGGGTCACGTTTCTCAGTGCTCTCACTACCAACTCGCCCAAACCCCCATTTTTGTACCATTCCATCTGTGTGGCATCATACATCCTACTCCAGACTCTTAGTTCCCTGAGGGAGGTGTTGTTCCTGAATTACCTCTTCACTTCTAGTACCCGGTACGCAGTAGGCACTCAAAAAGTTATTGCTGCATGGGTAAATGAAGGGCACAGACTTTCTGAAGAATCATAAAACTATAACCCTTTGGCTCAACAATCCTACATGGAGGACTACCATCAAATACCTAAAAAAACCAACAATCCCCCCTTATTTGCACAAAGATAATTTATACCTGTACTGCCTAAAATATTGAGAAATGGAAACAAACCAAACGCGGAGATAAGTAAATTCTGGAACTTCGATGTTGTGCAACAGTCCACGGCAATTCAAATGATAACCAGACAAACTAAGTCCCTGGCTAGTAATGGCAAGTGTAAAAGAATACCAAACAGTATGACGTTGATGGAAAATACAGCTTAGTGGTTTAAAACAAAGGCTTTGGGTCAGACAGCCTTGAGTTTAAATACAGCCTCTGCCACTGACTATAGGGGTGACCATGTGTTGCCCCTCTAAGCTCGTTTTCCCATATGTAGACTGGAGGTAACATCTATTTCTCGGGGTTGCTGAATGGAATAAGATATGGAAAAGTAAATACAGCAGCTAGCTTGGCACACAGATGGCAGCTGCTCATTTTACCATGCCAACCACAGGCATCTTATAAAAGGCTAGAAAATAAAATCTTTTAAGAGGTGATCTTCTCTAAGAAGGGGACCTTGTGGTCTCCACTGTCTTTTTACTTTTATTGGTTCTTTTCATTGCAAAGATAATCAAAAATAAAGGAAAAAAAAAAGAAAGGACCCTGAGAATAGATGACCCAGTCTATATAGATATATGCAAATTATAGGCAAACGCACATCATTCTTTTCTCTATATACCTGCATGTGGCCCTTGGGATAATACCAGTGAAAAACCAGTTTTCTTCTAAAGGAAAATAAAAACTTAAGCACTTTCAGAAAAATTAAACATGTAAAACTTTTTTTCTACTTAAGGAAAAAAATGTGACATTTTCTGCTAGCATCTTCTATCCCAGGAGGATAGAAGCATTTCAGCTCTAAAGGTGTGTGTGTGGCGGGGGGACGGGGGGAGGAAGGCTAGATAATAACTTTTTCTGAAATCAATTTAAGCCAGAAAGAAGCTTTATGAGGGCTGGGAAGGAAGTCGATTGCGCCATCAGCAGCAAAGACCTATCCCCAGAGTGGCCTCCCAAGGGCCCTTTCTCTCTTAATTCCATCCAGGAAGGTCTTACACCAAGGAAATGAAACCGGGCACGGTGGCATCCCTTTCTCCAATCTTCCTCCTGCTACCTTCAATTCATTTACTTCTACATGTTACCCATTCATTCAATATTGACTGACTGCACTCTGGGCATCGTACTGCATGCTAGGCAGTGGGGGTAAGGAAGCAAAGATAGCTCCTGCCCTTGAGAATAACCCTGCAGCTTACGACTGAACAATGAATGAGATGGTGCAATAAGGTAAGCCCAGTTAAATAATGGGGACACCAAGGAAAGGTAGCTGGAGAAGATAACAATTCAGGTGGGTTTTGAAAAACAAGGACTTGGGGTAAGAGCTTGATGGAAGGAAAGGACATTCTGTGCAGTGGGTACAGCCTGAGAAAAAGTGTGGAGGCATGAAACAGCATGCTGTTTGCATGTAATCACAAACAGTTCTGTATTCCTGGAGCATAAAGTAGGAGGGACACGTGTCAGGAGATGAAGCTGACGAGATAAAAGCGTGGGTTCGGGTCATGAAGTGCTTTGATTGCCATGCCAGGGAACTTAGCCTTTATCCTATACACAATGAGAAGCCATTAAGAGGCTTTAAACAGGGGAATGCAAGGTCAAGTTATGCTTCGACTACTACTGTGGCAGCAGTGTGGACGATGGATTGGAGAAGGACAAGATTGAAGATCGGTTCAGATTCTGCTGCAGAGATATAGATGACTTGGCAATGTGACATGAAGGAGACATTTAAGGTGGTGAGTCCCAGTTCTATGACTTCAGTAACTGAAAGGAGTTGACTGAGTAGAGAGACGAGTTCAGGTTGGAGCATGCTGACACTGAATGTCAATTATGATATCCAAGCAGACATCTCCAATAGGCTGTGGATGCCTAGGTCTAGCATTCAGGAGAAGTAGGTGGCCTGGAAACAGAGCTTGGAGTATGGATAGGATCAAGGAGAAAGAGTCCACAGAATGAAATTAAGGAACCAAGGACAGAGCCCGGGAAACAGAAATAGTTGCCAAAAGGAAGATGATCTAGAAGAAGATAAGATTAAAGGTTGCCACTAGCCACATGTGAAAATTTACATTGAAACTAATCACAATTAAAATGACAAGTTTCACTCCTCAGTCTCACCACATTTCAAGTGCTCAATAAACCACATATGGCTAGTGGGTACCATACTGGACAGTTCTGAGATAGAACATTCACGTCATCACATAAAATTACACTGGGGACACGCTTCTCTGTGACGTCCAGTAAATGAAAGACAAATGATTTCCACTGGTTTTGGCAACATGCAGGCCACTGGTAATCTTTGCTATAACAATGTCAGGAAAGTAGTGATACAGGAGCTGGCTAATAAAAGATGAAGAAAAGTTTTCTAGGTGTACAAGGTCAGGAAGGGAATTCCAGGAAAAGAGAACAGGGTATGCAAATTTATAGAGGAATCTTTAGCCAAATTCCCAATATTTAAATTGCTTCTTTGAATGTCCCCTTCATCCTTTTGTTCTTACCCAACCTACTTCTCCCCAAGAGGAGCCTGCTTCATCTCTAGCCCTCCAAAGTAGTCACTGGTTTTTCTCCTTCGACCCATGCAGGTATGGTAGGTGTCTTCTTTCTTTGCATTGCTGTTTCCAGACCACTGGTGCACCTTTCTCCCTGACACCTCATGACCACCATACTTTACCACCCACTACCCTTCCCTTTGACAGTTGTCTACAAACATATGGAACATGGTCCTCGATATTTCTTGAGGATATTAGTACCTGGCTTGGTACCACTCTCTCCAAAACCGTTCCTGTCACATTTCTTGATAATTTCAACATATGCCTAGATGAAGTTTCCAGTATCCTGGCCTCTCTGTTCTTTGACCTCTTCTCCTCCATGATGATGCCCTCTGTCACAACTCAGCCATTCATTCTCATGGTCATTCTCGAGACCTTATAGTTACAAATATCCGCAGCCCCTCCATAAATCAACCATTCCCTTTTTCTAGCTTACTCCCTCTGACCTCATCAGTACACTTCTTTGACTCCAGCAGAACCTGCGATCCATTGGTTCTGCCATGTTTTTGCTGTCTCTCATGGTTCCTTCTTTCTTCCTTAAGTTCCATGGCCCATCATTCTTATTTTCCCTGGCATACACCTTTGACTCCATTGAGCCTCTCACTGTTGCACTTATACTGAAAAAACTCCAGCCTTGGTTAAGTCCCAGTCTTCTCCTCCTTGCTTGCACCTACACAGATGAATGTGGCTGAAGAAAAACAACAATGCTGACTGTTCTCACTTCGAATTCATGATCACAAACCTCAAGGGCATCCTTCATGTTGCCAGGCAATCATACTACACTTTCTCAGCCCATTTATTCTCTCACACTGCAATTTAATATTTTCTCCTCTCTTTTAAGATCTTCGATACTTTTCCCCCATCCTCAATCTCAGATGATGACCTTGCTTCCTATTTCTTGAGAAAAAAGGAATCAGACAAAATTTTCCACAAGTTCTCATGATCCTATCAAACCACCTATCTGCATCAGGGCCCAATGCGCTCTGCCTTCCCGCTGTTATCATGAATGAACAGCCCAAGATCCTAGCAAAGGCCAGCCTTCTCATTTGTATCCACATCTTATCCCCTCTCACCTACTCAATGTCACTCCAGCGACTTTCCTTTCTCTTACATCAACAATATTTTCCTCTCTACTAGATTATTCCCATTACCATATAAACTAAACATACTGTCAGAGCTCCCACTCTAAGACAAATAAATACTTTACCTCACTTCTACCTGCAACCGCCTCATTCCTCTGCTCCCCTTTTATAGCAAACCCCTTGAGAGAATTACCTATACCTGTATTGTCCAATATGGTAGCTACTGGTCACATGTAGCTATTGAGCACTTGAGATGTGGTCAGTTTGAATTGAGAGGTACTGTTACTGTAAAATACACACCGGATTTCAAAGAATGTAAAATATCCTGCTAATGATTTTATATTAATTATATTGGAATAATAATGTTTTGGACATATTGGATTGAATAAGACATAAGATACATCTTAAAATTATTTTACCCATTTCTTTTATCTTTTTTTTTTTTTTTTTAGTATGACTACCAGAACGTTTAAAATTACATGTATGGCTCACATGTTTTTATTGGACTGCACTTGTCTATGCTCCCTGTCTACAATTCCTCTCTTCTCAATTCTCTTAACCTGCTCTAATCAGGCTCCCATCCAGGTCACAAATAACCTTTTCATTGCTAAATCCAATGGTCAATTCTTAGGCCTCATCTAATCCTTTCATTCTTGAAACATTCTTCACTTGGCTTCAGGGATGCTACTCTCTCTTAGTTCTTCTGCTTCATAGCCTGCTTCTTCTTGGTCTCCTTTACTTGTTCCTCCCCTTCTCCCAGCCTTCCTTTTCTCAATAAATGGCCATCCATCTAAGTTACTCCAAAGTCTCCGAGTCATCCTTGACTCCTCTCTTTCTCTCACACCCCATGTCTGACCCATCAGCATATCCTGTTGGCTGTACCTTCAGTATGTATCCAGAATCCAATGACTTTTCTCTGCCTCTACTGTTATTACCTTACCCAATTCTCTATCATCTACTCCCTGGATTATGACAAATATTACTTATAGGTTACCCTAATTTCTATCCTTGTCCCCCTACAAGTCTAAGTTCAGCAAGAAACCGGGTGATCCCTTGAAAAATTAATTTGGATCATGTCAGTCCACTGCCCAATACCTTCCAATGGCCACCCATCTCCCTAAGGACAAAATATCTAGTCCTTACAATGGTCTATGAGACCCTATATATAATCTGTCCCTTTATCTGTATCATCTTTATGACTTCATCTCCTACTACTTTTCCCTTCCTTCACGTGGTTCTAGATACTCTGACCTACTCGCTCTTGCTGGAATATTCTAGAAACGCTCCTGTCTCAAGGCCCTTACGTTTGGTATTTCCTCGGCTTGGCATATCCTTCCCCCGGATATCCAATGGTTCACTCCCTTGCCTGCAAACCTTTCCTCAAATGTCACATTCTGGGTGAACTCTACCCTTTATATGAAACCACCTCATTTAAAGTTGCAGCCCTCTTCACTCATTCAGCACCTCGATGCCTCTTACTCTGCTTTTGTTCTTCCTCTATTTCATTTAACATCATCTGACCTACTATATATTTTACTTACTTCTTTACTGTCCCCTCCTGCAAGAATGTAAGCTCAGTGGCACCTTTCTCCCTGACACCTCATGACCACCATACTTTACCACCCACTACCCTTCCCTTTGACAGTTGTCTACAAACATATGGAACATGGTCCTCGATATTTCTTGAGGATATTAGTACCTGGCTTGGTACCACTCTCTCCAAAACCGTTCCTGTCACATTTCTTGATAATTTCAACATATGCCTAGATGAAGTTTCCAGTATCCTGGCCTCTCTGTTCTTTGACCTCTTCTCCTCCATGATGATGTCCTCTGTCACAACTCAGCCATTCATTCTCATGGTCATTCTCGAGACCTTATAGTTAGAAATATCCGCAGCCCCTCCATAAATCAACCATTCCCTTTTTCTAGCTTACTCCCTCTGACCTCATCAGTACACTTCTTTGACTCCAGCAGAACCTGCGATCCATTGGTTCTGCCATGTTTTTGCTGTCTCTCATGGTTCCTTCTTTCTTCCTTAAGTTCCATGGCCCATCATTCTTATTTTCCCTGGCATACACCTTTGACTCCATTGAGCCTCTCACTGTTGCACTTATACTGAAAAAACTCCAGCCTTGGTTAAGTCCCAGTCTTCTCCTCCTTGCTTGCACCTACACAGATGAATGTGGCTGAAGAAAAACAACAATGCTGACTGTTCTCACTTCGAATTCATGATCACAAACCTCAAGGGCATCCTTCATGTTGCCAGGCAATCATACTACACTTTCTCAGCCCATTTATTCTCTCACACTGCAATTTAATATTTTCTCCTCTCTTTTAAGATCTTCGATACTTTTCCCCCATCCTCAATCTCAGATGATGACCTTGCTTCCTATTTCTTGAGAAAAAAGGAATCAGACAAAATTTTCCACAAGTTCTCATGATCCTATCAAACCACCTATCTGCATCAGGGCCCAATGCGCTCTGCCTTCCCGCTGTTATCATGAATGAACAGCCCAAGATCCTAGCAAAGGCCAGCCTTCTCATTTGTATCCACATCTTATCCCCTCTCACCTACTCAATGTCACTCCAGCGACTTTCCTTTCTCTTACATCAACAATATTTTCCTCTCTACTAGATTATTCCCATTACCATATAAACTAAACATACTGTCAGAGCTCCCACTCTAAGACAAATAAATACTTTACCTCACTTCTACCTGCAACCGCCTCATTCCTCTGCTCCCCTTTTATAGCAAACCCCTTGAGAGAATTACCTATACCTGTATTGTCCAATATGGTAGCTACTGGTCACATGTAGCTATTGAGCACTTGAGATGTGGTCAGTTTGAATTGAGAGGTACTGTTACTGTAAAATACACACCGGATTTCAAAGAATGTAAAATATCCTGCTAATGATTTTATATTAATTATATTGGAATAATAATGTTTTGGACATATTGGATTGAATAAGACATAAGATACATCTTAAAATTATTTTACCCATTTCTTTTATCTTTTTTTTTTTTTTTTTAGTATGACTACCAGAACGTTTAAAATTACATGTATGGCTCACATGTTTTTATTGGACTGCACTTGTCTATGCTCCCTGTCTACAATTCCTCTCTTCTCAATTCTCTTAACCTGCTCTAATCAGGCTCCCATCCAGGTCACAAATAACCTTTTCATTGCTAAATCCAATGGTCAATTCTTAGGCCTCATCTAATCCTTTCATTCTTGAAACATTCTTCACTTGGCTTCAGGGATGCTACTCTCTCTTAGTTCTTCTGCTTCATAGCCTGCTTCTTCTTGGTCTCCTTTACTTGTTCCTCCCCTTCTCCCAGCCTTCCTTTTCTCAATAAATGGCCATCCATCTAAGTTACTCCAAAGTCTCCGAGTCATCCTTGACTCCTCTCTTTCTCTCACACCCCATGTCTGACCCATCAGCATATCCTGTTGGCTGTACCTTCAGTATGTATCCAGAATCCAATGACTTTTCTCTGCCTCTACTGTTATTACCTTACCCAATTCTCTATCATCTACTCCCTGGATTATGACAAATATTACTTATAGGTTACCCTAATTTCTATCCTTGTCCCCCTACAAGTCTAAGTTCAGCAAGAAACCGGGTGATCCCTTGAAAAATTAATTTGGATCATGTCAGTCCACTGCCCAATACCTTCCAATGGCCACCCATCTCCCTAAGGACAAAATATCCAGTCCTTACAATGGTCTATGAGACCCTATATATAATCTGTCCCTTTATCTGTATCATCTTTATGACTTCATCTCCTACTACTTTTCCCTTCCTTCACGTGGTTCTAGATACTCTGACCTACTCGCTGTTGCTGGAATATTCTAGAAACGCTCCTGTCTCAAGGCCCTTACGTTTGGTATTTCCTCGGCTTGGCATATCCTTCCCCCGGATATCCAATGGTTCACTCCCTTGCCTGCAAACCTTTCCTCAAATGTCACATTCTGGGTGAACTCTACCCTTTATATGAAACCACCTCATTTAAAGTTGCAGCCCTCTTCACTCATTCAGCACCTCGATGCCTCTTACTCTGCTTTTGTTCTTCCTCTATTTCATTTAACATCATCTGACCTACTATATATTTTACTTACTTCTTTACTGTCCCCTCCTGCAAGAATGTAAGCTCAGTGAAAGCAAGGATGTGTCTGTCTTGTCCATTGCTTTACCCCAGCAACTAGAACAGTGCCTGACACAAAGGGGTTCGATAATTATTTGCTGAAAGAATGAAGCAAGCGGCCCAATATGTTCAAAAACTTTATATAGTTCAGTATCATTGAACTATCATGTGGGAAAGAGGGATAAACAGGAGATGAAAGCCAGTTCGCGAAGAATTTACACTAGATATTTTGCACTTTACAGATCACCTTGAGATCTTATTAAAAGGTGGGTTCTGATGCAGTAGGTCTGGGGTGGGGCCTGATAATCTGCATTTCTAACTAGCTCCCAGGTGCTTGTGGTCCTCAGACCATACTTTGTATAGCAAGGAACAGAGCTCACAGTCTGGCTGTTGACTGAAATAGGAAGAGACCAGAGGCAGGGAGACCAGTGTTGAGGCTATTGCAATAGACCAGATCAGGGATGATCTGATCTGAACATAAATACGAGTAGTGGAAATACATTTGAGAAATGATCAGGAGGTCAAATTGATAGGATTTGGTCACTGACCGGATGTGGCAGGGGTGGCAAGGGAGAAGAGTGAAGGGCCAATGACTATCCTTTAGATTTCTGGCCTGGGTAATGAATAGATGGTGCTTACATTCAATGGTTTGGGGAACAATGGAGAAGGTGCAGGTTTGGGGACAGGAAAGAGAATGGCAAGTTTTTAGTTTCCAACAACAATGGCATCCCATCTTTGGAGCTCTCTAAATGAGACACCTCCATTTCTAGAGTTTACAAGTCTTAGTTGCCCAGAATATATATCTCTAGGTGACACAACCCCAAAATGATCATGGATATACGAATTTCCATTTTTCCCAGTCATTGAGTGAAAGCCCAAGTCAGGTTTCCCGTCATACAGGCATGTGACTAAATGAACCGTCAGTTTAATGTACAAGGAATGGAGGCTATCCAGAGTTGGTGTCCACGTGTAAGGTCCAACTTGCCGACCTCCTATCTTGAGGGGCTAGAGGGCTCACTCATGCAAGGCTTCACCCTCCAAGTGTGTAGTAGGGGCTGACAGAGCAACCCAGCCTGTGGCTAAGGCAACTTAAAGACCCACCTTCATCCATGAGGATCAGAGAGCCAGCCTTTTGCCAATAGCACACAAAGTGAGGGCTCTGGGCCATCGAAGAACTCATCAGGTGGACCTGGACTAGCAGAATGAGCAGTAGAGTCCAGAAACTAGGGCCCTAACTTCTACTCTAACCAAGATTCTGTCTGACCATCTGAATGGATCAAAATCTCTCTAAGCATCAGTGTTCCTCTCACAGGGGAGTCCCAGGCACTCCCTACCTACCTTGCAGGAGCACTATAGGAATAGAAAAGCTAAAGGACCATGGAGATAATCTAGAGAAAAGTGCTATGTGAACATAACATACCATTGTGCCTCACACACTTCTGCAGTTAGTATTAGCTGGGTCTCTGGTGAGCTTTCAGAGAGGGGGCCTATCTCCTGGATCATTTGAGACAATGAAGCTTAACCTTCAGTCTGTATCAGAATCCTCTAAGGGAATGGCTCTCAAACTTGAGCTGGCATCAGAATCCCCTCAAAGGCTTGTTAAAAGGCAGCTTGCCAGGCCCCACCCCAGAGTTTCTGATTCCTTAGGCCTGGGGCAAGGCCTAGAATCAGAAATCTGAGAATTTATATTTCTAACAGGCTCTCTCATTGAGCTGCTACTGCTGCTGGTCCAGGGGTACATTTTGAGAACCCCTGTCCTTGAGAACATGTGAGAAATGTATATTCCTGGGCCCTGTCCCCAGAGATCTGAATCCAGGAGATCTGGGTGGGCCCTGGAATTTTCATGTTAGTAACAAGCACCGCAGGTGATTCTGATGCTAGGTTCTCTAATAACACAGAAGAAACACTGAGTTAAGGGGAAATCCTGGAGTTGGAAGAGGTACCAAGAGGTCTGGGGACAGCTACCAGTAGAGAGTCGACTAACCAGGTATGAGGAGCAGTGTGCATCTCCTGGAAACTGATAAAATTAAGGCAGGGAATACTTAATATTCTGCTCCCACAAAGTGTTCCTGAGCCCCAAGTTACTTCTTCCTCAGCAGGGAGGTCTTCAGAAACTCACCCTCTTGCACAGGCCTCTTGCACAAGGCTCAGGCCTTGCCAGATTCTTCAAATTTCCCAGCTCTCCGCTCACCCACTAACCCCTTGGGAGCCTTCGGAATCTACCTGAGTCCTTTATCCTCTCCCCTGCCGCTCACCTGACCGGCAAAATGAAACTGGGAAGCCAGTGAAAAGGAACATTTCCAGCATCTTGACACTAGCCAGACAGGAGGGACAATGGCTTAATGGGGGTGGGGAGAGAGCAGGCAGCACAAGCTGGAACTGGAGTTAGTATGACCTTGGAGCCAGTTTTCAAGCCTTCATTGGCCAAAGTGCCCTGGCTTTAACTGTCCTAGAAAGCTAGCACAGGGGCTGTATCCCAACCCTTACGCTCTAGGAGACAAGCTTAAAGCCCACTCGAGAGAGAAGTAGCTTGCCGGGATGAAACGATATTGAGGTTCTTACACCCCAGTTTCCAGAAATGTCCCCAAAGATCATCTGATTTCCCTGTACTTCAAAACAACCTTCTTACCCAGTGTCGAGCCTGAGAGGCCACTGCTTCCCAATTCTGAAGCCGGAGCTCCCTCTAGTGAAACAGAAAGGAGTTCCCAGGTAGCCTGGAGGTAGGGCTTTTCACCTTCCTCCCATCAGACAGGGACCCCTCTGGCAGTGTGGGGACACTGACAAATCCCTTCTCGAACAATATTTTTGAAACGCATGAAATAAACGGCAAAGGGTTATAAAATAAGCCAATGATATTAAAAGTTATCAAAATATGTAAACAGATTTGAAATATAGTCCTTCTGTGGTTCTTTATTAATGCATTTAATAATAAGCTCTAGCGGCAAGTCTAATTACTACCATTATTTCAAAGCAGTGATGAGCTAAACAGCATTCTGAGCTGTCTGCAACTACTGTAACGTGATAGGAAGCCATCTGTGATTGCTACTGACAACAAAGACGCAGGTGTGTGCTCATTGCCTACATTCATGTGCTACATCTCTGCTAGAGGCTGGTAAAAAAAAAAAAAAGATGTGATTTTATTTTTCCCTATCCAAGTTAATGGACCCTTAATTCCTATTTGCGGACTCCAGACTAAGAACCCCTGCCTATTTTTTAAAAAGTTTTTAAAAAGAAGCCCTGCCTAAATAAAAAAGAACAAAGCGAAAAACAACAAAACTCCCCACAGTCATAAAGGGTTGTGTTACCAGCTCTACAGGTCCTAAAGCTGTGCAGGCACTCTCCTCTACCCAGACCATGGCTGACTTCCCTCCAAACCTGGCTGAACCATCAACAAATCCTTCTATATCTGCCACCTGTGCAGAGCGCAGCCCTTCCAATTCCTAACTCTAAGGAAACCTGGCTCTCCCCTGAGAACACTGCTTCTCCCTCTGGCTGCTCTGAGAAGAGGCTATTCTTTCTCTTCCTTCTACTCTCATAGCAACCTGTTTTTGGAGGGAAGGGGAGTTGAAGATTCATCTAGCCATTTGTTATTACTTCTAAATGTTTGCTTTTCTCTACTTCTTTCAAGCTTAGGTTTCTCTTCCTCATCACTGCCACCCGTTGTCCTCCAGGTCACTATCAGGTTCGTCCCAGATCAGCATCATTTGGCTTCCAGTCTTCCTTTTCCCATTAGGCCTTCTCCTGCCAGCATTCTGGGTGACTTCAACATCCATGCGGGCACCACTTCCAGTACCCTCAACCCATGGCCTCTTGAACCTCCTCATCTCTACAGATCTGCAACCTCTATTCCACCTCCCTACCCACAACCAGCTTCAGTCAGCACTCACAACTGCCCTGCATCGGTTAGGATCATCTGACCACAGACTCCCAGAGTTTTAGCTTTAAAATCCTCATTCCTACTGTGCACATGCCCGCAGACTTCCCTGTGACCTCTGACCTCTTGATGCTCCTTACCTCCCCCCATGGATTTCCTTCTAGCTCTTTAGCTCTCTCCTAGCTTCACTTCTTTCCATACAAGCTTGGACCCCGTGACTAACAATTTGAACTCTTGCACTAGCACGCTCAACCTCCTGGTGGGCAGTGGGCACTCTTCATCCCTCCCACCCCACACTTCTACTCCCCCCCTCACTAGTTTATCCTCAAGGGGTGGGCTGCTAAAAGTGAGAACCTAACAAGCTGCTCAGACTACATTTTATTACATTAGTAGGTAGAATCATGGTACATTAGCAAGCAGACACCATGCATAATAATAGCAAATTTATATAGTGTGAACTAAGTGACAGACACTATTAGAAGCACTTTGCATACATGAATACATTTAATTCTCATTCAACCCTTGCAAGAAGTACTATTATTCTTATCTTACAGATGAGGAACTTGAAGCACAAAGAAGTTAAGGAACTTGGCCAAGATCGCACGGCTAGTCAATGACAGAACCAGAATTTGAAACCAGGTAGTTTAACTTCATCATACACATCTCAGAAGAATCTGTCTCTGGGCAGCCAGGCCTGTTCACCTTCCTCTCTACTCTAACTTTTCAGTTCCTTTGGGTGGGAAATAAGTTCAGGCCCACTCTACAGATCTGGCCAACTTAGATTCTCAGGGTACAGAGCAGGAAGTTCACTTAGGTGTCAGACCAAAGTGGCAGACTCTAGTCAAAGCCTATCAGAAGAGCCCTGCCTGCATTTGGAGGTGCTGGGTGCCTGCTCAGCTAAGAATAAAGTAGCATTCTGTTTCCCATTCTGCTATTATTTCTGGGTGACCTGCCCTTGGGCAGAAATCTAAAAGGAGGAAAGCGAGTGGCAGGATTACCAAAATTCTGTCCCGAATCCTTAACATCCCTCGCTTTCTGGATCTTCCACACCATTGACCCTATTCACGAAGCCCCAACCTCAAATGAATCCTTCCAACCAGATATTCTGCTCATTTACTCCGGCTGCTGACTCCTCCTTGAGAAAATGGGTGACTGTACAGACCAGTACTGGCAAAATGCACAGACTTTTATTTCAGGTGGACCCTCTCAGTGCTAGTCACCAAACTTCTAGAGCTACACCACCCAATATATAGCCGACCATTGAGCAACACAGGGGTTAGGAACGCCAAGCCCCTGCACAGTAGAAAATTCGAGTGTAACTTTAGCCTCCCAGTCATCCCTTGGTATCTGTAAGGAATTGGTTCCAGGACCAATGTAGAAAACAGAATACGTGGATGCTCAAGTTCCTTATATAAAATGGTGTAGAACAATGCATACAGTCAGCCCTCCACATCTATGAATTCCCAATCATGGATTGAAAATACTTTGTTCATCCATGGTTGGTTGAATCTATGGATGTGAAACCCATGGATATGGAGGACCAATTGTATATTTATTGAAAAAAAAAATCCCCATAAATGGACCTGCACATACCCACGTTGTTCAAGAGTCAATTGTAGTAGTTACTAAAGATATACAGCTATTTCAATTTCAGTTCAGTTTCATTAAACTTAAATGAGAAATTCCTCAGTCCTAGTTCCTCCGTTGTACTTAGCCACATTTCATCTGCTCAGAAGCCACATGTAGCTAGTGGCTCCCATATGAACAAAGCAGATGAATAAACTTCTGTCATCAGAGAATTCTATTGAACAGTACTGAAATAGTCTAGAATTATCTCCTCTCATTCCTGCAGCATTTACTCCTCATTATTACTCTTCTCAATCTACCACAAACCGCTTCCATTCTCAGCAGCTGTCATGATCTTGTAATTCATCCACTCCCCTTTCCCCCTAGTACCTTCAAATGTTCCCTCTCACTACTGGCCTTCATCTTAGCACTTGAACATGCCCAGTTTTGAGCAGAGAGGAAAGGGGAGTATCGGAAAGGGAATGAGGGGTCACAGGAGGAGGGGGAAGGGAGAGAGAAAGCCCTCCCTTGGCTCTGCATCACCTTTAACCCCTCCTTCTTTAACACCCTTAACTTCTTATTCCTTCCCATCCCCACTTCTCCAGTGGCCTAACTTTCCTGGAACTCTCTAAAACAACACGGTGTTCTTCAGCACTACTACTTTGATGAATATTTCTACTGCCTTTGCTTTCAAGATAACCAGCCATGCTTTTTATTCCTCTGGCCATTCCTGCAATCTCCTTATACTCTTTAGAGGTTGATAATCCTCGAGGCCTGTTCCTAAGTTCTATTTCTTCCTCATCTACATAATTCATCTGGACCACCTTATCCACTCCCATGTTTATATCCACCACCTTTATAGCAATGATACCGAAGTTCGCCTCAAACTCAGGCTCCCCTGAACAGCTCCAGAATATTCCCAGTTGCTTCCTGGACATCTCAACGTGGATAGCCTAGAAGTGCCTCGGACTCAACTAAAATCATCTTGCTCCCCCAAACATTTTCCTTCCTTCTGTGCCCCCTCTCCATTGGTGACACCTTACACTACCATCAGCACCCCAAGCCACCCAGGCCAAAATCCTGGGACCTTACAGACTTTGCCTTCGCCTTCACTCCATAGCATATTAATTATAATGAACACTATATATTTAATTAATTATTATTATTAATTTACATTACAATTTTAAAATGATCTTAATTGGATAGCTGCATCTCCGTAAAAGAATATGAGACTACTGCCATCTAGTGGCGAAACGCAAATAAACACCTACGTAAGGCAGTTGTGATGCTCAAGATTCAAATTAAAACTGAACTGCTATATCATCATTTCTTCCCATCAGATGGGCAAAAATTGGAAAGGTTGGAAATACACTACTTGGTGAGGCTGTATGGAAACATGCACTCTTACACATTGGTGCTGAGCACTTAAATTGTTATAACTTTATGGACTGGAAAATATCCATCAAAATTACAACCTCTTTGATTCAGCAATTCCACTTATAGAGATTTATCCTATAGAAACATTTGCACACATACAAAATGGCATTGGTGTAAGGTCACTCACTGCAGTGTTATTTATATTAGCAAAATATTTGAAACAACCTAAATGTTTATCAATAGGAGATGGAATGAATAAATTATGGTATAGTGTTGTAGCCTTGTGTTATGTGTAATAGCAAAAACCACAGAGTCATACCAGTGGGTTCAAATCCTGGGTCTTCAAATTAGTATCTGAGTGTCAGTTTCCTCATCTGCAAAGGAGATAACAGTAACACCTACCTAAGAGGATTGTGGTGGTATTAAATGAGTCAATGTGTATGAAAAGCTTGAAACAATGTGTGCCACATCACAGTGCTATATAAAGTGTTACCATTTTCATTATACTATATTTCATCGCCCACACAATGGAATACATGCTGCCGTGTAAAAGAATGCAGAAGCTTCCTATGGGCTTACGAGAAAGCTCTCTCAAAAATACTGCTAAGCAAAACAGTAACAACAGCAATAATACAGTTGTGTAGTAGTATGCTATTTTGGGATATATATCTTAAGAAGGAAGAAAATAAAATAATTTGAAATTTTATTTATATATTCAAAAAGAAACTCTGGGAGGATATGAAAAAAAAAACAACAAAAAATGGTGGTTACCTGTGGAGTTCTAGAGGGTGTGTGTGGATGCAGGGAAGAGGCGGAAAGGTGATTTTTCACAAAATGGCCTTTTGCATCTTAGATTTTGAACTATAGATGGTCCCCTATTTACAATGGTGGTTGACATGATTTTTCTACTTTACAATAGTGCGAAAGCAATACATATTCAGTAAAAAACATACTTTAATTTTGAATTTGGATATTTTCCTGAGCTAGCAACATGCTAGTAGCAGCAGCGAGCCACAACTCCCAGTCAGCCATGTGATCATGAGGGTAAACAACTGATACTCTATAGTTGTATTCATTGTGTTAGACGATCTGCCCAACTGTAGGCTAATATAAGTGTTCTTAAACATTTAAGGTAGGCTAGATTGAACCATAATGTTCAGTAGGTTAGGTGTAGTAAATGCATTTTCAACTTATGGTATTTACAATTGGTTTATCTGGACATAACCCCGTTGTAAATCAAGGAGCATCTGTGTATCAATGAATTACATTAGAAAAGAATCAATACACAAAACAAGCTGATGTTATGCCACTTCTTCAAACTTCCACTAGCTTTCCACAGCTATTAGAATATACCCCTGACCATGGCCTACAAAACCCTCCATATCTGACCCCTGCCTGACCCTCAGACCCAGTGTCACCTGCCCTCCCTCTGGCTCCCCTTCCTGCCTCAGTGCTGACACACATGTCATTTTGTTCAGCTATAAGGGTTCACCTCCTCTAATCCTAAACTCCTACTCATCCTTCAGCTCTCAGTTGAAATGTCACTCCTCAGGGAACTCTCACTCAAATCTCCAAAGGTCAACTTGTGATTTCCTAAGCTCTCTTTTAACTGTATACATTAACTTGTGTGATTATTTGATTCATATCTGTTTCCCTCCAACTGCATTATAAATTCTACAAGGGAAGAGGTGGTATCTGATTTTTGCTCATCGGGCACCCCAGTGGCCAGTGCAGAGCATGGCAGAAAGAAGGCATGTGTAAATATGTTGCTATGGTCTGAATGTGCTGCTAGAAAAGATGGGTGCAGCATGGACAGGCTGATTGTGAGGTATGCATGGGATGTTCAGGTGGCGATATTGAGTAAACAATACGAAACTGAATCTCTTAAGTCTGGCCTACAGATAGGGATGTGGTAGCTATCATTCCACAGACTGCTGGTTAAACTGTGTAAGCTCATGAAACCATGCTGGCAGTGGTAAGCAAGAGGTGAGTCCAGAACAGAACTTTGAGGAAATCAACATTTCAGAAGATGGAGAAAAATGAACTCCTGAAGAAGACAGGAAGGCATGGTCAGTGAGGTAGACAAGCCAAAAGAGGGGAAGATTTTGGAAGCTCTATGCATAGAACATTTCGGGAAAAAAAAAGGGCTCAACAATGTTCAGCGTAGCAGAGAGTTCTGGTAAGATAAAGCCTGAAAGAAAGTCATTAGATTTGGTCATGTAGACATTGTGGGCAATCTTTAGAAGAGCTGTTTCTGTGAAGAGGTGGGCTGGGGGTGGTGGTGGTGGTAGGTGTCAGATGGCAATATTCTGAGGAATGAAAGGTGATTGAGAAGTCAGTTGTCAAATGTAGACAACTGTCCTGTTCGTGAGTTGATTTCAGATGACAAACAGATAAACATTTTGTTTTTAATATTTATATGTTTAAAGTATATTAAAATAGATACACAGTGCAGTGAATGTAAGATTTCATAGGTAATATAAAGTTCTTCTTATAAACAAATATATTTTAGAGAAAAGTCAATAAACTTAAAGATCTATATTATATGCATAATAATACAAGTAGTTACCTGGATAAGGCAAAAACTGTCATGCCCAAAGAAGTGAAGTTTAGAAACTACTGTTTGGACTATTTTTTAAAGATGCTGAGCTGTGAAGGGAAGATGAAAGACAGAGGTGTGTGGATTTAAAGAAAGTTTTTTTAGAATTGGAAAGGCTTCACCATCCTTATTGGCTAAAATGCCAGTAGTGAAGAAAGTGTTGAAATTCTAGGTAAACAAGTGACTAGTTGATGAAATGAAGTTCCAGAGGTGGTGTCATGGATGGGAAGTAAACACATTGGAGTGTGACTGGCCTCATTCAGGAGGAACACCACATCCCCCAGAATGGAAGGGAGGAAAGTAAGGATGGGTATGAGCAAAGAACCTTGTAGAGTAGAGAGAAGTGTTTGAGAAAATTCCCACCCCAAATCCCTACTTTTTCAGTCATTTGTTGGAGGATACCTATTAGGTGTGGCGAGGACAGGAAGTTTGAATAAACTGGACAGGAAGTTTCAAGAGGGTGGTACAGATTTAACACATGACTTCTGAAGGCAATGCAGGGAGGAGATGATGAAAGACAGAAAATAACTGAACAATGGTGTTGACAGAACGACTTAAAGAGGCCATTAAATTTTAGTGGCCCAAATCTGAATGACTTGAGAGATTTTCTCCAGTATCCCAAAACTGAGCACTGGGATTGGACACTGATCCCAGGAGAAGGGACAAGGGAGTTAGACACTTCTAGGAGTTGATGAAAGGAAAATTCCAGTAATTGCTCATAGTGGTATAAGGTGAAGAAGGAAGCTGAAAGGAGTGGAGATCTGGGTCAAAGAAAGGGACACAGAGCCTTATGATCTCAAAGGAGTTTTAGGGGAAGGGAGAAGTCAAGGTGCAGGCGGCTAAAGAGAAGGGGATGCAAAAGTCACTGAACTAAGAAACCCAAACCTCAAGAAGCTGGATGTGGAATGAGGCTGGATGTCTCTCAGGATACTGGCTAGAGTTATATTGGAAAATTTGAGAGCTCATGGTCCAAAGTCATCTAGAAATGTGACCAAAAGGTTAGGTGGTGGGGCTGAAAAAGAGGTCAAGAGAATGGTAGAGTAAAAGCATTTCACATAAGGCAGAGATGAAATAATGGTCAAGAAGAAACAGTGGGTAGCCGGGCAGCATAAGGGGCCAAGCAGAAAGAGCAGCCTCCATTAGAGGGACATTCAGGTAAGAGACAGGACTATGTGTTCTGTGAAGAGCTGGTGGTGGGGCTAGAGGGTTTACATAAAATATAGTTCCAGAGAGTCAAAAGCAGAGTTGGGAGGGAAACAAACAGAAATAAAAAGCCACAAGGAGTGATGTCAGAAACATGGCAGAGTGAGAGATTTCCTCAGATCTCTCCCCTTGAAACAATAAGCAAAACATCTAAAATTCAACAAAAACATTCAAACTGCACACCAGCATGTCTGAGTGTGGGATCTACGTATAAGAGCTACCACAGGTCAGAATCTGGGTGTGGGGTGGTGGACTGGGAGAAACAAAGAAGCTGCCTCTTGCAGCCAGAGCACCCTGCAGGAGGAGAGGGAGGAGAGTAGGTACGGCGGGTGCATTGAACAACCCTGCCTGAGAGAGCTGTAAGCTCCACGCAGCTGGCGACAGGGCCCAATCATCAAGTCAGAAAGCAGAGAAGTAGAGACGGCAGAGAAGCAACAGCTAATTGTTACCAGCCGCACTTGCAAAATGCAAGGCTGAACTGCAGCCCACATCCCTCAACACAGGGGGCCCTTCCCCCATTATCTTGCAGACTGAACACCACGGAGCCCCAGGGGAATTTAAGCAAAAGCTACCAAAACTGTTGCTAACATTGACAGGGACAGAAACTAAGCAAGGGTAGTGAGCGTTATTTAATATTTATAAGAAAGAAAAGGCATTATCAAGAATTTAATATAAAGCAGGGATCCAAAGGCTTAGACACTACATATTGGAAACCAAAAGAAAAATGCTATCTTAGTAACAGGTTAAAGAGAGACCTTTATATAATAAATCTTTCTGGAAAAAAAAGCAGAATACAATTTCATCAATGCCCAGGTGGAGAAGTGCTCCATTAACACCATAAAAATTCAAGGTGACAAGACAGCTCAGAAAGAAAGAGAAAAATCTCAAGCAAATAAGCTTGAAGATATAGAAATATGCGACTTAAATGACAGAGAATTCAGGATGGTACTCGGAAAAAAATCAGTGAGATCCAAAA
>NW_011889025.1:1047570-1054684 GCF_000151845.1 Pteropus vampyrus | reverse complement strand
AGATAAGGCACAAGAAGAAGAAAATGGATGACTGTATGTACGTACGTATGTATGTATGTATGTATATGTATGTGTGTGTATGTATATATATTCATAATGGTAACCACACACCAAAGATTCAAGACCGTTGTATATAACATAAAACAAGAAGGACCAGAGGGAAACCCCACAAAAGCCAACCAAAATAAAGAAAACAGAAACACAAGAAAAAGGAAGCAATGGAAATACCGAGCTACCAGAAAGCAAAAGATAAAATGGTTATAAGAAGACCTTATATTTCACTATTCACCCGAAATGTAAACAGATTGAACTCACCAATAAAAAGGCACAGAGCTTCAAAATGGATCAAAAAACAAAACCCAAACATATGATGCCCTCAGGAGACACGTCTCAGCTCCAAAGACAAATATAGACTCAAAGCGAAAGGGTGGAAAATGATATTTCAAGCTGATGGCATTGAGAGAATAGTGGGAGTAGCAGTATGAATATCTGACAAAACAGGCTTCAAAATAAAAAAGGTAAAGAAAGATACTGAGGGATACTTCATAATGATAAAGGGAATCATATATTAAGAAGATGTAACACTTATTAATAATGCTCCCAGTCATGGAGCCTGAAATATATAAAGCCATTACTAACAGAAATAAAGGAAGAAACAGACCAAAAAACTATCATAACAGGGACTTAAATACCCCACTGTTGGATATGGACAGATCATTCAAACAGAAAATCAATAAGGAAATAATATTCTTGAATGACACATTAGACCAACTGGACATAACTGACCTTTACAAAGCTTTTCATCCCCAAACAGCTGCTTATACATTCTTCTCCAGTTCACATGGAACATTCTCAAGGATGAACCACATACTAGGACACAGAAATAGCCTCAACAAATTTGAGGGCTGAAATCATAAATGCTTTGAAGCTGGAGATCAACTGTAAAAGATAGTGGGAAGAACCACAGATACATGGAGATTAAACAACATGCTACTGAAGAATAACTGGTTCAGAGAAGAAATAAAAAGAGAGATGAAGAGATACATAGAAATGAATGAAAATGATAGTACAACATATCAAAACCTTTGGGACACATCGAAAGCAGTCATAAGAGGAAAGTTCATGTGATTACAGGCTTATCTCTACAAATAAGAACGAGCCCAAAATAACAACCTAACACTTCAACTTAAAAAAAAAAAAACTAGAAAAGGAAGAACAAATGAAGTCTAAAGTTAGAAGGAAAGAAATAATCAAAATTAGAGCAGAAGTAAATGAAATTGAAAACAAAAAAATAACAAAAAAAACAATAGAAAAAACAAACACAACAAAAAGCTGGTCCTTTGAGAAAGTTAATAAAATTGACAACACCCTGACGAGACTCACTAAAGAAAAAAGAGAAAGGACAAAAATAAACAAAATCCGGGATGAAAGAGGAGAAATTTTGACACACTGCAGAAAGACAAAGGATTATACAAGAATACTATGAAAAAGTATATAATACCAAATGTAATAACCTAAAAGAAATGGACAAACACTTAGAAAGATATAACCTTCCTAGACTGAATCGAGAAGAACCAGAAAATCTCAATAGACCAATCAGCAGTATGGAAATTGAAACAATCATCAAAAACCTACCAAAAAGGAAAAGTTCAGGACCAAATGGCTTCACCAGTGAATTCTACCAAACATTCAAAGTAAATTTAATACCTATTCTCCTCAAACACTTCCAAAAAAATCGAAACAGGAAGCAATACTTCCCAACTCATTGTATGAAGACAATATTACCTGATATCAAAACCTGATAAAGATAACACCAAAAAAGAAAACTACAGAGCAATATCTGTCATGAACACAGATGCAAAAATCCTAAATAAGATACTAGTGAAGGGAATATAGCAACATATAAAAAGATTATACACCACGATAAGTGGGCTTCATCCCAGAGGCACAGGGATAGTTTAACGTATGCAAATCGATTAATGTGATACGCCACATAAACAAATTAAAAAATAAGAATCATATGATCATATCAATATGCAGAAAAGGCCTTCAACAAGATACAGCACCCATTTATGATCGAAACACTTAACAAAATCGGTATAGAAGGAAAATACCACAAACCCTTAGGCAACATTATACATAATGGTGAGAAACTAAAAACCTTCCCTCTAAGATCAGGAAAAAGACGAGGTTGTCCCATATAGCCACTGTTATTCAATATAACATTGGACGTCCTAGCGAGTGCAGTCAGACAAGAGAAAGATATGAAAGGCATATAAATAGGAAACGAAGAAGTCAAACCGTCACTATATGCGGATGACATGATTCACTACATAGAAAACCCTGAAGACTCCACAAGAACACTACTAGGAACAACAAGCAAATACAATAAAGTTTCTGGATACAAAAACCAATGTTCAAAAATCCATAGCGTTCCTATACTCTAACAATGAATTGTCAGAGACGGAAATGGGAAAAAAATAATCCCTTTTGCAAATGCAGCAAAACGAATAAAATACCTAGGAATAAATCTAATGAAACATGTGAAGGACCTATATAATGAAAACTATAAAACCCTATTAAAAGAAATCAAAGAAGATACAAAGAAATGGAAAGATATTTTGTGTTCTTGGATTGGAAGAATCAACATAGTTAAAATGACCTTATTACCTAAAGTATTATACAGATTTAATGCCATCCCCATCAAAATCCCATCGGCATTTTTAAAAGAAATAGAACAAAAAAAAATCATCAGATTTGTGTGGAAGCACAAAAGACCCTGAATTGCCAAAGCCATCCTGAGAAAAAAGAATGAGGCTAGAGGCATCGCTCTGCCCAGTTCAAATTATACTACAATGCAACAATAATCAAACGGCATGGTATTAGCAGAAAAACAGACACACACAGCAGTGGAACAGAATCGAGAGTCCAGAAATAAGCCCATGTTTATACGAGCAAATAGTTTTCGACAAAAAAGTCAAAAACATATAGTGGAGAAAGAAAAGCCTCTTCAATAAATAGTGCTGGGAAAACTGGAAAGCCACCTTCAAAAGAATGAGACTAGACTGTTGTCTCTCACCACACACCAAAACTAACTCAAAATGGATTAAGGACCTGAATATAAGACCTGAAACAATAAATCACATAGAAGAAAACGCAGGAACTAAACTCATGGAACTTGGAGTTAAAGAGGATTTTATGAATTTAACCTCAAAGGCAAGGGAAGTAAAAGCAAAATAAATGAATGGGACTACATCAAACTAAAAAGCTTCTGCACAGCAAAAGAAACTGTCAACAAGATAAAGAGACAACCATACGAATGGGAAAATATATTTGCAAGTAACGCCTCCAGTAAGGGCCTAATATCCCAAATATGCAAAGAATTCACACAACTCAATAACAACAAAAGGACAAACAATCCAATCAAAAAATGGGCAGAGGATCTGAATAGACACGTCTCCCAAGAAGACATACAAATGGCCAACAAACATATGAAGAGATGTTCAACATCGCTAGCTATTAGGGAAATGCAAATCAAAAACAAAATGAGATACCATCTCACACCTGTTAGAATAGCTGTAATCAACAGCACAAGTAATAACAAATGTTGGAGAGGATGCAGAGAAAAATGAACCCTCATACACTGCTAGTGGGACTGCAAATTCGTACAGCCACCATGGAAAACAGTACGAAGGTTCCTCAAAAAACTAAGGATTGATCTACCATATGATCCATCAATCCCTCTACTGGGTATTTACCCCAAAGACATTTGCACACCCATGTCCATAGCAGCATTATTCATGGTGGCCAGGATATGGAAGCAGTCAAAGTGTCCTATGATAGATGATTGGAAAAAGAAGCTGTGGTACATATATACAATGGAATATTACTCAGCCATAAGAAGTGATGAAATACTGCCATTTCCGACAACATAGATGGACCTCGAGATAATGATGGTAAGCAAAATAAGCCAGACAGAAAACTTTGAAAACCACATGATATCATTTATATGTGGGATATAAACCTAAAAGCAATTAACGAACAGGAGAAATGAACAGAGACTCATGGACATGGACAATAGGCTAGTGGATACCAGAGCGGGGGAGGGAGGTAGGTGGGGTAAAAGGGGTCAAATATGTGGTGACAGAAATAAATCTAAGTATGGGCAGTGAACACACAATACAATGTATATATATATATATGACTTACTTTTGAATTGTACGTCTGGAAATTACTGGATTTCATTAACCAATGTCACCATAATAAAAAAAAAAAAAAAGAAAAGAAAAGAAAAAGAAGAAAAAAGCCAGGCTGTAGAAAGAAAGAGCAGTGTGGACAAAGATGGTAGTGACAAAGGACTGCAGAAACAAGCGAGGAATGAGGTTCCCACTAAACACCACCTAGCCACCTCGAAACACAGGAAGAATGAGGAGTGTGCCTTTCAGGAAAATGGAGTTCCTGAGCACAGGAGATTATCTATGGGAGTGCTGTCTTGTCTTCGGTAAAAATCCCTGAGCTAGTTATTTCTGGAAAATTACCAGAGACTTCTAGGGAAGAGAAGTCCCAAACTCTCATTTTTTTTTTTTTTTGATTTATAGGGAATAAACTTTCCACTGCTTACTCCAGATCCATTCCCCCTCTGCGAAGCCTAGATCCAAGGCTCAGACTGAAAATGAAACCAGCCAGAAGAAATCCAAATTATTCTCTAAATGTTTATAATTCCCACAAGTGAACAACGGAGGGCAGCAAAGAGCCAGAAAGGAAGGAGAGTCCACACAAGAGCCCAGAAATGGTGGAAAAGAGATGAACTAGGCTTGAGAAATCATATTACAGCCCCACAGTACCCTCTGTTGTACTTACCATGCTGTATTGGAATTGAGTATCTTCTCTCATAGATGGGGATTCCCTGTGGAAAGATTGTACCTGTCTAGTTCATTTCTGATTCCTTAGTGTCAATGCGGGGCACATAGTAGGTGTTCAACAAATACTTGTCAAGTGAATGGGTGAATGGGGCAGGTGCAGATGAGACTGTCAGCCTGATGTGGTTAGAAGACAAATGTGTTTTAGGATATCATAGTGTGTGGGAAAGAGCACTGGTTTGGGGAGCGAATTTAGGCCAGTCTTTGAATCTGGGCTGTGGGTGAGGTACACCTAACATTTCTAAGCCTGGATTTTCTCCTCCGTAGAAAGATTGTTCATCAGGTCAGTTGTGATGAGAAAATACATAAAACATGTCTAGCACAGTATCTCATACACAGGAAACACTCAATAAAAAAGTAGGCATTGATATTTACTGTAGTATTACTGTTACTATTACTGCAGCCTCTTCTCAGGGTCGGGCACCAGAGGAGAGGGGAAAGAATCATTAACAGTAGGAAATAAATTAGAGTTAAGACTTGGAATCACTACTTCCTCAGTTCAGTTACGCCCCCCAAACAGTGCAGCAATAGATCCAATAGAAGGCCACAGTGGAATCAGCCACTTCTAGATTATAGTTTGTTTGCTGTGTGGAGGAGTAGGGCAGGGGATAGCTACTTGGTATTTTCCATGTCAGCCTAGTCTAGCTCAGCTATCTGACAGATTGTTTTGGAAACCTCAGAGCACAAACAGGTTTAACTAGTAACCATACACATTTGGCCAGAACTTGCATTGCACACCTCAGAAACCGACGACAACGAGTGGTGGGAGTCTGAAGACCTGGGACAGCTGCCTGTCTGGTTCCCTTCAGAATAAGTCTATCTCTGAGACTTAAATATTATTAGGAAGATATTTTCTGTGCCTCAGGGCACAGACAAGAAAAATGGCACAGATCTCCTGGCTACTGGAACTTCAGACTTCCCTTAGAGCTCACAGAGGAAAATAGTGCATTTAAAGCAAATTAAAATAAATTCTCTTTGTGTGAGACTCCAAGTGTCGGCACATGGTAAAAACAGTCTCAAAGAATATTTAGACAAGTCCTAAAAGTCTTAATTGATAGAAAATCAGGGAAAGGGGTCAAATCTCTCCACTGGTAGTAGACGCCATGGACAGCAATAGTGCCCATCCTCCAACTGACCTATGTCTCTAGGTTGACTGATCTTTGCGAATATCTCATACCAGAAGTTCTTAAGGTTTGCCAGAATTCCTGAGTTAGAGGAAGCACCCTTCCAAACTATCTTCCAGTGGGCTCAAGAGTCCATGTGGTCTCATGTCATTTTTAATGTGATAGAAATGAAACACTTTCTGCCTGGGGTGAGGAAGGGCGGGTTGGTCTCCCAGAAGTCTCAGCTACCAAAATAAAGAGGCTGGTAGCTAAGATTAGAATAGAACATATTCCAGGTATAGGCCCTTCAGGAAGGTAAGAACACTGAGAAGGAGCTGCTCGCACACTTAGTCTAGCAGAGATAGGAACTTCCCTTCCCTTTTGTCTACTACACCAGCAGTCCCCAACTTTTTTGGCACCAGGGACCGGTGCTCCTATGAGAATCTAATGCCTGATAATCTGAGGTGGAGATGAGGTGGTGATACCAGTGCTGGGAAGTGGCTGCGAATAGAGATGAAGCTTTGCTCACGCGCCTGCTGCTCAGCTCCTGCTGTGTGGCCTGGCTCCTTACAGGCCACAAGCTGGTACCAGTCTGTGGCCCTGGGGTTGGGGACCCCTATACTACACAATAGACGGGGGGATAATTTAAGGGATACTGTGAAGTCACAAATCAACTTCCTCTCTAGGCTACTTCTACCAGGTTACTGGTCTCTCCCTCATGACCAAATGAAGTTTTCCAGTGGTTTATTTTACACGGAGATTGATGCTCTTTCACCTGCTTCTTCCCTCAATCCCATAATCCTACAATCCCTGGGCTTCTTACCCCTTCAATATCTTCTTTGGTTCTCAGAGGATGGTTATAATGAGCAAGAGCTAAGATTCCTCTCTTGAGAGGGCTGAGTGCTTCCTTCTCACCTTCTACCCTATACTGTGCACTGAGGCAAGGTGAAGGCACAAGCACAAGTGAGTGACAGAGTGTAGGCGGTTCCATGCAAAACCAATCTACTAGAGGAAGAGAGGTAAAGGCCTACGCCCTGGGATAAACAGTCAGTGCATCAAGCTCACCCACAAAGGATGGTTCTGGAAAAAGCC
>NW_011889025.1:1045389-1047520 GCF_000151845.1 Pteropus vampyrus | reverse complement strand
GTAGCTAAGATTAGAATAGAACATATTCCAGGTATAGGCCCTTCAGGAAGGTAAGAACACTGAGAAGGAGCTGCTCGCACACTTAGTCTAGCAGAGATAGGAACTTCCCTTCCCTTTTGTCTACTACACCAGCAGTCCCCAACTTTTTTGGCACCAGGGACCGGTGCTCCTATGAGAATCTAATGCCTGATAATCTGAGGTGGAGATGAGGTGGTGATACCAGTGCTGGGAAGTGGCTGCGAATAGAGATGAAGCTTCGCTCACGCGCCTGCTGCTCAGCTCCTGCTGTGTGGCCTGGCTCCTTACAGGCCACAAGCTGGTACCAGTCTGTGGCCCTGGGGTTGGGGACCCCTATACTACACAATAGACGGGGGGATAATTTAAGGGATACTGTGAAGTCACAAATCAACTTCCTCTCTAGGCTACTTCTACCAGGTTACTGGTCTCTCCCTCATGACCAAATGAAGTTTTCCAGTGGTTTATTTTACACGGAGATTGATGCTCTTTCACCTGCTTCTTCCCTCAATCCCATAATCCTACAATCCCTGGGCTTCTTACCCCTTCAATATCTTCTTTGGTTCTCAGAGGATGGTTATAATGAGCAAGAGCTAAGATTCCTCTCTTGAGAGGGCTGAGTGCTTCCTTCTCACCTTCTACCCTATACTGTGCACTGAGGCAAGGTGAAGGCACAAGCACAAGTGAGTGACAGAGTGTAGGCGGTTCCATGCAAAACCAATCTACTAGAGGAAGAGAGGTAAAGGCCTACGCCCTGGGATAAACAGTCAGTGCATCAAGCTCACCCACAAAGGATGGTTCTGGAAAAAGCCACCAGATTCTTAGCAGGCCCCGTCCATGCCCATTTCCTACTGCCTGGTGTCTGGCATAAAGCATGCTGTGGAAACACATTCAGGCAGCAGCTCAAGATCCTGGTAGGCACCCAAGAGGTTTTGACTCCCCAAAACAGAAGGGAACGGCTAGGTGTGGTGGTGGCACAGGACTGTGGTTCGCTGGCCTTACCTCCTTTCCAAAGCAGGTAGATGGGCACCACGTACAGCATAACATGTTGAATGTAGTAAATCTCCAATTCAAATGGGAGCTGTAAGAACAGGAGGGAGAGGTGTTTCAGACCAAGAAGCACTCATTTCAACAGATTCTGAACTTGAATGCCCTTGTTCTTTAGGACCAACATCTTAGCAACCCCCATGCATTTCACCAGTTCATCTCCTTTTGCAATCAGACGAAAAAGACCAAAATGTACTTGTCACAAAGGCCAGCATCTTCCAAAGTGTATTTTGCAGAGATAGTACCTGAAAAATGTTCCACTAAGAAAGTTGGTTAAGAATGTAAGAAATGTTGCATATATTCCCTTGGAATTTACCTTGTATATTAGTGCTATATGAAGGACCTGGATGGTCTCTACAACTATAAAACTTGCTTAACATCGCTTATCCAGTATTTCCCAGACTTTGTCAGCCAGTGCCATTTTAAAAATAACACTCAGGGTTATGTACAGGTGACGTCAGAAACATGGCAGAATGAGAGACATCCCCGGATCTCTCCCCTTGAATCAACAATAAGCTGAACATCCAAAACTCAACAAAAAACACACAAACTGCACACCAGCACGTCTGAGCGTGCGATCTGCGCATAAGAGTTATCACAGGTCAGAAATCCGGGTGTCGGGCAGTGGACTGGTAGAAACAAAGAAGCTGACTCTCACAGCTGGAGCTTCCTGTAAGAGGAGGAGGAGGGGAAAAGGTGCGGAGAGTTCCCTGAAAAGCCCTGTCTGGGAGAGTTGTGAGCTCCACCCAGCCAGTGGCAGGGCCCAGTCATCAGAGCAGAAAGCAGAGAAGTGGGGATGGCAGAGAAACAACAGTTGATTATTACAAGCTGCAGTAGCGAAACGTGAGGCTAGCTGCAGCCTCCATCTCCCAAAGCAGAGGGCCCCTACCCCCATATCCTCCGAGACCGAACACCACGGAGCCCCAGGGGAATCAAAGCAAAAGCTACCAAAACTTTCACTAACACCGACAAAGACTGAGACTGAGGTTAGCGAGAGTGATTTAATATCTACTATAAAAAAAGAGGCATTATTAAGACTGTATATAAAGAAGGGATCCAAGAGGCTTAG
>NW_011889025.1:1041876-1045339 GCF_000151845.1 Pteropus vampyrus | reverse complement strand
GAGCCCCAGGGGAATCAAAGCAAAAGCTACCAAAACTTTCACTAACACCGACAAAGACTGAGACTGAGGTTAGCGAGAGTGATTTAATATCTACTATAAAAAAAGAGGCATTATTAAGACTGTATATAAAGAAGGGATCCAAGAGGCTTAGACGCCACCTACTGGAAACCAAAAGAAAAACGCCTTTTTTGCAACAAGCTAAAGAGAGACCTTTATATAATAAATCTTTCAGGAAAAAAAGCAGAATACAATTCCATAAAAGCTCAGGACAGAAATCGTCCATTAAACAACATGCACAACCAAGGTGACAAGACAGCTCAGAAAGAAAGAGAAAAATCTCAAGCAAATAAGCTTAAAGACATAGAAATAGGCGACTTAAATGACAGAGAATTCAGGATGGTACTCGGAAAAAAATCAATGAGATCCAAAACAATTCATATCAACGATTTCAGGAATAAAAAACAACTAGATGAGCACAATGAGTTCTTTAGCAAGGAGACTGAAACCCTGAAAAAGAACCAAGTAGAACTTCGGGAGATGAAAAACACACTGAAAGAGATGAAAGATGAAACAGCAAGATGGGGAAATAGAGTCGACCAAATGGAGGAAAGCATCGGTGATATCAAAGACAGAAATCTAGAAATAAATCAGAAGGAAGAAGAGAGAAATCAAAGATTGAAAAAGAATGAAAGAGAAATACGAGAACTAGCTGATATCATCAGGAGAGGAAACAAAAATAATGGGCATTCTCGAAGAGGGGGGAATGGAGCAGGGAGTAGAAAGCATTTTCAGACAAAGAGTTGACGAGAATTTTCCGAATCTAAGGAATAAGCTGCAGCTTTGAATTTATCATGTCAAAAGAATACCCAATTATCTCAACCCAAAAGGTCTTCTCCAACACACATAGTATTAAAATTATCAAAACTCAATGACAAAGAAAGAATTCTCAGGGCAGCCAGGAAAATGATGGTAACCAATAAAGGAAAACCCATTAGATTATCATCGGACTTCTCAACACAAACCTCACAAGCCAGAAAGGAGTGGAATCAAATATTCAAACTATTAAATGAAAGGAACTAATAGCCAAGAATAATGAATCCAGCAAAGCCCTCCTTTAGATATGAAGGAGAAATAAAAGACCTGTCCAGACATACAAAAATTGAGGGAGTTTTCCACTACGAGGCCTGTACTACAGGATATAGCGAAAGGGGTCAGCTCATCTAAAATAAAATGACAAAAAAATAAATACATAACTAGGAGTAAGGCAACTAGCAGGCAGATAGAAGCAGAGGAGTGCAACCCTCACTAAGAACAAGGCATTATAAGCTTAAGCAATAATAGATTTGTTAAAGCAAAATAGTAATGAACGTTCAGCATACACAGGGACAAATTGAGACAACAATGATGGAAAAGGGAAGGATTCAAAGATCCAAATTCACAGAGGGGAATGGAGATAAGGCACACGAAGAATAAAATGGGTGTGTGTGTGTGTGTGTGTGTGTGTGTGTGTATACGTGTGTGTGTGTGTGTGTGTGTGTTCATATAACTATCATCTATATATTCATAATGGTAAGTAACCACACGTCCAGGATTCAGAACTGAAGTCTAATAACATAAAACAAGAAGGACCAGAGGGAAAACTCACAAAACTCAACCGAAATGTAAAAACAATAAAGCAGATAAACAAGGTCAAGGAAGCAATGGAAACACCAAGCTACCAGAACGCAAAAGATAAAATGGTTATAGGAAAATCTCATATTTCAATAATCACCCTAAATGGACTGAACTCACCAATTAATAGGCACAGAGTTGCAAACTGGATCAAAACATAAAACCCAACCATATGCTGTCTTCAGGAGACACATCTCAGCTCCAAAGACAAATATAGACTCAAAGTAAAAGGGTGGAAAATGATATTTCAAGGAAATGGCATTCAGGGTAAAGGGGGAGTAGCGGTACTAATAGCAGATAAAATAGACTTCGAAATAAAAAAGGTAAAGAAAGATACTGAGGGACACTTCATAATGATAAAAGAAATCATGCACCAAGAAGACATAACACATATTAATATCTATGCTTCTAATTAGGGAGCCCCAAAATGTATAAAGCAATCCTAAGAGAAATGAAGGGAGAAACAGACCAAAACACTATCATAGTAGGGGGCATAAATACCTCACTGTCAGATATGGACAGATCATCCAAACAGAAAAATCAATAAGGAAATGACACCTTTAAATGACACATTAGACCAACTGGATATAATCGACATTTACGGAGCCCTTAATTCCAAAAGAGCTGCTTATACATTCTTCTCTAGTACACATGGAACATTCTCAAGGATGGACCGCATACTGAGACACAGAGATAGCCTCAACAAATATAAGAGGATTGAAATCATACCAATCGTATTTTCTGATCATAATGCTTTGAAGCTGGAGAACAACTGCAAAATGAAAGTGGGAAGAACCATAAGTACAAGGAGATTAAACAACATACTACTAAAGTATAACTGGGCCAGAGAAGAAATAAAAAGAGAGAAAAAGAGATACATTGAAATGAATGATAATTATACTGCAACATATCAAAATTTTTGACATGGATAAAGCAGTCATAAGAGGAAAGTTCATATCATTACAGGCCTATCTCCAAAAACAAGAATGAGCCCAAATAAATAACCTAACGCTTCAACTTAAAAACCTAGAAAAGGAAGAACTAATGAAGCCTAAAGTCAGCAGATGGAAAGAAATAATCAAAATTAGAGCAGAAATAAATGAAATTGAAAACAAAACGAAACAAAACAAAAAAAACAATAGAAAAAATAAATGCAACAAAGAGCTGATTCTTTGAGAAAGTTAATAAAATTGACAACATCCTGACGAGACTCACTAAAGAAAAAAGAGAAAGGACAAAAATAAACAAAATCAGGGATGAAAGAGGAGAAATTAGGACAGACACTGCAGAAAGACAAAGAATCATACAAGAATACTATGAAAAATGATATAACACCAAATGTAATAACCTAAAAGAAATGGACAAATACTTAGAAAGATACAACCTTCCTAGACTGAATCGAGAAGAACCAGAAAATCTAAATAGACCAATCAGCAGTATGGAAATTGAAACAATCATTGAAAACTTTCCAAAAAGGAAAAGTCCAGGACCAGATGGCTTCACCAGTGAATTCTACCAAACATTCAAAGTAAATTTAATACCTATTCTCCTCAAACACTTCCAAAAAAATCAAAGAGGAGGCAATACTTCCCAACTCATTGTATGAAGACAATATTACCTGATATCAAAACCTGATAAAGATAACACCAAAAAAGAAAACTACAGAGCAATATCTGTCATGAACACAGATGCAAAAATCCTAAATAAGATACTAGTGAAGGGAATATAGCAACATATAAAAAGATTATACACCACGATAAGTGGGCTTCATCCCAGAGGCACAGGGATAGTT
>NW_011889025.1:1033670-1040926 GCF_000151845.1 Pteropus vampyrus | reverse complement strand
TGCATAGAAGAAAACATGGGAACTAAATTCATGGACCTTGGAGTTAAAGACGATTTTATGAATTTGACCTCAACAGCAAAGGAAGTAAAAACAAAATAAATGAATGGGACTACATCAAACTAAAAATTTCTTTCTGCTCAGCAAAAGAAATTGTCAACAAAGTAAAGAGACAACCATCTGAATGGGAAAATATATTTGCAAGGAATGCCTCAGATAAGAGCCTAATATCTCAAATATACAAAGAATTCACAAAAGTCAAAAACAAAAAAACAAACGATCCAATAAAAAAATGGGCAGAGGATCTGAACAGACACATCTCTCAAGAAGACATACAAATGCCCGACAAACATATGAAAGGATGCTCCACATCGCTAGCTATTAGGGAAATGCCAATCAAAACTACAATGAGATACCATCTCACTGTTAGACTAGCTGTTATTAACAGGATAAGTAATAACAAATGTTAGAGAGGATGCAGAGAAAAATGAACCCTCATACACTGCTGGTGGTACTACAAATTGGTACAGCCACTATGGAAAACGGTATGGAGGTTCCTCAAGAAACTAAGGATTGATCCCGCAATCTCTCTACTCGGTATTTATCCTCAAGACTTGAAAACCCATATCCTAAAAGACATTTGCACACCCATGTCCATAGCAGTATTAGTCATGGTGGTTAGCACATGGAAGCAACTGAAGTGTCTTATGATGATTGGATAAAGAAGCTATGGTACATATATACGATGGAATATTACTCAGCCATAAAAAAAACAAATGAAATACTTCCGTTTGCAACAACATGGATGGACCTCGAGATAATCATGCTAAGTGAAATAAGACAGACTGAAAAAGTTGAAAACCACATGATATCACTAATATGTGGGATATAGACCTAAAAGCAACAAATGAACAGGACAATCTAACAGAGACTCATGGACATGGACAATAGATTAGTGGTTACCTGAGTGTAGGTGGGCGGGGAGGAGACGGATTTAGATTGGGTAAAAAGGGTCAAATATGTGGTGATATTAAAGAATTTTAAAAAAATAAAATTTTAAAATAAATAAATAAAAATAACTCAGTATTCTGCAGAATATGCTGGAAGAAACGCGATCTTCATCACTTCATGTTCTTGGTGAATAGGTGGTGAACTATTTAAAAGTTTATCATTTGACATGAAGTACATATGTGGTAGGATTTACTATTCCCATTTTCCAGATGAAAAATAAAAAGCAATTGCTACATCTGATGTAGTCTAGATCCAAGAATAAAGAGTTTCCCCATTGGATATTTGGGGTCAGCCTAGAGTTAGCCCTGCTTTTGGGTGAAGACCAAATAACTGAGCCAATATATTTTGGCATAGCTTGCCAATAAAAGTCCCCATCCTCCCTCCATCCAACATGCCCACTAATTCACTCCTGTTTCCCATCTCTCTCAAAATAGAAGCTCTGGATTACTAAAGCAGAATGCGGTTTCAAATTGGCATGGAGACCATGCTATAGAGCTTGAAAGTGGATAGAGAATGGAAATGGCTAAGTGGGCAACTCAATTCCAGGGAAGAAGGTGGCAAGATGCCTGGCCTCCAGGCTTACATAGCCTTCAACGCAGACACATATGCATGCATGCACACACGCATGCACGCATGCATGCACGCATGGGTGCATGCACACACACATCCAAGGGGAAGCCCAGAGAGACAAGGACACCCAGGGGAAGGGGCAATTGCCTCCTTTTTCCCTACAGAACATGCACAGAAGCGAGGCTACGTTAATGAGAGGAAGCAGTTATGGGCTCCTGAGGCCCAGGAGCACATTCTTGCCTTGTGTCAAGAGCTGAAACCAAAGATGGCAGAGCTCCCAAAATGGGAGCTGAGATGACTGTGGGCCCTGAACAGACACTGGCTCTGGTTCTTGAAAATAAAAGCCCATACAGAAGGAATATTTCCCATGGATCCAGATGATGCTCAACTATAATTTTATGCTTAGAGAGAGAAATGTAAAATCCCAGAAAAAGTGATGAGGTTCCAAGCATTTCTGTAGACCATGCTTGAATAGCTCAAAAAGGTCATGGGGTTTACCAAAGGGCATCACCAGCAACAAGTGATGGAGCTATGGAGGCCTGAGAGGTCCACACTGAACCCTCACAGTAATGTGGTCTGGGATCACCTTACTATCTTAAATTTGGGTACTGTTTCCCGCTTTTTCTAATGTTTTCTTATCATCCATGATTGACTCAATCTTCTCAAAAACCCCATGACAGATGAGGAAAATGAGGTATGAAATGGTTAACTGACTTGACTGCAGTTACCCAGAAAACAGGCAGGGAGGAAAAGGACCCAGAAAGGTTTGGCATTCTGGCTGTAATCTGAATCTTCAGGTACCTAAGGGACTTGAGCTCTCCCTGAGATGGACCTGAGAACCCCGGACTGCTCTGCCACAGAAGGGAACAGAGAGCCAGTTCAAGGGGCCTCAGCCCCTGGTCCTAGACAGGTGTTCAAGCAGTACCTCTGCTGACCTCAGACTCTGTTTACTCCCTTGGACTCACACTGTCCACCTGTTTCTTCCTCCCAGACAGTCCTCCTAGAAAGCAAATTCCCCACCCGCATATCCAGGGAGGCAGATTAGCACCAAAGTTGCAAGCAAAGACTTTGGAATCTGTCAAATATGTGTTCTAGATTTAATTCCGCCACTTAGTAGCCCTGTGACCTCGGGAAAGTCATTTAACCTTGCCACCCAGTAAAATGAAAATAACTGCTGTTACAAGATTGTTTTAAGATTTCTCATTTTTTTAACATAACAAACATTTATATAGTACTTATTATGTGCCAGAAATTACTATAAGTACTTCATTAACTATTAATTCACCTAATCCTGTAACAATTGTACAGCAAGTCCTCAAATAACATAAAGTTGATGAGATGCTTTAGGAACTTAACTCTTGTTTATATCAATTAGCCTATGGTAAAATTGGTTTCATTATACATGGTTTTGCTTAAAGTCACAGAACCTATCAATGATATTAATGAGGATTTACTGTACTGTTCCAATTATGTCCACTTTAAAGGTGAGAAACTGAGACTCAGAGAGAGTAAATAATTTATTTGAGGGCACAACATTTATTTGGTGATAATCAGGATTCAAACTCAGGCAGTCTGGCTCTAGAGTTTGTAGATTTAGCCAGTGTACTCCGCAATTCCCTGCTACTATCTCCACACCCTGCCCTCCGCCAAAAAAAAGAACAGGAAAAGCCTGACACTGAGGAGATAGGCAGTGGAGAGTTGTTATCATTAACGGAGATAGTAACGGTAGTACATTAGCAGCAGCAAAGTTAGTACTTGTTCTCACTGTCTCTCCACATAGAGGCGAGACCCAGCTCCTCCCTATTCACATGACCCTCACCTTCACAGCCTGCTCCGCCCCAATGTGGCCCCAGACCCCGCATCACACAGTGGCCTAGCTTAGCCTCTAATACAGGACTCCTAGCTCCCGAGGTTCCTGTCACGAGCGCAATGCGGCTGTATAGACATCTCAGACACAGATCTCATTTGGGGTGGCCAGGAGACTGCCCCATCAGCAGTGTCCTTACTCTGAGGGCTGCTTACACCCTGTTCCACGAGTTCCTCCTTGGAAAGCCATAGAGAGTGTTAAAGTGAGTGTGAATACCACTGGCAGCCAGGGCCAAGGAAGAGCAAGAGGATATAGGCAAAGGAAGAAGTGTAGGAAAATAGGGAGAAGAAAGGAAGAAGATGAAAGAGAAGAGGGGCAACACAAGAAATCACACACACAAGTGGCAAGAAGAAGAGAGCTAAATGGGAGCAAGAACCTACCACTGGTAATTTAATAAAACATATCTATTAAGTACTTATGCACCATGTGCTGTGCTAAATACTTTCACCTGTGTTATCTCATTTAATTACTACAGGTTTCCTGTGAAGTAGGAAGTATGTTCATCCCCATTTAACAGATAAGGAAACTGAGGCAAAGAGATGTTAAATAGCAACCAAAGAAGCAGCAGCAGAGCAGGGACATGAGTAAAGGACATTCAACAGTGGAGAAGAAAAACGGCAGTTTTCTTTATTCAGCACTGAACCTGCGCCACGTGCCAGGAACTCTCTCATGGTGCCTTCCCATTCCCTTTTCCCCATTTTGCAAACACTACCTGTAAAATGTCATACTTCCCCCAGAAGAAGTTCCATTTGGCTAATTCATTTCTACCCTACAGAACTCATCTGAAACTCCATTCTAATGTACATATCCTGGTTCCTTTTCAGCTGGAAGATTCCCAAAGCTTTAAACAAAAAGTCCTATATCACTGTGATTGAAAGTCAAAAGCAGTAATAAAGTTTTAAGCTGCACGGGTTATTATCTTCCTTCTTACACCCAAGTCAACTTTGATTTTAGACTCTAAAGAGCAGAGTGGTAAAGTTCTCCAGGCCTCTGGAGTCAGATTGCCTGAAACACTGGGCGCATGGACTCCGTTCATGGCAAGATCCTCTAGCCCACAGACTTGACAGCTGTATCACCACACTGTGCCATGGACCACCAATCCCACCCTGCCCTACATCCCTGGTTACGTCAGTCGCCCTAAGAAGCCTAAGACTCCCTGGAATCTGCCCAGCACTTGAACTCTAATTCTCACATAGCTCTGTACATCCCCTAATCTGACCCCACCTCCCACTGCTCCCCAATTCTTGAAACCCTTCCACTCTATCTTCTGGAACCCAATGATATCATTAGCAAAATCCCCTATATCCTCACACTCTTCTCTGAGCTGTCCCTTCGCCTTCTTGCTGTAATGGAAACCTGCTTCCCGGCTGAGGACACTGCTAATCTTACAGCCCCCTCAAGTGGTGGGTGATTTTCCTCCTATATTGCCTTTTACCTCCGGGCCAGTAGGGGTCCTGTCTGTTCCTCACTGCTACTTCTAAACTGCTGTCTCTTCCAGACCATTCTCTCTGCCTCCTTCCTAACCACTCCCCTGATGTGAGTCTCATGTCATTGTACTCTACCATCCACTACTCTTATTACAGCCATCTATGAAAACTGTCCATGTATATTCCCTTTCAGTCCTTGAAGACTTTACTTCTGGACTCCCTGTCCTTTCTGACATACCTTTGTCAAAATTCCTGTGTTTCCAATATTTAGCAATACTCTGGTCTCGCAATGCCTTGACCTCTATTTCCCTCAAGATCTTGTCTCCATCTTACCTCAGCCTGTTATTCCCACGGTCAAAACTGACATTACAAATACCATACCCCACTCTCCAACCACCACCTCCTATCTATCCAACTCACACCTCCTCATATCCAACTCTAACAATCTTTCAAATTTATTGGATCCTACCACCTTTTAACTGTCACTTACCGACCTCATGTCCTCACTTCTATGCTTACCCATCACTCCCTTCCAAACGCCCTCAATTCTCCAGACGCTCTTTCTCCTTTTTTCCTACTTACCTCGCAAAACCACAATTCTGGTTAAATCCAACTCTTGCCTTCACATTCCTATATTACGTAAGTAAGCATGGTGGGAGAAAAATTTAAAGGTATGCTATTAATCCTTTAAATTTACGACTGCAAAATTTGAGTGGGCCCTTAATTCAACCCATGATCCAACTGCACTCCCAAGTCCATTTACTCTCCTCTCTCCTAAACAACTATTTCACAACTTCTCCTAGTTCCTCAAACTCTTCCCCACCCTCCCCACCAGATGGTGATACAGCTTCCTATTTAACTGGATGAAAAAGGAGCAATTGGAAAGAACATGCACAAACTTCCACCTCCACATGGCCCGCCCTCCTCCCTGAACCACTCCCACAGCTGCCTTTTCTTCTGCTGCTATGTAGGAACCACCCATGCTGCTAGCTAAAGCACTAGATCCTATCTTTTCTTGCCAATTCAACATCACACCTGCAATCGTTCCTTTTTTCCACTGGATAGTTCCCATCAGAAAACAAACAAGTTATAACATCTTTCATCTAAAGAGACAACCATTCTTGATCCCACATTCCCCTCTGGCCACCACCCTCATATTTCTGCTTCCCTTTATAGCAAAACTCTTTAAAACATTTGTTTCTCATTGCCATCACTGCCTTTTCTCTGAATTAACCTTCCATTCATTCCAATTAAATTTTCACACCCACCATGCCCCCTAAATTGCTTTTATTGAGTTTACCAATGACTTCCACATTCCTAATTCCAATGGGCAACGAGGATGGAGGCTAGCCTCTGCGGCATCTTTGCACGAATCTTAAATAGCTGTCCGTTCTTCATCCTCATACCAGGGTGTCAGGGTGATTTGTGGCACAATCACCCCTTTGTGTAGTTAACTATATATGCTGGCCCTGGTCAATTTCAGGCTTCATCTCACTTGACCTATCAGCAGCATTTGATGCAGTTGATCACTGCCTCATCCTTAAAACACTTTCTACACTGGACATGTAAGGTGTTACTGTCTTTTCTTTCCTTCTTTAAAGATTTCCATCCTCAACCTCCTTTGCTAGATCTTCCTCATGTCCATCACCTTTAAATATTGGATGGACCCAAGTCAATTCTGGCTCTCTTTTCTAACTACTCTCACTCATTAGATAATCTTATCCAGGTTCCTGGCTCTAAATACCATCTATATACTGATGACTCCCAAATGAATATCTCTAGTTAGAGTCAACTGCTAAGAATGAATTTCTAGCTCTATCATTTAGTTGCTATGCACCTTTGGGCAAAGCAATCTTGCTGAGCTTCAGTTGGCTCATTTGTAAAATGTGAATGATAATAGTACCTAACTCATCAAGTTGTGGTGAAACTAGGTAAAATATTGCATGTAGAATTCTTGACCCAGTGCTGGCACATGATATGTACTCAATAAACATTAGCTGTTATTATCATACACTTCTTTAACCATCAATCTAGCCACTAAGTCATGAAGCAGGATTTCAATTGCTGCCAGCAAGACTTATGCCAAATCCCAATGGCTATAAAGCTCTTTTCACCTCATCACTCTGCCTTAGCAAGAACCTCCAGCAAGAGATGGTGGCACCTGAGCCTGCCCTATAGCCCTAAGTCGCATATCTGTATATTAATTAAATGACTACCAGGATAATGTTAGCTTCCTAACTCAATCCATTCTGTTGGCCCATCCCTGAAGACCTCTTTATTTTCAAAGGAATGGCAAGACTGATCTCTTCTCACCAATGACAATCCTATTCTTATTCTCATCCAATCAATTTTAAAAAAATACTTAGTAAGGAAGAAAAAAATAG
>NW_011889025.1:1028093-1032535 GCF_000151845.1 Pteropus vampyrus | reverse complement strand
TTCCGAGATCAGATGGGATCGGGCTTGTTCAGGGTGGCATGGCCGTAGATTGCTTGCTGAATCTTAACAGGTGGCCCCCCAGAGGGGCACAGGCTGGAACTAAACTTAGCCTGCAACTGAACCTCTCTCAGGACTGTGCCACTGGACACCTATGACACAAAGCCACACTAATAAGATCGGGAGACTTAGGAGCTTTGCTTAGTATATAGAAACAGACACAGAAAGGCAGCCAAAATGGGAAGACAAAGAAGCAGAACCTATATGAGAAACAGAACAGAGATCCAGGAATAATGGAGTCAAGCAATCTAACAGATGCAGAGTTCAAAACACTGGTTATAAAGATGTTCAATGAACTTAGGGGAAATGTAAATGAATTCAGTGAGAACTTTAACAAAGAGAGAAAAACATAAAAATGGAAATGGAAATTATAAAAGGGAACCAGTCAGAAATGAAGAACACATTATCTGAGATGAAAAATATATTAAATGGAATAAACAGAGTGAATAAAGAAGAGAATCAAACGGCCGATATGGAGGACAAGGAAGCCAAAGACACTCAATTAGAATGGCAAGAAAAAAATAAGCCAAGACTATAATAATAATTTAAGGAGCTTATAGGACATTATTAAATGTAAAATATATATGTCATAGGGGTACCTGAAGGAAAATAAAACATTGAAGAGCTATTTGAAGAAATAATGTTGGAAAACTTCTCTCACTTGGTGAAGGAAATAGACATAAAACTCCAGGAAGTTCAGAGAGTCCCAAAAACCAGGGACCCGAAGAGGCCCACGTCAAGATACATCATAATTAAAATGCCAAAGGTTAAATACAAAGAGAGAATCTTAAAAGCAGCAAGAGAAAAGTAGTTAGTTACCTACAAGGGAGCTCCCATAAGACTGGCAGGTGATTTTTCAAAAGAAATTATGCAGGACAGAAGGGCTTGGTACCAAATATTCAGCGTAATGAAAACCCAGAATCTATAACCAAGAATACTTTATCCATCAAAGCTATCATTCAGAGTCGAAGGACAGATGAAGAGCTTCCCAGACAAAAATAAGCTAAGGGAATTTATTAACACCAAGCCAATATTACGGGAAATGTTGGTGGAACTTCTTTAAGAAGAAAAAACATATATCAAAAACAGGAATAAAGAATAGTAATAACTATATTCCTATCAACGAGTACCTCAAATGGAAAAGAATTAAGTGTTCCAACCAAAAGACAGAGTGGCTGAATGGATAAGAAAACAAGATCCCTCCATATACTGCCTACATGAGATTCACTTCAGATCAAAAGACACACACAGTCTAAAAGGATGTGGTTGGAAAAAGATATCGCCTTGATGGACCAAAAGGGTATTGTGTTGAATGAAATGGGTGGTTAAAGACAAATATCACATGATTTCAAGTACATTTGGAATCTAAAGAACAAAATAAATAACAATAACAAAAGTAGAAATAAACTCATACAGAGAATATTTTGAGGACTACTCGATGGGAGGGAGGTTGAGGAGGACAGCAAAAAAAAAAGGCAAAGGGATTAAGAGGTATAAATGGATAGATGCAGAATAGACATGGACATGTAGAGTGTTGCATGGGGAAGAGGGTTAATATTGTTGTAATAAATATGTAAGGAGGAAGAGGGGTATTAGATTTAGTGGGGTGATCGCTTTGCAAGTTATGTGGATCTCTGATCACTGTGCTATACAACTAAAAGTAATATATTATTGTATGCCAACTATAACTGAAAAAAAATACTCATTGAACTGTACAATGTAAACATGAGCAACTGTCTATTACATTTCAATAAAGTTGTGGGGTGGGGTGGGGAAACACTTATTGAGACACTACTTGGTGTCTGGTAATGTTCCTGGCTCTGGCCATACTGCAATAATGAAGACACAATCCCTGCCCTATAAGAGTTCATAGTCTAGTTGAGGAGGCTAACAGATAAAGGGGTAATGTCAGTGCAACAAAAGATCATGGAAGGACCTGTAGACGAAGCATTAGATTTGGTTTGATTTTTATTTAAAAGTTAGGGAGAGTCCTGTAATGATGTACAGTTGTGTAGAGCTCCTGCTGGTGGCTGGGTTCAGGGGGTGCTAATAGAGTCAGGAAGACTAGTTAGGGACTGGCAATAGAAATCTCTAAATCAAGATTAAAGCAGAGGCATCAAGACACGAGAGGATGGGCAGATTTGAGAGAAGGTAAGGAAGTTGAATCATCAGGAATAAGTAATTGATTGGATTGAGGGTACATAGGAGTAAGAGTTGTAAAGAAGTCAAATATAACCTCCAGGCTGATGGCCTAGGTGGCTGGAGGGATGCTGGAGCTTCTCCTTAAGTTGGGGCACACATTCAAGTTAGCATATTAAAGGAGGTGGGATACAGAAAAAAAAACTGAAGAAAAGAAGAGAAGAGAAAAAAGAAAGAGAAGAGAAGAGATGAGACAAGATGAGAAGAGAAAAAAAAAAAGAAAGAGAAAAGAAAAAGAAAAGAAGCTGGAATGATGCTTAGTTTGTGAGGTCAGTGTGATAGCCCGGCAGGACGCTCTTAAGTCAGTCAGGTATGTGGGTCTGGAGAGGATGAGAAGAGTTAAGAGGCAAGTGATATACATGTAACATATGCGTATGTGTGATAAAACACAAACGTGGAAAAGTAAAAGGATAAAATTCTAAAATGCATTAAAATGCTAATATTATCTTTAATCGCCCCAATAGAACATCTAATGCAACCCACTTTGCAGACCGCTGCTCCACAATACTTTTTTGGTTGTTTTTTTTTTTTCTCAAATGTCCTCAATTTTTTATTAAGAATATTTAATTTTTAAATTTATTTTTCAGGACATTTTTTTTAAATTAATTAAATTTTTAATGGTGACACTGGTTAACGAAATCCGGTTTCAGCTGTACATTTTAACAGTAAGGCATATATATATGGCTCATATATATATTTACATTGTGTTCACATCCCATAGTTAGATTTCTTTCTGTCACCACATATTTGACCTCTCTTACCCCATATACTCCCCACTCCTCCCTCTCCCCTCTCTTCTGGTAACCACTAGTCTTTAGTCCATGACCATGAATCTCTCTTCGTTTGTCCTGTTCATTTTTTGCTTTTAGGTTTATATCCCACATACAAATGATATCATGTAGTTTTCAACTTTTTCTGTCTGGCTTATTTTGCTTAGTATGATTATCTCAAGGTCCATCCATGTTGTTCCAAATGGCAAGTAATATTCTTATGGTTGAGTAATATTCCATTGTATATATGTACCACAGCTGCTTTAGCCAATCATCTATTGTAGGACACTTGGTTGCTTCCATGTCCTGGCCACTGTGAATAATGTTGCTATGAACATCGGTGTGCAAATATCTTTTCAGATATGAGTTTTCAAGTCTTTGGGGTAAATAATGAGTAGAGGGATTGCTAGATCATATGGTAGATCAATCCTTAGTTTTTTGAGGAACCTTCATACCGTTTTCCATAGTGGCTGTACCAATTTGCAGTCCCACTAGCAGTGTATGAGGGTTCATTTTTCTCTGCATCCTCTCCAACATTTGTTATTACTTGTCTTGTTGATTACAGCTATTCTAACAGGTGTGAGATGGTATCTCATTTTGTTTTTGATTTGCATTTCCCTAATAACTAGAGATGTTGAGCATCTTTTCATATGTTTTTTGGCCACTTCTATGTCTTCTTGGGAGAAGTGTCTGTTCAGGTCCTCTGCCTATTTTTTCATTGGATGATGATGATGATGATGATGATGATGATGATGATGATGATGATTATAGTTGTATGATGATTACAACTATAGTTGTATAGTTGTATGATGATTATAGTTGTATGTATATTTTGGATATTAGGCCCTTATCAGAGGCGTTCCTTGCAAATATATTTCCCCATTTGGATGTTTGTCTCTGCCTTTTTGATGTGCTCTGCTGTGCAGAAGCTTTTTAATTTGATGTAGTCCCATTCATTTATTTTTGCTTTTACTTCCCTTGCCTTTGAGGTCAAATTCATAAAATCCTCTTTAAGTCCAAAGTCTATGAGTTTAATTTCTATGTTTTCTTCTATGCAAGTTATTGTTTCCGGTTGTATATCCAGGTCCTTAATCCATTTTGAGTTAATTTTGGTGTGTGGTGATAGACAATGGTCTAGTTTCATTCTTTTGAAGGTGGCTTTCCAGTTTTCCCGGCACCATTTATTAAAGAGGTTTTCCTTTCTCCACTGTATGTTTTTGACTTTTTTGTCAAAAATTATTTGCACATATAAACATCGGTTTACTTCTAGACTTTTGATCCACTGGTCTGTGTGTCTGTTTTTCTGTCAATACCATGCCGTTTTGATTACTGTCACTTTGTAGTATGATTTGAAGTAGGGCAGAGTGATGCCTCCAGCCTCATTCTTTTTTCTCAGGATGGCTTTGGTGATTAGGG
>NW_011889025.1:1015094-1027358 GCF_000151845.1 Pteropus vampyrus | reverse complement strand
ATACATACATACATACATACATATATATATTTTTTTTTTTCAATTTTGGTTGGGTTTTGTGGATTTTCTCTCTGGTCCTTCTTGTTTTATGTTAAGTACTTCAGCTCTGAATCTTTGGTGTGTAGTTACCATTACAAATATGTAGAGGATAGTTATACATATACAGTCATCCATTTTCTTCAATGTGTGCCTTATCTCCATTCCTCTTTGCAAATTGGGATTTGTGGATTTTCTCTCTGGTCCTTGTTTTATGTTAAGTACTTCAGCTCTGAATCTTTGGTGTGTAGTTACCATTACAAATATGTAGAGGATAGTTATACATATACAGTCATTCATTTTCTTCAATGTGTGCCTTATCTCCATTCCTCTTTGCAAATTGGGATCTTTGAATCCTCTTTTCAGTCATTGTTGTCTCAATTTGTCCCTGTGTATGCTGAACGTTCATTACTATCTTGCTACAGCAATTCTCTTCTTATTGTTTAAGCTTAATATATCCTGTTCTTAATAAGGGTTGAAGTGCTCTGCTTCTGTCTGCCTGCTAGTCACCTTACTCATAGTTTTGTACTTTTTTTGTTATTTTATTTCAGGTGGTCTGACTCATTTCAGTATCTCCTGTAATGCAGGCCTCATAGTGGAGAATTCCCTCAATTTTTGTATGTCTGGAAAGGTCTTTCTTTCTTCTTCATATGTGAAGGAGAGATTTACTGGATACATTATTCTTGGCTGGTAGTTCCTTTCATTTAATAGTTTGAATATTTGATTCCACTTCTTTTTGGCTTGTAAGGTTTGTGCTGAGAAGTTCGACAATAATCTAATGGGTTTTCCTTAATAGGTTACCATCTTCTTTTCCATGGCTGCCCTGAGAATTCTTTGTCATTGATTTTTGATAATTTTAATACAATGTGTCTCGGAGAAGGCCTTTTTGGGTTGAGATAATCGGGGTTTTGTTCACTTCTTGAATTAGAAGCTCCAGCTCATTCCTTAGATTTGGAAAATTCCTGTCAACTATTTGTTTGAAAATGCTCTCTGATACCTGCTCCTTTTTCTCTCCTTTTGAAATAGCCATTAATCTTATGTTTCTTTCCTGACGGTATCAGGTAGCTCTTATATTTCTTTTTTCTTTTTTTCATTCTTCAGTTTCTCTCGTCTTCCTTCTGATTTATTTCTAAATTACTGTCTTTGATATCACTGATCCTTTCCTTCATTTGGTCAACTCTATTTCTCAAGCTTGCTATTTCATTTTTCATCTCTTTCAGTGTCTTCTTCATCTCCAGAAGTTCTATTATTTGGTTCTTCTCGAAGGTTTTGATCTCTTTGCTAAAGAACTCATTCTGCTCATCTAGTTGTTTTTTCAATTCCTGAAATCATTGATATAAATTATTTTGGATCTCATTGTATTTTTTCAAAAGTACCATCCCAAATTTCTGTCACTTAAGTCACATATTTCTATGCCTTTAATCTTATTTTCTGGAGATTTTGCTCTTTCTTTCAGAGCTGCCTTGTCACCCTGGTTTTTCATGTTGTTTTATGTACTATTTCTCCGCCTGGACATTAGTGGGAGTGTATTCTGCTTTTTTCTTTTTTTTTTCTCCATAAAGATTTATTAGAGGTCTCTCTTTGGCCTATTGCTTAAAAGGTGTGTTTCTTTTAATTTCCGGTAGGTAGTGTCCAAGCCTCTTGGATCCCTGCTTTGAATCTTGATGATGTCTTTTTTTTTTTCTTATAAATATTAAATCACGATTGCTACCTGCGGTCTCAGTCCCTGTCAATCTTGGGGACAGTTTCGGTAGCACTTTCTCAAATTCCCCTAGGACTCTGCAGTGTTGGGTCTTGGATGATATGGGGTGGAGGGAGGGCGTGCTCTGGGTTAGTGAGTGGGGGTTGCTGCTAGTCTCTGTTTCTCAGCCTCATGCTTCGCAATGGCAGCTCGGCTACTAAGACTCAGCTGTTGCCCCCTCTGCATTTAGTTTCCACTCTGCTTTCTGCCCTGATCCTGGGGTTCTGCTGCCTGGAATTTACAGATCCCTCAGGCAGGGCTGTTCGGGGAACTAGCTGCAATTTCTCCCCTCTACCTCCTCCTGCAGGAACTCTGGCTGTGACAGGCAGGTTCATTGTTCCTCCCAATCTACCCCAACCCCAATTCCTGCCGGTCTGATCTCTGGAAGCTCTTATGCACAGATAACTCATTCAGCTGTGCTTGTATGCAAGTTGGGTTTTGTTTGTTGAGATTTAGATATTCAACTTATTGTTATTTCAAGGGGAGAGATCCAGGGACATCCTGTCTGATTTTTTTTTAAGTTAAAAATACATTTTTTGAACAATTGGGAAAATTTGAATATAAACTGATTATTAAAGTGACAGTATTATAGAATTTTTGATAATTTTCTTTTTAGTTTTTTATTTATTTATTTATATTTTAGGCGAGGCAACCCTTGGTTGACCTCACAGATTGCAAGGACCTTGTCAGTTTACAATCCCTTATATTTTTTTATTTTTTACGCCTACAGCATCTGGTCTTCCTAGGTGGTGTCCCATCCAAGTACTAACCAGGCCCGACCCTGCTTAGCTTCCGAGATCAGACAAGATCGGGCTTGTCCAGGGTAGCATGGCCATAGACCTGATAATTTTCCTGAATGTGATAATGGTATTTTGGTTGTACAAGACAATGTTCTTCTTCTTAGAATCTTCAGGCTGAAGCACTTAGAACTGAAGTGTAAAGATGTCTGCAACTTTTTTGATATGATTCAGCAAACTTACATAGAAATACAAATGGACTTAGAAAGTGAAGATGGAAAAAGGTTATTGTTGACTCTAGCTGGAGGGTATATAGTCATCGTTCACTATATTATTATTCAACTCTTCAATATGTTTGAAAACTTTTATAATAAAAAGTTGTATTTTTTAATTTAAATGAAATAAATCTGAACTAATAAACGAATAAAAAACAAGGTGTACGCATTTTGAACAATGATTTGTCAATATTTATCAAAAATTTTAAATATCCATTCACTAATGTCACTTCTAGGAGTTTATACTAACAGAGATACTTGCATACATGTTCAAAGCTGTATGTATAAAGATGTTCATTGCAAAACATATGTAATAATATAAAAGCAAACTAAATGTCCATTAGCAGGAGAGTCATCAAAAAATACTCTGGAAGTCTAACTATGCAACCATTTACAAGAAAGGAGGTATAACCATTTGGTAGGTAAAACTGAGCAAATTTATATTCTACAAAGCATGATCCTTTTTGTAGAAAAAAGGGTAAATTAGTATTTGTATTTTTAGATGTTTATAAATGCATAAAAAAGGACTGGGATTATATTTAGCAAACTGGGGAGGGGAGCAGGACTGGGAAGGAGAAGTTGGAATAGGGAAGGAGAAATCTTGACTTTGAATTCTATATACTTGTATAATTGGATTTTTACAACAAATGAATATATTCATTTATTAACCATGTAGCTAAGAGTTTTTAAAAGTTGAAGAAAATGGTCAAAAGAAAAATGTACCAAACTGTTAGCAACAATTACCTCTGAGAGTGGGAGGGGAGAATTTCCATGTTATATTCTTCATATCTCTATATTGCAGGAATCCTTAAACAAGAGGATGTATTAAGCTATTAAGGATTAGTGTGAATTTTCTACTCTTTAAGAACCCCCTCTCTCAGAGTATTAGAGCATATAAAGAAAATAACATGTAAAGGGAGAGTCTATAAACTCCCTCAAATCCTTTGTTCTCATTGTACCTTCCCTTGTGATCCCATCTCCACCCCCAGTTAGGACAGATTCTCATGGTCTGATGTGGAGAGAGGGAGCGGTGAGTGACAGGATGGGGGAGACAGGTCCTTACTTTTGGAGTCCAAACCCTATCAGGGCAGTTCCTGACTTCCTTCTTGGTACTCAGAGTCCTTGACGGAGCCAGAGGAAAGAGTTGTGGTTCTCAGGTGGCTGTACCTGGTGGTACATCTACTTGTGCGAGTGTATTTCCTGGTGTAAAAGATATAGCAGCCCGGACCTGCCTGCCTTGGCCAGGCAAGACCATAGAACTTTACTGAGTGGCAATTTTGTGTCAGCCAGCCTGTGGATATGCTGCTTCATTTAGCTGTTTTCTTTAACCAAGGTGAAAATAAAACTTCCTAGCTCCTCTTCTCCTGCCTCTAGCGGACTTAGGAGTTGCCTGTCATCCTGTGAAACCACAAAGTGCCACTCTTTAGCATTGTTGCTGGTATCAAAAGTCATTTCTTGGACGTGGTTCCATAGTGTAGCTTTTAGCATGTCTGCTTTACATGCAGAAGGTCCTGGGTTCACGCCCCAGTGGAGCCACGGTCCATGGTCTACGGCCATGCCACCTTGAACAAGCCCAGTGTCTGATCTCGGAAGCTAAACAGGATCAGGCTTAGTTAGTACTCAGATGGGAGACTACCTAGGAAGACCAGGTGCTATAGGCATAAATAACAACAACAACAACAACAACAACAACAACAATAAAAGTCATTTCTGAAAAGGCAAGAAAGAAAGCACTGGTGTTCTGACCACCTAATAATAATAATAGTAAGAAAATAATATTTGAGTGTTCCCAGCAGATATGTCATAACTAAGTCTGATGCATTTTCCTGAGCTGTAATGAGGAGGTAAAGAAGATAATGATTATCATAATGGTTTTATACTTACTGATTGTTATGGGCTGAATTATATTCCCCCAAAATTCAGATGTTGAAGCCAGAACTTCAGAATGTGACTTTATTTGGAGATAGGGCCTTTAAAAGAGAAATTAAGATAAAATGAGGTCCTATGGGTAAGCCCTAATTTAATATGACTGCTGTCTTTTAAGAAGAGAAGATTAGCATACGGAGAGACAGAGAGGAAAGACCACATGAAGACACTGGAAAAGACGGCCACCTACATGCCAAAGAGAGAGGCCCTCAGAAGAAGCCAACACTAGTGACACTTTGATCTTAGACTTCTAGCCTCCAAAACTGTGAAGAAATGTTCTTACTGTTTAAGTCACCCAGTCTGTGGTATTTGTTATGATAGCCCAAACAAATTAATACACGGCCCAAGCATATACTATTGGGCCAGGCCCTGTATAAAACTTTGCAACTATTAACTCCTTTCATCCTTATAACACATTTATGAGGTAGCCTCTATTGTTATTCTTCAATTTTAAGGAGAGAAAACTAAAGCACAGAGGTTTGTGTAATAGTAAAATACTGGAAAAGATTAAATGCTCACCTCAAGGAGAATGGACAAAGACATTGTGGTATATTTATACGATAGAATATTATACCACAGTGAAAATGTACCTACAGTTATACTCAATAATAGCAATGAATATTAGTAATATAACACTGAATAAAATAAGCAAATCCAAGAAGACTACATATAGCATAATACTCTTTTTATAAGGCCCAAAAAACAACTAAAATTAAACAATATCCTATTTAGGATCGCACATACGTATGAGAGAGATAAAGTCTATTTTCAAAAAGTACAAAGGGATAATAACCAAAATTCAGGCTAGTGGGTCCATCAAGGAGGGTAGATAGATAAGAAGCAGGATGGGAAGCGCGTAAGCAGACATAAATTATTATTGATGTGGCTAGTTCTTGGGTTAGGTTCATCATAGTTTATTATGTTATCTATAAAGAAATAAATGACTAGTGAATAAAATTAATTCAGGCCATGAACAGACCAATGGAAGAGTTTGATATGAATCAAGTATTTTAAATATGGTTACTCCAATTTTTTGCACCCAAGGTCTGTTCAAAAAGAGTGAGGGTCATTTAAATAACCTGTCTAAGCTCTCCAGGTGTATTAAATGGCTGAGTCAGGATGTGAACCCAGGAAACCTGGCTCCAGAATACGTGATCTTAACCACGGTTGTATGTTTGATATTCCAGGCTGCTTCCCTAATGGAAAAGAAATAGGGTCTACTGTGAAACCTGAAGGCCTATCCTACCTAGCTACCATGATACAGGCACTAGCCATCAAAGTGGACCCAAGGGTATCCAAAGTCACTAAATCGAGATTTACCCCTTCTTTAGACTGGGCCAAAAGCTCAAATTTCATGTGGAAAGAAGAAAGAAGCTTTGAGTACACAAGAATGTACTTTAGGTCTTAAAAGGGAAAAGTAAATATTTGCGTGGCTCTCTCCACAGAACTCAGGGGAAAGGCTAATGACAGATATTATTCATAAGGCCTACAGAGGAACCGGGGCAGTGCAAGTCAAAAGACAATCAGCTTGTGTGCAGAGGCCAAACTATGCCCTCAGAATGACTTACTCAGGGTTGATTTTCCTGGTTAGGTTCCATGAGGGCCTTTTGTACCACAGACATGACCATGACATCATTCTCCCCTCCCTTGGGTTACAGATTCCATATAGAAAATGTAAGCCATGTAGAGTAGAAGATATGAGATGAAAGGTACTAAACTCCTAGACCCTCATCAGCCCAGCCTGTGGTACCATCTGTCTCTATTTCAGTGCCTTCAAAGGACGTGAGCATCAGATGGCTTGAAATAAGTCCAACTCCACACTAGCACAAGAGTAAAGAAAAGGGCAAAAGCTTCAGGGATTTGGCTCTCAGCCCAGTCAAAATAGCTCAAGGGCACTCATCACTCATCCCACTATACCCACCAACTAAACAGGGAGTCTGGTTAATCTTCTACTCCTTGGAGGCCCTTACTTGGAGGCAATCAGTGGGCCAGGCAGCCATTTGTAAGGCATGCTTCACTACCCTGCTGCCTCTAAAATCTCCCCTGAACAAGGACCATTACCTTTGCTATACACTGGAGCCAGGTTTATGAACCCTTAAATCTAGGGAAGGTAAGTATCACGTGTCTGCCTGAGGCCAGCAGAAATGGTGATGGTACTGGACCACCTCCTGACATGAGTAGACTCTGCTCGCTTTTTTTTTTCTCCTTCTTTTATTTTCTTCTCTGCTTAACTCTCCCATTCTACATCTCTTCCAATGTTTCAAGTCTGCCTGTAATTTTTCTATCAGCGCTGAAGGTGAACTCAGACTTGCAGCTGCTCCTGGATAATCCAATACAGAGAGAATATGAAAAATCTTTATTTTCATCACAGATTTGTTTTAAAAATCTTATTTGGACCCATTAGGATGGAGCCCAACATTCTGTATTTTAATAAAGCTCCCTAATGAAATCTAGATGCAAAAATGCTTAACATATACTTGGAGAAACACTACAGTAGGCCAAGCTCCAAAAGTCTAAATGGTAGGAGTGGAATCAGAATATTTTCTCATAGAAATGACAGGCAGCTCCCAGGAAAATGTAGCTCTCAAGTACCTGGAATTTAGTACTCAAAAAATTCCCACAAATAAAATCTCAAGAAAAATAAATAATATACAGTAAAAGAACTATAACAGCAACAACAGTAATATTTAAAATAAAACCTAAACACATAAATAAGTCAAGAACCAATGAAAACATATCTTTAAGGATATCAGAATATAATAATTATAGACTATGTTTAATATGTTTGTGAAAATAAAAAAAAATAATTGAAATTTAAAACTCTGTTGATAGTTTTAATTGATAGATTTAGTTACTGAAAAAGCACAACTAAAGAGTAATTAACTGGAATATAGAGCTGAAGAAATTATCCAAAATGCAGCATAGTAAGACAAAGAGGTGAAAAATATAAAATAAAGATTAAAAGATGTGGAAGACAGAGTAAAATGGACTAACATAACTCTAAATGTAGTTCCAGAAGAAAAGGAAATGGGACAGAGGTAATAGTTGAAAGTATAATAGCTGAGAATGTTTATAAACCTGATGATACATATATCCAGACTCAAAAAGCTCAAAGACTCAAATAGATAAGCAAAAACAAATCAACACTAAAACGTATCCTACTAAAACTCCAGAATACCAAAGACGAAGAGAAGATTTTTGTTGTTGTTGTTTTGTTTTTTTGTTTATTCTCTAGTTACAGTTGGCATGCAACGTTATATTTGTTTCAAGTATATAACATAGTGGTTAGACATTTATATAACTTACAAAGTGATCACTCTGATAAATCTAGTACCCATTTGACACCATACATGGTTATTACAATATTACTGAAGATATTCCTTATGCTATACTTTACATCCTCATGACTATTTTGTAACTACCAATTTGTATGTCTTAATCCCTTCCCCTTTTTTGCCCACCCCCAACTTCCTTCCCATCTGGCAACCATGAAAATGGTCTCATTTCTATGAGTTTGTTTCTGTTTTTTGTTTGTTTGTTTTGATTTTTAGGTTCTACATGTAAGTGAAATAATATGGCATTTGCCAAAGAGATCTTAAAGGCAATGAGAACGAATAGAGAGATTACTTTTCAGGGAGCAAAAGTTAAGACTGACTGCTGACTTTTCAAAGCAACAATAGAAGACAGAATATAGTAAAATTATATCTTAATTGTGTTGGGAGAAAAATAATTACAAATCCAGTAAAAATATCTTTCAAGAATGAAGAAGGAATAGAAACATTTTATACAAAATAAAAATAAATAAATAAAAAAACAAGAGAGTTTGCCATCAGCAGATTATCTCTAAAGGGAAATCTAAAGGAGAGACTTCCAGCAAAGGCAAAGTGATATCAAATGGAAGGTGTGAGATGCAATGAAAAATAGTGAACAAAGAAAGTGGCAATTATGTAGGTAAATCTGAAAAAAGAAAATCATTGATTGTATGAAGTAATAACATCTTGTATAATTTTTAAAAGAAAGGCTAAAACAATAGAGAACTAAAATACATGATAATACACAAGCACATAAGTTGAGGGTGATGAATAGTTAAAATGTTATAAGGTCCACATATGGAAGAATGAAATTGTAATCCTATCTCACAGTATATACATTCATATATACCAAGAGATTTTTTAAAATGTCAACACAAAGAGCTGTACATGAAAGTTCATAGCAGCACTATTTATTAATAGCCAAAAAGTGAAAACAATCCAAATGTCCATCAACTGATGAATGGATAAATAAATATGGTATATCCAGACATGAAAAGATACATGTTATAAATTCCAATTACACTAAATTACCAAAACAGGCCAATCTATAGAGATAAATATTAGATCAGTTGTTGCTTAGGGTTGTTGAGGGGCTGTAAGGGGACAGAGTGATGATAGCTAAAGGTTACTTTTGAGGTTGATGAAAATGTTCTAAAATTAACTGTGGTGATGGTTGCATAACTCTGTGAATATATTAAAAATATTAAATTATGTACTTTAAATGAGTGAATTTTGTTATGTAAATTATATCCCAATAAAGCTATTACCAAAAAATAATATAAGGTTTTGGTATCATTTGAGAAAGTAAAAATATTAACTCTAGACTTTGACAAGTATGCATGTTAACATTAGTAGGATAACCACTGAAAAATAGTAACTGAAATAGTGTGTATTACTTCTAAACCAGTAAAGGGAAAATCGAATGAGAAAAAAAAAATATCTAATAAATCCCCAAAAAAAAGGCTAGAAGGAAGAGAAAAAAGGATAAAATGCTCCAGCCTGGAGTTTCCAACCTCTATCAAAGGTGGCAGTCCAAGTTACACCCAGCAGTCACATGTGTGCTGAGAAGCAGGCTCTTCCATGTGCACTAGGGTTTGAGACGAGTGGAGGCTCAAGCCCTATCCAACCCCCTCTATTAACAGGATCCCTGGAGAAACAAAACCCTGATGTTAGGCCTGGGCTCACCAACCAAATATCACCTTGGGATGAGACATGCTATCTTTGGTCACCAGGGACCAAAATTATTCTTCCAATTAGTTGAGGCCTATAGGTCTTAGGTTCTGAAGGAAAATTAGTAATTCTGTTGCTGAGAGGTCACTGGAACTTTGGCACACAAGCTGGTCTGACTTATTAAGAGTGTAACGGGTTTTGAGAAACATACTTTTAGCAGATTGGTGGGTGACTCAGCCCAGGAATGCCTGGCTGATTTAATAACGGCCATGAGTACATCTAGTATACACCATCATAGACACAGTCCCTGGGTCTCTCTCTAGGGCAACCTGTTATCACTATTTGTGCTGTGGTTATTCCACCTATTGGTACTGATTGATAGGAATGCTGTCTATACCCTGACCAGAAAAGATGGAACTCCCCCAATTCTAGCTGAAAAGTGGAGAACCTTTACCCTTTTCTCACTATTCCTTCTTCCCCTCTGAGCTAGAATCATCTCTTAGTTCCACCTCTGGAACTTGGAGTTTAGTCTTTACCCACACTGAAACATCTTGCCAGAATAAAATTCTAGGCAGTATTTTCTCAGGACAGCTCTGGCCATGCATCTGCCAACAGCACCTCCTGGCCCCTGCCCCCCAGGGTAAGCCACCATCCCTTTACTCAAGACTGGAAACAGAACAGGGCCCATCCCTTTGGCGCAAGCTGCTGCTGACCTCTGGCCTAGTTTGGAGACTAAGCAACAACAGTCACGTACAGCGAATGTGGTATGAGGCACAAATGGAAGTGGCTCAATTCTTTCAACACCATTTAGATCACCTACAGATTGGCTTTCTTACTAATCGGTCATACCTGGAATACCGTTTCATACAGAACCTTGCACCCTCCAACACACACACACACACACACACACATACATACTTCCTCCCTCCCTCCCTCCCTAAACCCTTCTTCGTGAATCTCTATTTCCATTGTTTGTGTTTCAATGTGCTTTAGGAAAATGGAGGCGGAGAGCAGTAGTTAATATCTACTTGGAAAAGAATTCTGGAAAGGTGAAAGCTATAGATAAACATAAGCCTCCTTCCCAGCCAAAGCAAAGAACAAGCTCAGCAGAAGATGTTGAGATGGCTCCTTAAGGCAACAGTCTGTAACTGTCGCAGGGTAGGAGCTGCCTTGAGCACAGAGTTGAGGGTTCTTCCTGCTTTGACACTCACTGCCCTCGGTGGAGAAGAGAGGTATGCTCTCTTGGATAAGCCAGGGAAGATGGGAAGCAGGATACCCCCTACCATCCTGTCAGCCCTACTTCTGCCCCTGTGTGATGGCCCTCAGCGGGCAGCCTGTGAGTCAAGCCAGAAGCAGGGAGTAAGAAGGCAGCTTCTGGAAGATTAATTCTCTTCTCTTTCTCACTATTCACCCACCAAACAGCCATTTCTAAGTTGCTGTCATCTTAGAAAAAACATACTGCTGATCTATATGGACACGTTCAGCTTCTTTAGAGTCCCCCACCCCTTCTGCAGCCCACAGCCATCCACCCACCCACCCACGGCCTATTTTGGGCCAACATAATTTACAATTCCCAGAAATGCCTGAGAACAGCATATGCACTTTTGGTGCCAAGGCTGGCGAGTTTTACAGATTTTCATTTAGCAGGTGTCTGTTGCTAAATCAGTAGCAGCTGCTAATTGCTTTTCCTCCCTCGAACCTTCAGACAGAATGAAACATCTGGTGTTCTCTCAAGTCAGGTTAAAATCAGACACCTTATCATTCTTTCTTTGGGTTCCATTTTTATTAAAAAGCTTTCAGCTGATGCCTGGAACAGGAAGCAGAGAGCAAGGGCACCCCAGGGGAAAGCGAATGATGCTTAGGGCAACAAAAGAGGATGAGCCTGCCTCATGCCACCGGATCATGCACAATGTTGGGTTGTGCAGACCAGTCCCCACGAGGTGAACTTTAAGCCCATGACTACCCAGGGAACTTGATGCTTCATTTCTTGAGCAAGGATTCTGAGGCCCCTGCTCCCCTTTAACTTGCAATGCTCCTCCCTGCCCTGAATCTTCCAGCACTGGCACCTCACATCCCACCCCCTCTCTCTTCCAGTGAAGTAAGGGAACTATTCAACATGCACAAGTTTCTCCACAAATAACAGTAATCTCAGGGGGGAATAAACTATATACAGTGGAGGAAAAGTACAGAACCCTATCATTTCTAGCTGCAATTCATATCGGTGTTCTCTTGTGACTTTTTAGGCCACTTTGAAAGTTGTTTTGTTTTTCTTTCCCCCCTAAAAGGTTTTTCCTGGCCTCCAAATCTGCCTCTTGATTCTAAGTCAAAAATATTCTTAAAGGTACCTTAATAGCAACTCAAATATTTTTATAATATTAATAAATAATAATCTTAGCTAATTTTTATTGAGTACTTACAGTAATATTGGGCATTGTGGTAAGCACTTTTCATGTATTATTTTATTGAAGATTTATAAATTATTATGGTCATCCTCATTTTACAATCTGGAACAGGCTCAGAGAAGGGCTATTGATATTGTAGAAGCAAGACTGGAACAGCAATCTGGC
>NW_011889025.1:996130-1014079 GCF_000151845.1 Pteropus vampyrus | reverse complement strand
TTTTGTCAAGCCCTATAGTTGACTGTTTCACTAAGAAGAGCTCCATCTCTGTCAGGTATGTGCCACCCACACCTGTTCAATGATAAGTCTCCTTAAAGAAAGAACAGAAGCAGAATAAGAGCTGAGCAGTCTTGAGTTGCCTTTGCTCCTTTGTACACTATATATTGGTCATTTTGCTTTCTCTTGATTTTCCTTCCCAGGCCTTCTCAGAGTTTCATGTGCACACCAATCCCTAGAAGATTTTGTTAAAATGCAGGTTCTCTCATTCTATGGGTCTGAGATGGGGCCCAAGATTCTGAATTTCTAACAAATACCCAGGGGAGGCCAATTCGGCTGGCCTGTGGACTACTTTTTGAGTTACAAGGACTCAGGGTGCGGTGAGGAAGATGGCATGGTGTAGTGGAAAGAGAACGGGCTTTGAAAACAGAATCCTGGGTCCTATTTTGCAACATTGCCATTCACTAGTTGAGTGCCTTTGGGTGGACTGCTTAATATCTTTATGTGTGTCTCAGTTTACTTCTCTATATAAATGAGATCACATACATTTCAAGGCTGCCTGTGAGAATTAACTGAGAAGAGGGAAGTAATGATTCTAGCACATTTCTGGGCACATATGTAGGCCCTCAATACATGGTAGCTGTTATTATGAGTGTCTGACTGTGCCCCACCATTCTCTTTTATGAATACTAATATTTCACATTTGCCTATGCCACACCTGGTGTGTACAGTATTGTAACCTACTGTTATGGACTGCATGTTTGTGTCCCTAACAAATTCATATGTTGAAGCCCTAACCCCTATTACGAAGGTATTTGGAGGTGGAGCCTTTCGGAGATAAGTAGGTTTAGATGAGGTCATAAGGGTGGAGCCCATACAATGGAATTAAAACTCTTATAAGAAGAAACGCCAGAAAGTTTGAGGGCATTCTCCCTGCCATATGAGGACACAATAAGAAGGCAGCCATTTATAAGCTGGGAAGAAGGCCCTCACCAGAACTCAACCATGCTGACACCTTGATCTTGGATTTCCAGCCTCCAGAATTGTGAGAAGTAAACTTACATTGTTTAAGCACTCAGTCTATGGTTTTGTTGTGGCAGTCCAAGCTGACTAATACACCTAAACTTAGCATACCAGCTATTCAATAAATATTTATTGAGCCCCTACTGTATGTCAGCCCTGAAGTATTATATTTCCCTCTAGTTCTCTCATGGCAAAGCAGTATCACTGTATTTGAACGGAAACTCTATTAGTTTTGACTGCTCTTCTTAATATACTTATGATTCCATATTTTAATTTGAATGCAGACGACTTAGCACCCCTGAAGCATCACATGCCTCCCTTGGAAAGAAGTGAAATTTTCTCTTCCTAAGTAATTCCAAGCTCAGAATGACCAAGTATTTCCACATCAAACAACCTCTACTATCCTCATTTCCCTGACAACATTTATTAAAGGTTACTAAAGAACCCTCCTCAACCTGATAAGGGCATCTGTGAAAAATGCACAGCTGAAATCATACTTGAAGATGAAAGACTGCATGATTCCCCCTAATATGAGGAATAAGCCAAGGATGTCCACTTTTACCACTTCTATTCAACACTCTACTGGAGGTTCTAGCCATGGCAATTGGGCAAGAAAAAAGTATGACACATACAGATTGAAAAGAAGTAAAACTATCTTTATTTGTAGAAGACATGATCTTATCTGTAGGAAATCTGAAAAAAGTCCACATCGAAAAAAGAAAAGAAAAGAAAAGAAAACTAGCAGTAATAAATGAGTTTTGAAAGGTTGCAGGGTATAAAATCAATACAGAAAAATTAAATGCATTTCTACAGAGTAGCATGAGCAATATGAAAATGAAATTAAGAAAACAGTTCCATTTGCAATACCACCAAAAAGAATAAAATACACAGAAATAAATTTAACAAGTGTAATACCTATACTCCAAAACGACAAAACATCATTGAAAAATTCAAGATCTAAATAAATAGAGATCCTGTGTTTATGGATTGGAAGACTTAATATTGTTAAGATGGCAATATTCCTTAAATTGATGTATAGTCAATGCAGCTCTATCAAAATCCCAGCTGGCTGCTTTGCAGAAATTGACAAAATTATCCTGGAATTCATATGGAAAGACAAAAGTCCCAGAATTGTCAAAACGATCTTGAAAAAGAAGAACAAATTTAGAGGACTCAACTTCTCAGTTTCAAAACTTTCCATAGAGCTACAATAATCAAGACAATGTGGTCCTGGAATAAGGATAAACATATACATCAATGGAATAGAATTACTAATCCAGAAATAAACCCTTACATTTATTTTGATTGATTTTGACAAAGGTGCCAAGATATTTCAACAGAGAAGAGTCTTTTCAACAAATGGTACTGGGACAACTGACTATCCATGTGCAAAAGAATGAATTTGGACCCCTTCCTTACACTTTGTATAAAAAATTACTTGAAATAAATCATAGAGTTAAATGCGAGTGCCAACATTATGAAACTTTTAGGAGAAAACATAATCATAAAACTTTGTGACCTTGGATTAGGCAATAGTTTCTTACATATGACACCAAAAGCACAAGCAGCCAACAAAAATTAGAGATTAGAATTCATCAATATTTAAAGACTTTGCGCTTCAAATGCAAAGACAACCCCCAGAATGGGAGAAAATATTTAAAATCATATATCTGATAAGTGTCTAGTGTCAAAAACAAATAAGAACTCTCACAACTAAACAATTAAAAACAATCCAATAAAAAATAGGAAAAGATTTGAAAAGATGTTTCCCCAAAGAAGACACGTGAATGGCTAATAAATACATGGAACAGTATCCAACATCATTAGTCATCAGGAAATACAATCAAAACCACAATGAGTTAGTACTATACACACCTACTATGATGGTTATAATAAATAGGTAATAAAAAATGTCAGTAAGGATGCAGAGAAACTGGAATCCTTATACGCTACTGGTGGAAATATAAAATGGTAGAGTCACTTTGTAAAGCAGTCTAGCAGTTCCTCAGAAGGTTAAACATGGAGTTATCATATGACCTAGCAATGCCACTTCTAGGTATCTACCCAAAAGCAGACAGTCAAACAGGTTTATACGAATGTTCATAGCAACAATATCCACAATTGCCAAAAGGTGGAAACAACCCAAATGTCTATCAGTGGATAAGTGGATACACAGAATGTGATATATCTCTGAAAAATAATATAAACGGAACCATTTCAGAGTCAGAGCTTCCATCCCAGAGGAACTGCGTAGCACATCTTATTCCTCAAACCTTTGAAACGTTAAAAAGGGGACAAAATAGTCTTTGGACTGGGCCTAAAGCGGCACTGTATTCCAAACAGCTGTTTACAAAGATAACAGACATCATGACTATGGGACTGAAAATTAAAGTCATTCTTTAGAATTAGCAACACTATGTTAGTTTATCTGCACCTACAGAAATTCCTTCCTTCTATTCCTGTAATACTTCCCCTTCCCTTTCTCACAAACACTCATTGCCTTCACCTCCTAATCTGAACACTATTCAGGTTTCTGTCTGAATCATTGCTTCTTAAATAAATATTCTTTAAATTTCAAATAAATGCTGCTCCTCACTTTGGCTTTTTATTTTTAGGCTAACAAATACAAAAAAATCATTCAGCCATTAAAAGGAGTGAAGTACTGACAAGTGCAGCAACATGGATGAACTTAAACACTTCATGCTAAGAGAAAAAGTCTGTTAGAGAAGACCACATATTATATGATTCCATTTATCTGAAATGTCCAGAATAGTTAACTACATAGTGACAGAAAGTAGATTAGTGGTTGTCAGGGCTGGAGTCGAGAATAGGGAGACATTGCTAATGGAAACAACACTTCTTTGGGGGATAATGAAAATACTCTAAAATTAAATAGTGGTGACGGTTGTACAACTCTGAATACACTAAAAAACACTCAATTGTACATTTTAAAAGGATAAAGTTATGATATATAAATAATATCTGCATTACCGCCCCCCCCTCAAAATAATGACTGAAAGGAGAACAAGGCAAGTACTCCTTTGTGTAGTGCTTTTTAAATATTTTTCAAAGCTCTTTGCTATCTCTTATTATCTTTTGTTATCTGTTATATTCTGTTTATGACCTGTGAGGTAGAGAGAGCAGATATAACTTATCCCAGTGGATGAATGGGGAAACTACTGCTTGATGAGGTAAAGTTAACTGTTCAAAGCTCCAAGTCAGTGGCAGAGTGGGACTGGAAAAGAGTGCACAGCAGAGCCACCCTGGCTGCACACAGGAATTGCCCGGATTGCTTTCTTAAAATGGGTATGTTTTGAAATCAATTTTGGTGATTCTAGTCATGCAGCCAGGGTTGAGAACGACCTGTCCACAGACTGAAGAGAATAAAATCACCCACTAGATAAGGCTTTTTTTTTTTTTTATTGCATAAAGAAATACTGCTTGGAGTAGTGGCTCAAGTTTGGGGCAAAAGTATAGGTTACAACGGCCAGAGGCTGTTCCTTCTTATCACTTTAGGAAAACAGAACTAAGACAAAAACCAAGCAAGCTCTGGAGGCAAAAGGGCTGCTGCCCTGACACTTTCATTCGCTACTTCCATTCCTCCCATGGGCTCAGGGGCTTTTGCCTCAAGACAAACCCAAAGTCCAGGACATTTTATTCAAATAGGAAGAAAAACCAGAAGTGGCCTAAGTCAGGAGGGAGGAAAGAAGGTTGGCCAGTTCCCTAATCAAGAAGGCTGTCTTGGAAACATACAAAAAACAAAGGTTCCATTAGTCAATGTGGAAAAGAAAGCCTGCCAGGGAATTTTAATCTCCCTCAGCAAGGCTTAAGGCTTATTCAGAAACAAAGCCCCCTTCACTTCATTATCACCTAACAGCTCAGGGAGCCAGGTGGGGCCAAAGTTCCGAAGACTAACATCAAAAAGCACACACCAATAGGAACCCCCCTAAATTTCTAAGATAATATTAGGAACAGTAATAACACCGATGGCATCTGACACTTATTAAGTACTTACTATGTGCCAGACACTGGGCTCAGTGCTTATCACACATTATTTCCATTCATCTGAGCACTGTTTTACAGATACGAAAATGAGATCACAGAGGTTAAGTAATTTACTCAAGGTCACAGGGCTAAAGGTAGAGGAGCCACAGACAAGCTGGGTCCAGAGTCCCTACTTTTGATACTAACTCTTAACATCTATGCAGAAACAAAAAGACTGAGAATGCACAGCAAACAATGCAAACAGCTATTATTGCTCAATGATTTCTATTTTATTCTTGTATTTTTCTGTTTTCTATTCTTTCCATTTTAAATATATGTGACTTCTGTAAAGAAAACATTTACACATTTGTAAAGACAAAGGCACAAAAGCCTCGTGCTTTTTGTTGTTTTTTTTTTAATGTATTGAGAAATAACCACACTCGCATTGATGACTTTTACTTTTTTATCTATACTTTTCTGCATTTCACAAATTTTCAACAGTAAGTATGTCTTTTGCTGTAATCAGGAAAACATTATTTTAAGTGATTTAAAAAATAATTTGTCTGGAAAAAAATATCATCTATCATCCCTCTCTCTTCACACCCAAGATCTCAGGTATGTGAGAGGGATCCTTGGAATTCCTCTGAGCAATACAGAGGTTCAAGTTGGTTGACTAACTCATTTATTCTACCTGTGTATGCTACCATGTCCTAGGTGTGAGGCCCTGCAGGGGACAGATACCACAAAAGACACATCCTTGCCCACAGACAATATTTATGATGCAGTGCTGGGAATCTGGGGACAGGATGAATATATAGTCTGATCAAACTATGGAATGCTAAGCAGCTATTACAAAAGAATGAGTTATGTCCATACCCGTAAAGATTACTGATTATCTCCTGTTATGTTAAAGGAAAATATACTAGAGTACTGTTTATAGTGTAATGCCAATTGTTTAGGGAACCTAAACCAAAACAAACCAACAATCCTAGAAATGAAACTCTTTATCTACACTTATGAGCAAAATAAAAATATAGAAAGACACGCAAGCCTTTAACACAACTTACTCCTAGGGGGAATAAGATTAAAGGTTGATGGGGCAAGATAAATAGCTTTCTCTTTATACTCCTCTGCCTCTCATTGAATGTTTTTCCAATGAGCATGCATTATTTTTGTTTTAAAAAATCCTAAAAGTATTATCAGTCTCCTGAATCTCTAATGAATATTATATAAAACTTATCGCAAAAGGTTGATCTGGCTTAATACCTGAAAATCAATCTAAACAAGAAAGAGGAAGAAGGAAAACCACGAGCTTTGGTATCAGGATGACGAAAGTTCTCAGACCAGTTCTGTTGATTCCTGTGTGTCCCTGTACAAGTTACTTAAACTTTCTAAGTCTCATTCTGTAAAATGGAGATGCTAATACCTACTTTACAGGGCTTTGTGGGGATCAAAGACGAATAATGAATATCTAACAATGACAGAGGGCCTCCTATTTGCCAGGTGCTACGCTATGTGCTTTACAAATATTAACTAAGTTAATCCTCAGAACTGCCTTAAAGAGGTAGGCACAATTTCACCTCCATTTTATAGATGAGAGAACTGAGGCCCACAGAAGTTAACTTACCCAAGTTCCCTCCTCTGCATCTCTTTCTCTCCCTCTCCTTCTCCCTCTCTCTCCCTCTCTCCCTCTGGAATTCATGATTCTCCATCTTGCTCTTCAGAATTTCAATGATGAGTTAGTTTACCGTGTCCTACCTCCATGCCTCTGGACATGGTCTTCCCTTAACTTGAAGCGTCTCCTTCCTCTGCAGTTTGCTTGCACATTCTAATCATCTTTCAAGGCTCAGTTCAGGCTTATTTCTCCATGAAGCCTTTCTGGACCTCTTAATAATCACTCTAGGAGGTAGCACGGTAGAGTGCAAAGTGCACAACACAGGTTTAGCCTGAGCACCTACAAACCATGTAACTCTGAACAAGTCCTTTAACCAGTTTGAACCTGTTTCCTCATATGTTAAATAGAGTCCTTGTGAGAAATAAATATAACATATATACATTACCTGGCATATAGTGGGTACTCTATAAATGCTAATATTAATTCCCTTCCCATTTCTTAGAACTCTGGAACAATTGCAATTTAGCAATTATCCTGAATTGCCTTGTGATTTTCCTTTTTCACAATTCTGGCTCTAGTATCGCCATAACTTTTTAGGCATTTATGCCTTCTATTTCTAACTGCAAGTTTCCTGAAGGTCAGGAATGTACCCTGGCTATTTCTGCATCCCCTGCAGCATATAGTATAATATTTGACAGAGAAAAGGGCTCAATAAAAACCTGTGTAGTGACTAGTGTGATCATGCTGGATTCAAGGAGAATATAAGACCCTCAGAGATCAATCTTAAAATAAAGGTAGTAACTAGACATATTCTAAGGTAGTCCTTATAATTTGGTTTCAACCAGGAACCCCATTTACTTCTCAACCCTCCATTATCCTCACACACTGCATTCATCTGATCAGAAATGCACTGGCCTTTATAGGTTAAAGCACAATTTTCCCCAAATCAATTATTCAGAAAGCTAAGGACTGTTTTTTTGTTTGTTTGTTTTTGCTATGGATTATTTTGAAACCAAGCTCTTTATGTTTTAAGTACCCTCAGGAAAGCAAAAGGGCAGTGTGTTCCTAGTTCAGGCCCCAAATCCAAACTATAACTTTTTTAAATAGCTCAATTTGCCAGTCATAGAAATAACTTTTCTAGATCAATTAGCACATTTCAATGTGCTTATTAGAAAAGAGTGAGATTCTCAAGCATATTTGCATTGGTGACAGCAAAGTTTCCCAAGCAATACACATGGGTACCAGGTGTGCCAGCGACTAAGCTGTATCCCGAAAACACTGAGGTGATTGCGGGTGGTAGATAGTTACCCCAATAATGAAGAAAATCATTACTAACTTCTTCCACTGAATCTGAAAGTTCAAAACATTCAAAAGAGCCACATAACAGAGAAAAAGTACTGGGCAGAAGAGGATGGGTGGTAAAGGAGGGGAAAAAGAACTTACATAAGAGATCAACATGGATACACAAAAATAGAAAATTTTGATAATGAGATAACAACATACTTGAGGCTTTGGGCCTTTCAGAAGAAAGGAGCTTGATGAAATAAAAATCATTATCATTCTTCTTATTATTATTCTAGAAGACAAATGGCTACAAACACAACTATAGGCCAGGCTAGAGTCTTTGGTCTGGGAAGTGGGCTGATATAGTGTCTTTAAGTTTCTTTTCTGTTTCCAATCTCCCTTGCTCAGAACACTGCATTCAGAAGAAACTCTCATGGGCCTTAGAAGGCAAAAGGCACAAAGCTAGGGGATGCGGCTTGGGCATAGTGCCTCATTCTGAGGGCCAAATAAGATTAGTAATTGAAAAGCTAATATGTAATCAGGTTCCACAGGCATCATAGTTAGCTTCTACCTCTTGGCTTTCACTTTCCAGAAGGTAGTTTAGCCTGGAATAGATGATATTCTTTACAAAGTCACAGGAATAGATAAGGAATCTGGTATCACCATCAAGCCAAAAAGCTACTGGCTATAACAAGGAGCTTACAAACAAGGCAGCACATATATTTCCAAGACCTGGACTATTGTCAGCTTGGGAGGGGGTAATCTTAACATGAGATCCATGGATGGGCTTGTAGGGAGAGGGGTGGGAGGTGGCAGTCTGTGTGTCCCTAGTAAAATTGTAAGCAAAATTATGTTTCTGTATTTTTTTAGAAATAGCTGCTATGATTCTCTTCAGCTTCTTAAAGAAGACTATGACCTAACTCTTAGATGGAGGGAGGCTAAGAAGCATCTCCAGCACCTTGACTCACTAGCATTCAAACTCCCCCAAAATTTCAGTCAGACAACACAGAAAGAGCTGTGAAGTCTGTGTCAGGAGACCTGGGTTCTAGAGGCACCCATATTGGCATCTTAAGCAAGTCATTTTATCTTCCTAAATTCCCCCTCTAGAAGTTAAAATTAGACCAGACAAGCTTTCAGCTCTCTACTAATCTAATAATCAACAGTTCCATAATGGATTTCTCCTCTTTCCCTTTAAGAAGCAAAAGAAAAATTGCCCTGCAATATTTCATCTGAAGCCAAAAAGAGACCTTCTCCAGAATTCTTGCTGCAAAGAGCACTTACTTGTAACATAGGCCATTGTAATACACGTTCCTTCTTCTAAGGTGTCAGCTTCGAAGATGGTGAACCAGGAAGAACTGAGACCTGGGCATTCTCTAGCTGGTCTGCAAACCCTGGTGCCAATGAGTCACAGGACAGAGTACAGCACATGGAAATTCACTGATGACCCCCAATCCTTTAGCTGACTATGCCAACTTCCTACAATCCTCTCTCTGTCTTTATATATGTGAGTGTATGTTCGTCTGTGTTACTGGCATACACACTAATTAGTTCATTTTATTTTCCTTGCTTCCTCATTACTGCTAATGAGCAAAAAAAAAAAAAAAGGTTTAAAAATATAAAGGGCCAAGAAGGAAGGGCAAAAGAAAAATCAAAAGCTGGCTTCCTGCCTAATTGGATCATCAGGCTTAAGAAGGAGTTGCCTATCTGCCTATGTCTCATTTTAAGTCAATCTGAGCTCAACTAAGGACTTGCAAAATAAAAGTCCTTAAGGCCAGCTGTAGCCCAGGAGGGGTCCCAACCATTTAAAATAACCAGACCAAAGCTAACTGGCATGACACATGCCCACCACTGTAAGGTTTCTCAGCTTCATTTTAGAAAAAGAGCACCAAGATTATTTATCAGAGTGACTGGAATCACTAGTTAAGAGAAAGCTCATCAGAGAAATTTCAGTGTTAAGGAACGTTACTTGAACATTCTTGATAAGCTGGTTGGCTATAGCATGACATTTATTTGGAACGTATTATGTGTTATAATAAATATAATAGCAAATCTGCCATGACACAGAAGAAAAGGAGAGGGAAAAGGGATGGAAGGGAGTGGACTGAAGGAGGGAGGGAAGAAAGAGAAAGAGGGGAGGAGAGAGAAACATTGTCCTCTGAATATCGTAGTAAAGCTGTTAAGGGCTGACTTGTGTCTTCCCACTCCCCAGCCCCCAATTTAATATGTTGAAGCCATAATCCCTGATACCTAGAATGTGACTATTTGGAGATAGGGTCTTTAAAGAGGTAATTAAGTTCAAATGAGGCCATGGGGGTGGACCCTAATCCAATCTGACAGACATAAGTAGAGTAAATTTGAACACACATAGACGCCAGAAATATATGTACACAGAGAAAAGACCATATGAAGAGGCAGCAAGAGGGTGGCAATCTGCAAACCAAGGACAGAGGCTACAGAAGATCCAATCCTGCTGGCACCTTGATCTTGGGGATAATAACACTACCTTGCCTCATAAGCGTATTGTGAGGATTAAATAAATTAGTCCATGGAAAGCACTTAGAACAGTACCAGGCACATAGTAAGCACTAGCTGCTGTTGCCACTGGTGCTGATGTCAAAAGGGCTAAGAAACATCAGCAGGCCCAGTCAAGTTATACTTTGATTTAATGAAAACTTCACCACCAGCTTTCTGACTTCAGGTATGTGAAATGGACTTTTTGGGACCTTTGCTTTCAAGCTTGCGCAATGGGAATCATCATATCCGTTTGCGCTCAGTGGTTCTGCAAGGACTATTTGGCTTTTTTCGGGGAAAAGGTACCATTAAGAAGGGAGATAAAGGTGACCTGTTTGGAGGAACCACAGCCACCTTGATGATGGCAGAGACTGTTTTGCCAAAGTTGTGAGCTGGAAGCATTCAAAATCAAAATGGGCTAACCGTATGAGCCCAGGGGGAAATTTTACGGTATGCCACTCCTTCCTGGAATTTAATAGGGCTGCTAAAAAATGGAGAAAGAGAAGTATTCTCTCTGCCTGACCTCTCAATCTCCCCAAAAAAATAACAGGGTGACTAGAGAGATCGAATAAGATAGCATTGGATCCACTTCCGTGTCTTAGCACAGTGGTCCCCAACCTTTTTGGCACCAGAGACCAGTACTATGAGAATCTAATGCCTGATGATCTGAGGTGAAGCTTTGCTCACTAGCCCACCGCTCACCTCCTGCGGTGCAGTCTGGTTCCTAACAGGCCACAGATCGGTACCGGTCCATGGACCAGGGGTTGGGGACCCCTGCCTTAGCAGGTTACCTCCACAGGCAGGGAATAACTTTGGCTCCAACACTGTTCCAGATCCCTGAGCCAGTAAGAAATTTGCTTCCTTAGTTTGATTTGTTTGATTAACACCATTCTTCGGTATTATCTCTTATAGTTCTAGACCAAGGGACGAGTTCTGATGCTAGAGTTCACCATGTGAAGTCAAGCAAATCATATAGTATGGGGGAAATGGAGAAGGGAAGGCAAAGATACCTACATTAGCAGCCTGTGCCTGCTAACAGAGGGACACAGAACTTAATATGCCAGGCTTATTATGACTGAGTTGATACAGTTAAGTCCTCACTTAACATCATCGATAGGTTCTGCAACTGTAAGTGGAATGATATATAAAGAAACCAATTTTACCATAAGCTAATTGATATAAACAAGAGTTCAATTCTGACAGCATCTCATGACAAAAAAAAAAAAAAACAGTATTCAAGGACCTGCTTTACTGCCTGCCCTCCTTCACCCTGGTGTTCCCCTCTTTAGGGGGATGCATGGTCTATCTATGAAGTGCTTTGTGCTCTTAGGAAGAAAGAAGCTAGGCCATATAAGACACATGAGGACCCTATTAAAATTCAGATTCTGATGCAGTAGGTCTGAGGTGAGGCCTGAAATTCTACATTTCTAACAAGCAGCACACACTTAATGCTGATTCTCTGACCATACTTTGAGTTACACACTTGGAGTAACTTTGAATTTTGAGCAACTAGGACACTGATTCTCCAAGACTGGTCTGAGGACCTAGGTATCAACCCAGATTCTCTTAATCAAACCTTCTGGGGATGGGGTCTGGCAAGTCTCATTTTAAGCCATTCCCTCAGGTGCTGCTGTGGACATTAATTTTCAGGACCATTGCACATAATCAATGTTTCTCAACTGCAGTTCCGTGTTGGAAGAAACTTTTAAAAATACTATGCCCTAGGTACATCACAGGTCAGGAACTCAGACCATCCAAGGGTAGTACCAGGACATCAGTGTTTTGTTTTGTTTTGTTTTGTTCATCAACTTGTTTTTTAAAGTACCCCTAGGTGAGCCTAGAGCATACGGATGGGTCAAAATTACTGCTTTAGGTGAATTTTAAAAAAAATTCTATTATGTATAATATGCACCTAGAAATGTATGACAATCATAAGGATATACATGACTATTTATGGGGAGGAAGTGACTAAATCCTCAGGAAGAGTAAAATGTAGCTGTGGGTGTAGTATCTGAAGGCATGGGCTCTGCTCCTAACTCTGCCACTTAGAATTTGTGTGACTCCCTGAACGTGTTTCTTCCTCTGTTAACAAGAAGCCATAATATTTGTCCTATTTACCTCACATAACTGTTATTTGAAAAAAAACTTGTAAACTATAAAATGTTATCCAAAGAAGAAGAATTATCATTTTGAGATTTCAAGTACGATCTTAATGCATGAGACAAATTTAAATTATGAAAACAGAAAGCAGAAGAAAGGATTTTACCAGTGATTTCTTTCCTCAAGCTTTTCTTTCTAACATGCCTTGCTAATCCTTCTGTAGTCCCACATGTAGGAATCTGAGGACAGGGCCCTGCCATCCAGCCCTGTAGCTCCTGCTTCCCTCTATGCTGGTTTATCAGTCAGTCTCCTGTCACAGTGGGATTCTACCTGCTAGCCACAGGGGAGCAGTGTGTGGCCCAGACTGCCCTGTGGGTTTAGATGAATGAAGACTAATTCTAATTCTTGCCCAAGGGAGCCCCTGGCAAAGCAGACAGGCTTTGAGGTTCCCCAGAAGATTATGGTGGTCCAATGTGATTGAGCCCACATTACAGCCCCTTAAAAACACCTCGAAGCTTCTGTCTAATGGGTGGGGCTCCCAGACACCCTTCTCTCCACCAAACCTATCCTAGGGCTTCGGTAGGCTTTTTTGGTCTGTCCTGGTTCTGGCCTAAACTGTTATTGCACTCTCAAAGTTCCACAAAATACTTCCACCCCCTTCACACTCCACTGCCGCCAAACAGGGCTGTAACAAACCTCAACAATAAATACATTTGACCCTTGAACAACATGGGGGTTAGCGATGCCGACTCCCGTGCAGTCAAAAATTCACGTGTAACTTTTCACTCTCTCAAAACTTAACTACGAACAGAGTTACTGATAACATAAGCCATTAATTGATACATATTTTATATGTTACATGTATTATATGTTGCATTCTTAAAGATATTATTAAGAAAATCATAAGAGAAAATACATTTACAGTACAATGTATATTTATTGAAAAAACAAATGCATATAATTGGACCTTTATGGTTCAAGCCTGTGTTGTTCAAAGGTAAACTATATAGATATTTTAATACTCACATGGGCACATAAGCTAAGGATGAGGACAAGCACTAGATAAAAACTAGTAAGCAAATGCTGTTCTGTATGTTGCTGGTACGTTTCTAGAAGAGGCTACTTACCAACCGGGTATTTACCACAGGAAACAGCAAGGCCAGAAGAGCTCCATTCAACATGTGCATCTGCAGCCTGGAAAGGAAAAAAGATAAAGTCTAAGTGACACTCAGACTCTGATGGAAAGGCAGACAAAAATGTGTCAGGTTATTCCATGCCATATGGGAGAGCACGTAAACAAGTGGCTCTCTGTGTAAAACAGCACGCTAGTTGGCACACACACATAATAAAAAGCTGCATATTTTGTATTAACTGAAACGTTCTGAAGAGCACCACCACTGCCTAAAGTCCCCCAAACACATCTAGAACACACTTTGGTTACAACACTTCATTACATAATGAGCTCTGAGCTCCCTAAACATCCACTCAGTCTCAATCAATGACTTCAACTCTTCAGCTCAAGGGGCATTAGAAAAGGTGAACTGCAGTGGCTAAGTGACCTATCTCTTATAACATGGCTGCTTATTTACACAGCCATACCCAGTCATTTCCCCCAAACAGCGACCTGGGCATAAATAGGCTAGTACAACCCAGGAAGCCAACTGCAGTGTTTTTGAAAACTCTTCTTCATTTTCTTAGATATGCCTTCAGGGGCTGCTGTGGAAGGTGGGAGAGCAGAAGTGGTAACCTTCCAAGCTTCTTTTGATCTATTTTACATATTGGGCTCTATGACTAAAGAGCAAAAACAAAAAAAAAAAAGGAAGAACAGTAAGGAGAGGGGGAGGAGGAAGGAAGAGGAAGAGAAGAAAGCCACTACATCATCGCCTAGTGACACTGTTTCCCAATATTAGACTTGTTAAAACTTGCACGCTAGAACTCCTTTATAAGGATAACCAGGTCAGAAACAAACTCTACGTGTAAGGGCTCTGAAGATGGATTTAAGCAGCTTTCTTTATCATTAAAGGAAAATGGCCCTTTACTACTAAGAGAGAAGCAAAGAAAGACAGTCTCTCCTCTCTCCTGAAGAAAAGCTGATTTGATGGGTCATGTACAACTACTGCTGAGTCAAGTACAAACACTGCTAAGTCAACATGTCTCGCACACCTCAAGTCTCAGACATAGCATCTCCATGGTGCCAGGATTTCTCCTATGGCCCCCCAAAAGAAAGCAGCCCACACCTTGAGAACCCCTAGGACTTTAGCTCCTCTCTTGGAGCTCATAGACATGTGCACAAGACTATAAGAACTTACAAGACCCAAGGGAACATCACAGAAGCCCCAAGTCTGTTTTTCATTTTTCCCAGTGTATTTCTTACTGCCGCTCTTGTTACCAATGCCATGATGACGGTGATCCTGTGGACTTAATATATTCTAGGCAAGTATCTAATTAATTGCTTCACATAAACTCCCCCGCTTAAATTTTGCAGCAATCTTATGAGCCAGATACATTTATGTTTACTATTTTGTTGATGAGGAAACCAGGTTCAAAGAACCAAAGTGACCTAATCAATGCCACACTTAAGATAGTAGAACCAAGATTCAAATGCAGGTTTACCCAACTTCGGACCCCAAACTCTTATATCCCTCTCACTGTTTTATATCAGAGCCTCCCTCTCACCCTCCCTTGTCCTCAGGTGGAGAATCATAGATGCCTCTTTTTCTTTCATTTTAGCTTTAGGGTCTCTCTACTGACAACTTCATACCCTGCCTTAGGCTTAATCTGCTTTCAGGGGATGACCAAGGAGAGAATGCTATTAGGTCACAGCAGGCCATCACAGTCCTTCAGTTTAACAGGACTGCCTTGATCCATTAAATGGAGAAGGCACACCAATGCAATGACACTCCTACCTCCCTAGACTGGCCAGGTTACCATGCTTTTACAATAGGGTCATTCAAAGAGACACTCCGTGCTCTGAGAAACTGAAAACTCTGGCTGAAGCCTCAGTGCCTAGAGCAGGGGCCACTGACAGCCATTCCAGGTGAAGTAGAGTCTAGCCTAACTCTGTCCCTAGGCCCTCCTATGTGACAGCTACAGCATAAACATTCTGGATAATGCACTCAGCATAAAAGATTGTGGTGACAGGCTTTGCCATTCGCCTTAAAAAAATGCTGGCACTACACAAGGCCAATTAGAAATTAGGGAACCAAAAGTTAAATCTTGAGGATGATGGAATTGATCCCAAGGTCCCATGGAAGGCCAAAGATAAGAAAGAAGAAAGAAAGAAAAGAAAAGAAAGAAAAGAAAGAAAAGAAAAGAAAAGAAGGAAGGAAGGAAGGAAGGAAAGAAAGAAAGAAAAACATCAAAATTCAAAATGATTGATAAACTTCTTAGATAAAGGCAAGCTTTGTTCTGGGTCTTCAAAATTCAGTTTCATAAGCTACATATATGCCAAAGTGTAAAATATACATAAGATATTAAAAGGTCTTGCATATCAATAATTACAAAATATCTAACATGTACTGAGCATTTCTACATGCCAATCACTGGGCTAAGTATTCAAATGCATCATCTCATTTAATCATCACAATTTTATTATAATCATCATCTTCTTCAATTTCATAGCTGAGAAAACCAAAGCACTGAGTGATTAAGTGACTTGTCCAAGATCACAGATAGTAAGTGGCACAGGGAGAAGTCACACTCAGGTCTCGCCAAGTTTCAAGCCTACGTTTTTGTCTCTGTATCTTGCTTTAAATACATAACGTGAACATTGCACATGTTCCGTGTGTGTGTGTGTGTGTTTGCGCACACGCGCACATGTCTATCAAACTGCAGGCCAGGTAGGAAAAGATTCCGAGATGTTGGATGGACAGGGAGGGTCATGCCTAAAGGCAATAGAACCCCTTGCGTGTTGTGTGGCAAAACTATCCCAATTACACAGCTGCACTGCCCTCTAAAGAAAGAGGGCACAGCACATCAGATAAGCAACTGACCCTATTAGAGGCAAATGCTTTTGATTGCACTTTATACTCACCTCCAGCCTGCCACCCAGATTTCTATTGGGTACAGAAAATGGTTAATGGGTCACTAGAAAGTCCTGGGAGAGTTCCTTCATCTGTACAATGGGGACAATAATAGTACTAACTCAAAATATTGTTTTAAGGAATCAATATATATAAAGTGTTAGAAAGGTACATGGGACATAGTAAGACACAAATACATGTTTCTTAAATAAATGAAAAGCTTGCCTAGAAGCCTCAAGGTTAAAAAGAGAAGAAGGAAGGGGAAAAAGGAAATTATGTGAAAAAGCTGAACTGCTTAAAAATTTCAAAGTATGAGAAAGAGGCCCAGAGAAAGTAAAAGGACAGACCGAAGGCCAGAACCTTAACAGATGGATTCCTGTTCAGTTAGTCATACTTATAAACCTTCTTGTTGGCTGAAAGTCTTGGCCATTATCATTGTCACAAATATTTTGTCAGTGTTTCTGTTTTTGGACAGGATATTATACTAAATTATCTTAGTTGGTAACAACCTGGGGCAATATGGCAAGTGTCATGGGTTTGATTCTCCTCCAGGTTAGCTAATTTTATTAAATTTAGTTCCACAAACATTAACCAATACATTACTGTGTATCTAACATTTTTCCTGGTGCCATAGAAAAAAAGGAGATCAGTATAAATAAGACATAGTATTTGCCTTCAAGAAGCTAACAATCTTACCGGGAAGTTAAGAAATTAAATAACTAGAGGAAATGTAGTATAATATAATGGTTAAGAATTTACAGTTCGGAATCAAACCTACATTCAAATCTCAGCTCTACCACTTATTGGCTGTAACTCTGGACAAGTCACTTAAAATATGTATGTGTATCAGTTTCCTCGATCTTAAAACTGGTCAAATAACAGTACCTAGCTGAAATGGTTGTTGAGAGAATTTAATGAGATATGACCACATGAAGTGATCAACATAGTACCTAGGGCTTAGTAAATACTCAATACATGATCGCTATCATTATCCTTAATAAAGCAATGTTAATAAATATCACATTATTATACATATAAACAAATGAAGGTATTAAAAACTTCACAAGATGACTTATATTTCAATTTAGTACTTGATTACTGCCAAGAATCAAAAGATATGGAACGGATGACAAGTTCAATGAGTGTCTTGAAAGGCAAATTCATAGAGAAGAATTCTAAAAGAAAATTATATAATAGTTTGAACTGGACAAAAATTAAAATACAATGTATCAAAATGTGCGAGATGCTTACAACATGAAATTCTTATATTAGTAAAAAAAAAGAATGATATCAAATCAGTAATACAAGCTTCCACCTTAACAGGAAGACCAAAATAAACCCAAAGCAAACAGAAGGAATGAGATAATAATGGGCAGAAATCAATAAAATTAAAAACAAAAACAATAGAGAATA
>NW_011889025.1:994108-996080 GCF_000151845.1 Pteropus vampyrus | reverse complement strand
TAGTAAATACTCAATACATGATCGCTATCATTATCCTTAATAAAGCAATGTTAATAAATATCACATTATTATACATATAAACAAATGAAGGTATTAAAAACTTCACAAGATGACTTATATTTCAATTTAGTACTTGATTACTGCCAAGAATCAAAAGATATGGAACGGATGACAAGTTCAATGAGTGTCTTGAAAGGCAAATTCATAGAGAAGAATTCTAAAAGAAAATTATATAATAGTTTGAACTGGACAAAAATTAAAATACAATGTATCAAAATGTGCGAGATGCTTACAACATGAAATTCTTATATTAGTAAAAAAAAAGAATGATATCAAATCAGTAATACAAGCTTCCACCTTAACAGGAAGACCAAAATAAACCCAAAGCAAACAGAAGGAATGAGATAATAATGGGCAGAAATCAATAAAATTAAAAACAAAAACAATAGAGAATACTGATAAAACCAAAAGCTTGTCTTTGGAAAAAAAATCAATATAATTGATAAAAGTCTAGGCAGTGAATAACATGGATAAAAAGAGAGAAGAAAAATTTACCAATATTAGGAAGGAAAGAAGGGATATCACTATAGACTCCCTGGAATTAAAGAGATAATAATGGGGATACTATGAAAAGTTCTATGCACATAAATTTGATGAGTTAGATAAAATGAATGATTTTCTCTAAAACCACGAATTACGAAAACTCATGCAAGATGAAATAGATAAGCTGAACAGTCCTGTTATAGAAATAGAATTGGCACTTAAAATCTTCTGAATAAGAAATTCCCCAACCTAGATGGTTATATTGACCAACTCTACCAAGTATTTATACAATGTTGTCAAAAAAAGAGAAGGAAACGTTTCTCTACATATTTTATGAGTCTATTATTACCCAGATACAAAAACTATACAAAGAATGTACCAGAAAGAAGGAGGAGGTGGTGAAGGAGAAGAAGGACGAAGAGAAATAAAACTAAGACTAAGTTAATATTCCTCATTAATACAGACACAAAAATGCTCAACAAAATGTTAGAAAATCTAATGCAGCGATATAAAAATAATAAGTACTCCATGACCAAGTGGGGTTTGCCCTGGTAATAAAAGGTTGACTTGATATTTGAAATTTGATTAATAAAATCGACCAAATTAACAGTGTAAAGAATATAAAGTACAAGAGCAGAAGGAAGGAAAAAATAAAGATCAGAGCAGAAATGAAAAAAAAATAGAGTCTAGAAAAACAATACAAAAGATCAATGAAACCGAGAGCTATTTCTTTGAAAAGATAAAAAAAATTGATAAACCGTTAACAAGACTCAAGAAAAAAAGAGGACTCAAATAAATAAAATCAGAAATGAAAGAGAAGTAACTACGGACTCCACAGAAATAAAAAGGATCTTAAGAAAATACTATGAACAATTATATGCCAATAAATTGGACAATCTGGAAGAAATGGACACATTCCTAGAAATATACAATCTCCCAAGACTGAGTCAAGAAGAAACAGAAAATCTGAACCGACCAATTACCACCAACAAAGTGGAATCAGTAATCAAAAAACTTCCAAAAAACAAAAGTCCTTGACCAGATGGATTGATAGGCGAACATTACCAAACATTCAAAGAAGAATTAACACTCATTCTTCTCGTACTATTCCAAAAATTTCAAAGAAAGAAGGCTCTCTAACTCTTTTTGAGGTCACTGTTACCACGATACCAAAACCAGACAAAGATTGTAAAAAAAAAAACAAAAAACAAAAAACAAAAAAACCTATAGGCTGATATCCCTGATAAACATTGATGTAAAAATCCTTAAGAAAATACTATCAAACTGAATTCAGCAATACATTAAAAATATCATATCATACACCATGATCAAGTTGGATTTATTCCTGGGATGCAAGGTTGGTACAATATCTGCAAATCAATTAATGTGATACACCACATTAACAAACTGAAAGGTAAAAATCATATGA
>NW_011889025.1:989889-994058 GCF_000151845.1 Pteropus vampyrus | reverse complement strand
TATCAAACTGAATTCAGCAATACATTAAAAATATCATATCATACACCATGATCAAGTTGGATTTATTCCTGGGATGCAAGGTTGGTACAATATCTGCAAATCAATTAATGTGATACACCACATTAACAAACTGAAAGGTAAAAATCATATGATCATATCAATAGATGCAGAAAAAGCATTTGACAAAATCCAGCATCTGTTTATGATAAAAACTCTCAGCAAAGTGGGAATAGAGGGAACATACCTCAACATAATAAAGGCCATATATGACAAACCTGCAGCTAATGTCACACTCAGTGGAAAAAACTAAAACCCTTTTCCTTAAGATCAGGAACAAGACAAGGATGCCCTTCACCACTTCTATTCAACATAGTATTGGAAGTCCTAGCTACAGCAATCAGACCAGAAAGAGAAATAAAAGGCATCCAAATTGGAAAAAAAAAAAAGTAAAACTGTCATCATTTGCAGATGACAGGATACTATATAGAGTGAACCCTAAAGATTCCACCAAAAATTGTCAGAACTGATCGATGAATTCTGTAAAGTAGCAGGATACAAAATTAATTTTCAGAAGTTGGTTACATTTTTATATACCAATGATGAACTATCAGAAAGAGAAATTAAGACAACAATCACATTTACAATTGCATCAAAAATAATAAAATATCTAGGAATCAAATTAAACAAGGAAGAAAAAAATCTGTTCTCGGAAAATTATAAGCCATTGAAAAAAGAAATTGAAGAGGATACAAATAAATGGAAACATACACTGTGCTCAGGGTACGAAGAATCAACATCATTAAAATAGACATACTACTCAAAGCAATCTATAGATTCAATGCAATTCCTATCGAAATATCAATGGCATTTTTCATAGAATTGGAACAAATAATCCCAAAGCTTATATGGAATCATAAAATGCCTTGAATAGCCAAAGCAATCTTGAGAAAGAACAAAGTTGGAGGTATCATGCTACCCGTTATCAAACTATACTACAAGGCTACAGTAATCAAAACAACATGGTACTGGCATAAAAACAGACATACAGACCGATGGAACAGAATAGAAAGCCTAGAAATCAACTTATCCCTATAGGGTCAATTAATCTATGACAAAAGATGCAAATCTATGTAATGGGGTAAAGACAGTCTCTTCAACAAATGGTGTTGGGAAAACTAGACAGATACATGCAAAAAAATGAAACTGGACCACCTTCTTACACTGTATACGATAGTCTCGAAATGGATTAAATGCTTAAATTTAAGGCCTGAAACCATAAAAATTCTAGAAGAAAACGTAAGCAGTAAACTCCAATATTGTTATTAGTAATTTTTCTTCTGGTATATCTCCTCAAACAAGGGTAACAAAAAATAAATAAATAAAAAATAAACAAATGGGACTACATCAAACTAAAAAGTTTTTGCACGGCAAAGGAAACCATCAACAAAAGACAACTGACTGAATGGGAAAAGATATTCACCTATGATACATCTGACAAAGGGCTAATATTTAAAATTTATAAATAACTCATACAACTCAACAACAACAAAAACAATCCAATTAAAAAATGGGAAGACTTGAATAGGTATTTCTCCAAAGAGAACATACAGATAGATTTACGAAAAGATGCTCAAAGTCACTAATCAAAAGAAATGCAAATCAAAACCATAATAAGGTATTATCTCACACCTGTCTGATTGGCATCATCAATAAATCAAAAAAAAAATGTTAGTGAGAATGCGGAGAAAAGGGAACTCTCATACATTGTTGGTGGGACTGCAAATTAGTACAGCTGCTATGGAAAACAGTCTGGAGGTTTCTCAAAAAATTAAAAATGGATATACCTTTTGACCCAGCAATTGCACTTGTGTGTATTAATCCAAAGAAATCCATAACAATAATTTGCAAAGATCTATGCACCTCAATATTCATGGCAGCACAATTTACAATAGCCACAATATGGAAGTAACCTAAATGCCCATCAACAGACAATTGGATAAAGAAGTTATGGTTCATAAGTACAATGGAATATTACTCAGCCATTAAAAACATGAAATCCTACCATTTGCAATGACATGGATGGTCCTAGAGGTTATTATGCTGAGTGAAATAAGTCAGACAGAGAAAGATAAATACCGTATGATTTCATTTATATGCAGAATCTAAGGAACAAAAAGAACAAACTATACAAAAACAGACTCACAGATACAAAGAACAAACTGGTGATTGCCAGAGGGGAGGGGGGTTGTGAGGCTGGGTGAAAAGGTGAGGGGATAAAGAAGTACAAATTAGTAGTTACAGAACAGTCATAGGGATGTAGAGTACAGCATGGGGAATATAGTCAATATTATTGTAATAGCTATGTGTAGTACCAGATGAGTGCTAGAGTAATTGGGCAGATCACTTCATAAATTATATAAATGTCTAAAAAAATAATTAAAAAGTACATGATCATATTCAACATCTATTCATAATACATGTCAAAAAGTACACGTCAAAATTCAACATCTATTCACGATAAAAAAAAAAATACCAACAAACTGGAAAAAGTAGGGAATTTCCTCAACCTGATAAAGGGCATCTAATAAATACTGTATGTCCAACATCATACTTAATGATAAAAGACTGAATGCCCCCACTATTAACATCAGGAACAAAACAAGGGTGCCTGCTCTCAGCCCTCCAATTGAACATGATACTGGTAGTCTTAGCCAGTGCAATAAGGCAACAAAAATAATAAAGTTTAGAAAAGAAGAAATAAAACTGTCTGTACTTATAAAAAACATGATTATATGTGTAGAAAATCTCAAGGAATCTATGAATCAGATCCTAGAACTAACACATGATTTTAGCAAGGTTGCAGGATTGCAAGGTCAACACACAAACATAACATTTGTATATAATATAAGTGTAAAATCGGAAACCAAATTTTAATAAACAATACTTACAATATATGCTCCCAACTGAAATATATATATATATATATAAATCTTACGAAATATGTACAGAATCTGTATGCTGAGAAATGAAAAAGTTTGATAAAATAAATCATAGAAGACCTCAATAAATAGAAAGACATACTGTAACATTCAAGGACTGACTGAAAGTCTCAACACAGGAAAGATGTCAACTCTCACCAAAATGATGCATAGATTCAATGCAGTTACGATAAAAATTCCAGCAGGATATTTTGTAGATAAAGGTCAAATGACTCTAAAATGTACATGGAAGGGCAAGGAAAAGAGGAGAGCTAAAATAAATTTTTAAAAAAAGGAAAATGAAGAAATTGTCCTACTTAATTATAAGACTTACTATATAAAATTATAGCAATTAAAACAATGTAATACTGGCCAAGAAAAGACATATTGATCAATGAAAAAGAATAGTCCAAAAATAACCAACACTGATATAAGTCATTTGATTTTTCACAGTAGTGCAAAAGCAATTCAGTGGAAAATATACAGCCCTCTCAATGAATGGTATTAGAGAAATTGTACATTATATATAGTATAATGCACTTAACCTAAACCTCATGACTTACATAAAAGCTGTCATAAATCTAAATAGAATATTTAAATTATAAAGCTTTTGGAAAAGAAAACATGGGAGAAAGTGTGCGTGACCTTTAGTTAGGCAAATATTTCTTAAACATGACACCAAAAACAATACAGCAGGTCCTTGAATAATGTCATTTCATTGTAATGTTGCTGAGATGCTGTAGAAACTTAACTCTTGTTTACTCAATTAGCCTATGGTAAAACTGATTTCATTATATGTTATTTCACTTAAAGTTGCAGAGCCTATTGATAATAAGTGAGGACTTACTGTACATTTTTCAAATGATAAATTGAACTTAATCAGAATTTTAAAATTTTGTTATATGAGAGATAGTTTGAAGAAAATGAAAAGACAAATTACAGAATAGGGTAAAATATTTGCAAATCATGTATCCAAAAAAAATGAATTTTATCCAGAATATATAATTAATACACTCAAAAGTAAGAAAACAACCCAACAGACTCCTCATCAAAAAAAAAAAAAGATATAAGATGGCAAATAAGCCCATGGGCAGATGATCCATAATAAGATACACCTCCTCACCTATTAGAATCAATAAAATAAAAATATTAATAATAGCAAATGTTGCAGAAACTGTGTAGAAACTGGAA
>NW_011889025.1:978483-988651 GCF_000151845.1 Pteropus vampyrus | reverse complement strand
AAAAAAAAAAAAAGATATAAGATGGCAAATAAGCCCATGGGCAGATGTTCCATACTATTAGGGAAATGCAAATTAAAACCATAATAAGATACACCTCCTCACCTATTAGAATCAATAAAATAAAAATATTAATAATAGCAAATGTTGCAGAAACTGTGTAGAAACTGGAATTCCCACAATACATTGTTGGCAGAAATATAAAAACAATTTGGAAAAAAAATGGCAGTTTCTTCTAAAATGTGTTAAAAGTTTTAAAAAATATAAATATTCTTATTATATAACCCAATGATCTTGCTCCTGGATATTTACACTACTGAGATGAAAACTAAGGTTTACACAAAAACTTTTACACAGATGTCCAGAGCAACTCCATTCATAGTAGTCAAGTCTGGAATAAGCCTATATGGCCCTCAGTGGGTGAATGGATAAACAAATTGTGGTACATATCATGGAAAGCCACTTGGTAACAAAAAATGAATGAACAATTGATATATGTAACAACTTGAATGAATCTCAAAGGCTTTATGCTGAGTGAACAAAGCCAGATTCAACAGGTTGCATACTGTAGAGTTCCATTTATTTGGCATTCCCTAAACAACAAAACTACAGTGAAGGACAATTAATTAGTGGTTGCCAGGGCATAGGGATGGAGGAGAGTGTCACTCGAAAGAAACAGCATAAAGAGTTTTTACAAGTGATGGAACTATATCCTGAATTTGGTGATAGTTACAGTAATCTATGCATGTGTTAAAACTCAGAAGAGAAAATTTTGAGAAAATGGCAGTTTAGAAGAACTAGGAATCTGTCTCCCTACAAAGACAATTACATGGGCAGAATCTATCTCATGTAACTATCTGGAACCCTGGTATCTATCGAAGGCTTGTAACTTCCAGGGGAAGGCTTGGATAGTAAATTGTGGTTAATATCAGTCAATTTTAGCTCTTAGCTCAGCAGCAGCTACCCATTTCCCACCTCCTAGCCAAGTGGCAGGCAGCTGTGAACATGATCCTGGAGCAGTTTATATACAGTTTGTGGAGGCCAGACTGGACAATAGAATCCTGTCCTCTAAAAATTGGGAATCTGTGCTCTGACTGCTCCTTCTGATCACAGAAGCTACAGGCACAGAAGAAGGCAGTCATTGTTGCACACACACCCAATTGTTAAAAGCCTCTCCCCCTCCAGATGATGTGACATCCAGGGGATTTAAAGAATCAACACATCCCCCTCTTCATTTTCCTCTTTTTCCCTTTTAAGAAGCCAGAAATTAAAGACTATGACATTCAAAATCACCTGCATATACAGGGGACATAGGAAATCACTGTCCATGCTAAAGGAAAGTCACGGGCTCAGAAAAGACCTGAGAAGACCTTAAATGTACACCTTAGGCTGATCCTTGGCTTGAAAACAGCGTACAACAATCAAAACAAAAATAAAAACCAACAAACCCTGGGGAATGGAGAAAATCTGACTTTGAGAATTAGCACATGATTAGGTTCTAGTTATCATCAAAAATATCACTAGGCATATGAAAAACTAGGAAATTATGGCTCATTGAAAAAGAAAAATAAATAAACCAACAGAAACTGTCCTAAATAATTACCAGATGGCAGACCTACTAGACAAAGATTTTAAAACAACTGACTGAGAGATGCAGAAAAGAACTAAAGGAAGACATGGAGAAAATCAAGAAAATGATGTGTGACTAAAACGGAAATACCAATAAAGAGACAAAAAAAAAAACCCTAAAAAGAAACAAACAAACAAACAAAAAACCTCTAGAGCTGAAAAGTACAATAACAGAAATAAAAAAATCACTAGAGGAATTCAAAGGCAGATTTGAGCAAGCACCAGAAACAATTAGTGAATTTGAAGATAGGACAATTGAAATTATTGAATCTGAGGAACAGAAAGTACAGATTGAGGAAAAGTAAATAGAGCCTAAGGGACCTGTGGGACACTGTTAAAAGGACCAACATATGCATTGTAGGAGTCCCAGAAAAAGGAAAGAGAGATTATTTGAAAAAATGACCAAAAACTTCCCAAATTTGATGGAAGACGTGAATGTAAACATACAAGAAACTTAATGAACCCCAAGTGTGATGAACCCAGACATTCACACTGCAACATATTATAAGTGAATTGTCAAAGGCCAAAGACAAAGATTCTTGAAAACAACAGAAGTGACTCATCATATACAAAGGACCCTCAATAAGGTAATCAGAAGATTTCTGATCAGGAACTTTGAAGGCCAGAAGGCAGTGGACTGACATATTCAAAATGCTTAAAGGGAAAAAACAAAACAAAACCAAAAAAACCTGACAACCAAGAATCCTATATCCAGAAAAACAGTCCTTCAAAATTGAGGGAGAAATTAAGACATTTCCAGAAAAATAAAAACTGAGAGGAGTTTAATGACTAGACCTGCCCTACAAGAAATGTTAAAGGGAGTCCTGCAGGTTAAAATGAAAGGACACTAGACAGTAACTCAAAATTCTATGAAAAAATAAAGATCTCAGTAATGATAAATACATGGCAATTATAAAAGCTAGTATTACTGTAACATAGCTTGTAATTCCATTTTTTGCTTTCTACATGATTGAAGAGATTAATACATTTTGAAAAACAATTACTAGTCTCAAAGTTAGCATTATTGTAACTTTGGTTTGTAATTCCACAATCTGTTTTTTACATAATTGAAGAGACTAATGCATTTTAAAATGATTACTTTAAGTTTGGGGGGTACGCAATATATGGAAATGTAATTATGAGACACTAATAACTAAAAAGGGAGGAGATGAAATTAAATGAGTAGTTTCTGCATGTTATTGAAATTAAGCTAATATAAATTCAAAGTAAAATTTATAACTTTAGAATGGTAAGTATAATCCCCATGACAACCACAAAAAAGAGTTATAGAATATACACAAAAGAAAATGATAATTAAATTCTTACACTACAAAAACATCAACAAAACCCAAAAGAAGAAAGAATGTAAGAAATGAGGAACAAAAAGTTATAGAACATATAGAAAACGAGGAGGAAAACAAGGAGGAAAATGACAGAAGTTCTTCTTTATCAGTAATTACTTTAAATGTAAATGCATTAAACCCTCCATTTGAAAAACAAAGATTAAAAGAATGGATTAAAAACAAAGCAAGATCCAATGATATACTGTTCATAAGAAAGACACAAATAGGTTGAAAGTGAAAGAATAGAAAAAGATATTCCACATAAATGTTAACCACAAGACAGCATGGGTGGCTATACAATATCAGACAAAATAGACTATACAGGCACACCTCAGAGATACTGTGTGTTTAGTTCCAGACCACCGCAATAAAGCAAATATCACAATAAAGTGAGTCACATGAACTTTTTGGTTTTCCAGTGCATTTAAAATTTGTTAACCCTATACCATAGTCTGTTAAGTATGAAATAGCATCTTAAAAAAATACTTTATTGCTAACAAATATTAACCATAATCTTAGCCTTCAATGAGTTCATAATGTTTTTTTGCTGGTGGAAGGTCTTGTCTCAATGTTCATGACTTCTGACTGAACAGGGTGGTGGTTGCTGAAGGCTGGAGTGACTGTGGCAATTTCTTTAAAAAACACAAAAATGAAGTTTGCTCCATCGATTGACACTACATATCACTAATGATTTCTCTGGAGCATGCAATGCTATTTGATAGCATTTTACCCTCAGTAACACTTCCTTCAAAATTGAAATCAATTCTCTCAAATCCTGCTGCTGTTTTATCAACTAAGTTTATGTAATATTTTATTTAAATCCTTTGTTGTCATTTCAATGATCTTCACAGCATCTTCACCAGGAGAGAAGATTCCACCTCAAAAACCACTTTCTTTGCTCATCCTTAAGAAGCAACTCCTTACCTGTTAAAGTTTTATAAGACTGCAGCAATTCAATCACTTCTAATTCCAGTTCTCTTACTATTTACACCACATCTGCAGTTACTTTCTCCACTGAAGTCTTGAACCCCTCAAAGTCATGCGGATTGGAATCACCTTTTTCCAAACTCTTATTAATGCTGATATTTTGACCTCTTTTCATGAATCGTGAATGTTCTTAATGGCTTTTAGAATGGTGAATCCTTTCCAGAAGGTTTTCAATTGACTTTGCCCAGATCCATCAGAGGAATCATTATCTATGGCCATTATAGACTTAAAAACGTATTTCTTAAAAAATAAGACTTGAAAGTCAAAATTACTCCTTGAGCCATAGGCTGCAGAATGGATGTTGTGTTTGCAGACATAAAAACAGCATTAATCTCACTGTACATTTTTATTAGAGTTCTTGGGTGACCAGGTGTATTGTCAGTGAGCAGCAGTATTTTGAAAGGAATCTTTTCATCTGAGTGGCAGGCCTCAACAGTGGGCTTAAAATATTCAGTTGACCATGTTGTAAACAGATATGCTTTCATCTAGCCTTCGTTATTCCATCAGTAGAGCATAGGCAGAGTAAATTTAGCATCATTATTAAGGGCCCTAGGATTTTTGGAATGGTAAATAAACATTTACTTCAATTTAAAGTCATCAGCTGCACTAGTCCCTAACAAGAGATTCGGCCTGTCCTTTGAAGCTTTAAAGCTAGGCACTGACATCTCTCTAGCTATGAAAGTCCTAGATGAAATCTTTTTCCAGTCTAAGGCTGTTTCATCTACAGTGAAAAGCTGTAGCCACTTTCATTAATTATCTTAGCTAGATCTTCTGGATAACTTTCTGCAGCTTCTTTCTACAGCAGCACTTGCTGCTTCACTTTGTACTTTTATATTATAAAGATGGTTTCATCATTTAAACCTTATGAACCAAACTCTGCTAGCTTCAAACTTTTCTTCTGTAGCTTCCTTACCTCTCTCAGCCTTCAGAGACCTGAAAAGAGTTATTATAGCTTTGCTTTGGATTAGACTTTGGTTTAAGAGAATGTTGTGGTTGGTTTGATCTTCCATACAGATCAGCTTTCTCCATGTCAACAATCAGGCTATTTCACTTTCTTACCGTTTATGTATTCACTGGAATATCATTTTTAATTTCCTTCAATAACTTTTCCTTTACATTCACAACTTGGCTTCTGACATTCCTTTCTGACATTCCTTTCGCATTAAGCTTAATCATTTATAGCTTTTGATTTAAAGTGAGAGACATGAGACTCTTCTTTTCACTTGAACACTTAATGTCCATTGTAGAATTATTAATTGGCCTAATTTCAAAATTGTTGGGTCTCAGGGAATAGGGAGGCCTGAGGAAAGGAAGAAAGATGGGGAAATGGCCAGTCCATGAAGCAGTCAGAAAACACAGAACATTTATTGATTACGTTATCTGTTACATATGGGTGTAGTTCATGGAGCCCTATAACAATTATAATAGTAATATTAAAGATCACTGATAACAGAACAACATAACAAATATAACAATAAAGAAAACATTTGAAATATTGCAAGGATTACCAAAATCTGACACATAGACATGAAGTGAGCAAATGCTGTTGGAAAAATGGCACTGACAAACTTGTTCAACACAGGGTTGCCACAAACCTTCGATGTAAAAATTCAATTATCTGCAAGGCACAATAAAATGAGGTATATTTGTAAATCAAAATACAAGAGACAAAGGACATTACATACTAAGAAAAGGTTTAATATAGCAAGAAAATATAACAATTATAAACACATATCTAATAACAGACCATCAAAATATACGAAGCAAAAACTGACAGAATTGGGAGAAGTAGTTCTACAATAATAGCTGGAAACTTCAATACTCCACACTCAATAACAGAACAGCCAGGAAGAAGAAGAGCAAGAAAGTAGAATACTTAACTGAAAAATAAACCACCTATATAACAGACATAAACAGAAAACTCTACCCACCAGCAACAAAATTCACATTCTTCTCAAGTGCAAATGGGACATTTTCTAGGATATGCCCTATGTTAGGCCACAAATTAAGTCTTGATGGATTTTCAAAGATAGATATCATACAAAGTATCTCATTTAACCACAATAGTATGAAGTTAGAAGTCAATAAGAAGTAAAATGGTAAAATTCACCAATTTGTGAAAATTAAATTACACTCTTAAACAACCAGTGGATCAAAGAAGAAATGACAAGGGAAATTCGAAAATAAAATGCAAATCGAAATCACAAGATACTGTTTCACATCATCAAAATGGCTACTATCAAAAAACAGAAAATAAATGTTGGCAAAGATATAGAGAAATTGGAACACTTATATACTGTTGGTGGGAATGTAAAGTGGTACAGCTGCTACGTAAAACAGTATGACAGTTCTTCAAAAAATTAAAAATAGAATTACCATATAGTCCAACAATTCCACTTCTGGATGTACACCCAAAAGAATTGAAAGCAGGGTCTCTAAGGGATACTTGTACACCTATGTTCATAGCATCATTCACAATAGCTAATGTATGGAAGCAATCTGAGTGTCCATTGGTGGATAAATAAATAAGCAAAATGTGGTATATATACACATATACACACACAATGGAATATTATTCTGCCTTAAAAAAGAAATCTGACACATACTACGACGTGAATGAAACTTGAGGACATTATGCTAAATGAAATAAGCCAGTCACAAAAGACAAATACTATATGATTACACTTACATAAGGTCCCCACCTAGAGTAGTTAAAATCATAGAGACAGAAAGTAGAAAAGTGGTTGCCAGGGGCTGGAGTAAGGGGGAAATGGGATTTAGTGTTTAATGGATACAGAGTTTCAGTTTTTACAAGATGAAAAGAGTGAATGTACACTTAAAACTGTACACTTAAAAATGGTTAAGATGTTATATGTTATGTTAAGTATATTTTACTATAATAAAGAATGAAAAAAATCTCATAAAACTATATACCAAAAAGTCAATTTTACTGTATAATTAAATAAAATTTGAAAATATGAGAAGCAGACCTGAATAACCTCAGCCTCTGTTTTTACATCTATAAAATAAGTGATCCAAGATTCTAAGCCTTTTAAACAATGTTTTTTTTAGTCTTGTTTTTTTTACATTAAAATTTTCCAACATCCAAAAAAATATAAAAAAGATTAAGAACCTCTATGCCCACCATTCTGCTTTAATAAATTTGAACATTATTGATTCAGTTGAAGCCCTGTGTACTCTTCCTGAATATCATTTGTCTCAACTCCCTAACCAAAGGGAACCTTTATTCTGAAGTAGTAGGATTCCTTCCTGTTTGTTTTTATGCGTTTATTACATTTGTATACACGCACAAATCACATACATTGTTGTTTCATGTTTATCCCGTTCAATAAATGATACTATATATATACTACAGGGCTACTGAACTCTCATAATATCATGTGGCCCATAGGCTTACAGGGTACCAGTCTTGCAATGCCAACATCACATGGCAGGCTATCCTAATTCCTCTCATCCACTCCCATGCTTCCCACAGCTACCTTGGCTCACATAAGCCTACAGTCCCCTCTCCATGCAACAACGTACCCACTACTGTCTGCAGCACAGATGAAATTTCATCTCGTCTCCTTCAAAAGCCTCTCCATTAATTTCCAATATAATCCAAGTGAAGCAACTGAAAAACTATTAAAGTGTCAAGCTCGGTCGGTGGCCAACTATGAAATAAACATATAAAATAAAAATCTATCCTATTTACTGGTAATAATTACTTTGAAAACATAATAAATAAAATTGTATAATAAACTATAAACTGTCCTGGAATGACTTTGATGAGAAATATGTGGGACACACACACACACACACACACACACACACACACACACACACACCTAGAGAACATAAAAGAAAACCTAAATAAATTAAGAAATTTACTATGTCTTTTCCTGGATAGACAGACTCAATATTGTAATGATGTTAATGACATTTTAGGTGTAAATAATTCTGATCAAAACTAATAGACTTTGGAGAGTTGGGGGAATCTGGCAAACATTATAAGTTCATTTGAAAGGAAAAATGTTTCAGACTAGCTAAGAAAAAAGTGTGAATAAAGTAATAGACTAGGGAGAATGGCAAAGAGAAATCTGGCATTTGTTGTTGCAAATACAAGAGCATGAAACTGGTGGAGAACCCAACAGAGACATTAATGGAAAAGTACAAGCCCCCCCCCCAAGTAAACGTTAGCATACATAAGAATTTATGTATGATAAAAATGTAACAGCAATAATCATAGGAAAAGTTATTCAATGAACGGTGCTAAAATAAATGACAATTTGGGTGGAAAATATGTTATATCCCTATCTCATCTTATTCACCAAATGAATTTTAGATGAACTGACAGCTAAATATTTTTAAAATGATTAAAAAACTAGATTGTCTATCTGATCTTAGAATAGGAAGTCTTCATGCATAAAAGCACTGGAAGAAATTACCATGGTCTAAAGGAAGTTTAGAAACTAATCAATTTGACCAGTAAAACATAAAATGCACATTAAAAGCACTGTCGACAAATCAGAAGGCATTTTGAGGAAAACATTTTACTATAAAGGTGATAAAGGATTCATACTCTATACATGGACAACTCATGAAGAACAACAAGAAGAGAAACACTCATACATAAAGACTGAGCAGAACATGAAGTGATAATTCACGGATTAAATTATATAAATAATGAGTAATAAGCGTGATACGTATATGTTTGAAATTTTCTATAATGAAATCTGAAGGGGAAATAAAAACCAAGGGAAAAGGCAAGGAGGAAAGAAAAGAGAAGCCACCAGTGAAATGCAGTGGGAACTGAGGAGTACCTGGCTACACTGCAACACCTCCCTTTTTCCTCTCCTTTAGGTTTGCAAAAAAGAAACCTATCTTATTTATTAAGTACCTATGAGACAGGTTGGTTTACATGATGGGACTGTGTATGTTTCCTAAAGGTAACTGAGACAGGGAACTTTTTTCAAAGCTAACAGCAGAATTAGTAAGTACAGAATTGTCTCTAAAGATGCATTGGTTTTACTCAAACCTAAGTGAGGGAAAGAATTCTGTGGCTTGGATATTGAAGGTGCTGATAGACAGCTCTTTAGGAAAGAACCACTTGAAACAGTCAAATGAGTAAAAAGAAAATGGCTCAGATTCAAAGAGACACAGACACAACAAAAAGAGCAATTCTGGTGCTGCTATAATGAGCATCCACAGAGACAAGGAGCCAAGAACAGGAAGGCTAAGAGGCCTTCAGAGGACAAAGGCATCCAGGCTCAAAATCTTTTTTTTTTTTTTAACGCCTACAGCACCTGATCTTCCTAGGTGGTCTCCCATCCAAGTACTAACCAGGCCCTACCCTGCTTAGCTTCCAAGATCAGACGAGGTCAGGCATGTTCAGGGTAACATGGCTGTAGACTCAGGCTCAAATTCTAAGAGCTGAAGTTATTAGAGATCAAAAGAGCACCATGCTCAAGGTTGCTGTGGTGGTGGGCCAGGTAGAAACCCCTGCCAAACTTAGCTCCACTTTCTGGATACATGCTTTCCACTGAGGCAGCCTTTCTAGCAGTAGACTTAGCAAGTCGCACATGTCAATTGAGGGGCATATAAATGAAGCAGTCTGGGACCCAGCCAGAACACTAAGGAATGGTTATTCCCTCTTGTCAGTAGCACCAAGGGAACCCTGTGGAGAATCCTGCCCCTTCCCCATCCCAAAGAGAATTGCCAGACCCTGCTCAGCATGGGGCATGTAGCCGGCTGGGCACACCATATCCCTTTCCTACAGTGACTAAGCATGCCTCCCTGAAGAACGTGCTGAGGTGGGAAGCAGAATAAATATATCAAGAAGGATATTGAGCATATATTTAAAAATAATCAATCTAATTGAAAGATATACAACCAGATGTAAACAGATGGGGAAATTACCATTTCTCAGATAAAAGAGCTATATAACTTTAAAAAATCATTTCTCACAAAACTGAAATATAAATTTAATGCAATTCTAATTAGAATCCCAGTGAGGGGAAGGACTGGATAAAAGTGATCTTAAAATTTGTATGTAAGAAAATAATGCCAAAGAGCAGACAACAGAAATATGTTTAAAGCTAATGCCATCAAACCAATATGATCTGGGTACACAAATAGACAAATGGATGAAACAGAATAGAGAATTCATAAATGGATACTAGTATATAAAAATGTTTATGAGATGATAAAGG
>NW_011889025.1:859293-977543 GCF_000151845.1 Pteropus vampyrus | reverse complement strand
TATACATCTATGAGTATGGAAGAAAATATGGAAGGATACATACTGGTTTAGTAATGTGCAGGGCTGGCATGGAAAGATAGAGGTTGGAGAATCACTATAAAAAAATCCAGCAATCATATTTATGTATTCTTATGTGTAAAAATGTACATATAAAATGAATTAAGTTTAGAAAAGATACAGTAATCGCTTCTTGACCTTTTGGCTAAGATCTAGTGTAGAAAAGATACAGTAAAAAAAACTAAATATGATCGCTGCTTATTAAAAAAAATAAGGAAATAATAAAAATTATCTCGATGGTAAAATTAAGGGTGTTGTTTATTTTCTTCTTTATATGTCTCTGTATTTTCTATAATGAGAATTATTACTTTCATAATAATGAAATAAAACTAATAAATGTTACTTTAAAAATATTACACTGAAAAACTGCCTCATTTGAGGAAATCAAGGGAGGAGAATGGGGTTAAATACCCCTTCTGCTTAGGAGCGGTCCAAGTACAAGAGATATAAAATCAGGATCCATTACCTCTCATCCAGCAGAAAGTTACGCATGTAAGGCAAGAGACTAAGTGGCTATTCCAAGAAGCTATTTGAAGCAGCCAGTAGGGTATATTTCCCCCTATCTAACATTTTAATGACTTAAGTAAATCAAGAAAGCCATTTACACTGCTCTCAATTACCCAAAGATCTGCTGGGCTCTTTACTTCCTGTCCCTTCCTTCTGGCCTGTGGCCATTTCACTGCTCAGGAACAGCTCCAAAATGGGATCCAGGGAAGGAGGAAAGAGATGAAATTAATTTGATTGATTTAGCTTCTCATTAGCAACTCCAATAAAAGGTTTGATAAGTGAGATGGTCACAACTCACAGCTAAAATGAGGGTTCCAGGGCTCTTGAGAATTTCATTTAAGCAAACTTGCCTTTAGATAAACATAATTTACCTGAAATATACGTTAATGGATTTGATGCTTGTTATTTTTAAGAAAGCCAGGACTTGTAATAAAGGTGATAGTTTTCTCACTTTAATTTTAAGGGGCGGGCGGCGGGGGGGAAGACACAAAATCACAAGAACGAAGGTCTTTGAAATGAAGAGCCATATCTTTGGTGTAGCAGCAGGACCACAATGCAAAGATTCTTCATATCAGGGAAGGCATCTGAGCCCCCGCATACTCTCAAAAGTAACTTTTGGAAGGCAGCAACCTTCTAAGGAAGCATGCCTTGGCCATAGACCACCACCACAAGGAATAGATAAAAAGGACTTGTCAGAGCTTGACAAAAGCCAAATTTCCACATAGAACATTTCCCTGTTTACCTGGTCCCTCATAGACTTTTGTCCCTTGGGATGCCCAGAGACAAAGCAGTGCAGGCCCAAGGTGTTCACAGTAATACATTCATCATCTTAGGTTATCAAACAGACAGAACAATCTGAATAGCAATGGCAACAATGAAAAACAATTTTCCCTTACCTGAAGACGACAGTAGCTCCTGGACAGGGAGGGCAGGCCAGGAGAAAGATCTGCAATGGAAAAAGAATTAAGTTTGGTTATCAATAGAAATGCTGAATGCAGTGAGACAATGTTACTTTAATGATAATAATAATAATAACAACAACAACAATAACCAAACTTTAACACAGAAAATGTAATATAAAAAATTATAAAGGCAAGCAAGTGGTTTTCCAAACATGTTTGTGTTTGCACATGCATCTATGTGTGTGTATGTCTGAGTGTGAGTGTGTGTATGTCTGAGTGTGAGTGTGTGTATGTCTGAGTGTGAGTGTGAGTGTGTGTGTGTGTGTGTGTGTGTGTGTGTGTGTATGTGACAGAAGTGAGAGAGACATAGATGAGAAGTGAGGGATCAAGAGTTTTTTGCGGGGTAGGAAATAGAGAAAGCTTTTTTTAGGCCCTTTCAGCCTCTGGAATGCTTCCTCTTAACCTCTAGAACAAGATTCAGTTTTTTAACACTTCAACTTCAATATAATACAATTAGCCAGTTTGAGAAACTGTCAAACTAAGACAACTACAAATAGATTCTGAGCTTAGAACAAGTACATAAATGCCATCTGGTTTGCCTTCTATGGGGAAGGTGGGTTAATCAATACCCAGGTCTACCAGATTTAGCAAATACAAATACATGATGCCCAGTTAAATGTGAATTTCAGATAAACACTGAATAATGTTTTAGTATAAGTATGTTCCAGGCAATATTTAGGATATACTTATATTAAAATATTGGTCAATGTTTATCTGAAATTCACATTTAATTGGGCATCCTGTATTTTATCTGGCAACTCTATCAATATTGCCACCCTCAGGATCTATACCTCCTTTTGATTTTGAAGTGGAGCAGAATTTGCCTCCCCAAAAATCTCTTTGGCATTAGGATTATATCAAGCTGATTATTTTTAAGAAACAGCAGACACAGGAAAAGCTCTGAAAACTGAGTAGACAGTTAATTCTTTTATAAGAGACATTTCCATTAGCAAGGGAAATTTCCATTTGTAAGGGTGTCTTCCCCTGTGTACCAGATAGAGGATAACTAAGTCCCTACAAACTCTCTTCCAAGGAGAAAGTAAGGACTTAAATCTGCATAACGACCTTACTCTTGTTTACTGTGCTTTTCCTGGTCACCTCCCATAACTCCCTCCCCCACCCCCACATCTTCTTTTATCTTTAACTGGATTTTTATCTTTAAGGTGATGGCCTGGACAGTTTCAGGGAGTTACTCAGTTTTCTTGGAGTAACTAGAGGTATACATGTTATTAAACTTCCTTTTGTTTTTTTTTTTCCTGTTAATGTGTGTTTTATAACAGGGATATCTCAGCCAAGAACCTGGGAGAGTAGAGGGAAAATTATTTTTCCTCCTCCAGAATGGATTGGTTCATTGCTAGGCATGACTATGTAGTTTTACTCTTCTATTCTCCTCTCAGGTCAAACCAAACAAAAATAACCTGGTCCTAAGAGATAAATCAGTTCCATGCTACTTCATTTGACCTAGGCCTGGGTTACAGCCTTCAAAACTGTGGCAATTTGACTTTCACCTTAGTACTGGTTTTCCAGAGGGATAAAGAAACCCCTATACATCACTTAGTAAACACGCAAATTCCTGGGCTCCTCCATTAAGGATGCTGATTTCTTAATCTGCACATTTAACAAACATCCGGGGTGTTCAACCACTCCTGGCAGCCAGATATGCTGAATGTCTGACCTTGGCTTGGAGTCAGAGACATTCAGCAGAACTAAGGACTGATAAAAAAAAAATGAAACTCATGTTGGTGGAGGTCCTTCACCTACAGTGATTTAATGATGTGGTTTATAAAATCATAAATATGTGTCCTTATCTTGTGAGCATTTATTAATATAGATTATACACTTTATAGATGCGTTTGGCTATGTCACATGTATATTCTTTAGCATTTGGTTATTCGATTCTCTCAAAGTCTACATTTAGAAGGGTAGGATACTATCAAGAAAAACACTATAAGAAAAGATATCCACTTGAATCCCTGCCAAGAGGAAGAGAAAGATGAATGGAAAAGAGGAAGGATCTTGAAAGGAACACAGACAGGAGCCCATCACCTACACAATAACTCATTAGAGAACCTCTCCAAGAAAAGAGCTATCGAGAATGCGCCTTTCCCCCTGTGGATCAATTTGATTAAAAGTGCAAAACCAATGACAATTACAGGTCCACAATCCTTTACCAGCAATGACCAAATCTAAAAAGCACTGAAAGTCTGGGTTTTTTCAAAGCTGATTTGGTAACAAAACATGATTTGAACTGAGCTGAGGCAAGTAACCCACTCTGCCTATTACACTTATGGTGAAGATTCATACATTTTCCATAAAAATAATTTACTTTGATTATAAAATAATGTATTATTTTACATGTACTGCCCCAAAATCCACTGGTAGTACATGTGAAACAGTAAAACATGCACTGTATTACCTTCCTAAAATCCAAAAAAAAAATTCTGAAATACATACGAACTTAATGGTTTGTGATCCTTATTGTTCATTTGGAATTCCAATCATCCAAGTATGAACTTATCCCCATTCCCCACTCGACCACTGAGGAACAGTCCAAGAAAGAAAGAAACAAAGCTGGTATTCCTTACCACTGACCCAACAGTAGAGTTACTCGCCTGAGGCAAGGGACCAAGTTAGAGGCTGCACATAGCTACCACCTGGCATCTGGCCCATCACAGGCTACACTCAGAAGCTACAGTATATGGAGAATAGAAAGGGGCCTCCAGCCACCTTTGGAAAGGTCCTCAGTACTTTTGGAGTCTCCTAATAGCCATGCCAGCAGCCTCCCTGAGCTTCTGGAATACCTAAGATATTTCCAACATGCTAAGCAGAGAAGAAAAGTACACCACTGGGTCCGACAGTTAATTCTTTTCTATACTCACAGCCAAGAGGAGATGAACAGATTCTTGGGGGCAGATTTCCCCATAACTGCTCCATTTGGCTGGCTCTGATCTATTACAGCCCTATGACAGAAGCCCAGAAACCTACTAAAGGAAGCGAGTCTCCAGTTCCAACCCAGTAGGATGTCATATTATCTTCAATTCAATCACGGCTCTAACTTCTTTTGAGGCAGCTAACCTACTTTTAACTCTGAGTTTTCCAACAGATAGTTTCATGTGGCCTCATCATTTCAACTAGCGTTTTGGCCTTTCTCACCTTCCCGATCTATTCCCCAAACCAGGATGGAATGATCTTTAAGTCATATAGAGAGAGACATATCAAATCGGCAAATTTGGAAAAGAACCCCATATTCATCATATTCCATTTTCAGTGAACTCATCAGGACAAGGAAAAATTTTGAGATGTCCTAAATTAAATTACAGCAGGCCGCAGGGTGGAAGGAAGAGACAAAAGATGTTAATCAGTTAACGAAACCTAAAAAAGACTGCTTACGTTCCTAAATGTAGGTTGAAACTTTGAATTAACTTCTAGGTAACTACATTCTACAATTATCTAGAGAGAATAGCTATTTAAATAGCTGTCCACCACATGCCACCGCATTTTCCTTACACATGAACTTTCCAGACTGTTGCCCGCAACCCATCAAAAAGAGCACACACTTCTTCCTAGTGATTAACATACCTATCCCAGAACTAGCCACACTCTATCTGTTCCTTTATCTATAGCCAATGTAAATTCTTTCAAAACAACTTAGATCTTCCTTTCTCAAATTCGAAGTATAAAGGAACCTGTGAACTCAAGGATGACAGACATATTTGTCTTTTCCACCTAGCCCTGATGCTGATTATTTAGATTGCATGCCCCAGGACTCATTCCTTTCCTTGGCTAGCTTATGGCTCAATAAACCTTTTTTTTTTTTTCAGAAAAAATTTTGGCCTGGAAGGCTTTTCTTTAACAAATGGCCTCCTTTAGCAACTTCAAAGATTTATAACATTCTGGGGAGGGGGGGTGGCGTAGATGATAGAGGTTCTATTCATCCCTCTGGTGACCAAATAAATGTTGTAACAGAAACAAGGAGCAAATAGCAAGGAAAATTGCCTGGGGTCTAGATGAACAAGCCTTACAAATAGGGAGAGAACTAAGAAATCACCCTGCAATGACAGAATGTAGGACGGGGCAGAATGTAAGATGGGGCAAGGATGCGAAGCTGCCCAGTCCCGAGCGGCTGAGTGGGACAAAGGCCATGGCGGCAGTAGCTGCAGACACCTCTTAAAGGAGCTGTGACCCAAACAGACTTTTGTGGTGGCGGAACTGCTTGCTCTGAGCACCAGCAACGGGTCAGCTGTGCAGGAGGCACCAGGGACTTACAAGGGAACAATGAGTTGTCATAGTGAGGGCTGAGGCAAGACTTATTCTATACAGAAGTGCTGGCGGTATCCATTGTTCCTCTGTTGAGTCCTCCCCTATCCCAGTGCGCTGACTCAGCACCACCATGAGTGAGATGTCATCAAACTGGATAACAGGTCACTCCGCCCAAAGGGTTCCCTGAAACTCTGCCTCCCCCAACTTGCAGCCCCACCCAAGCCACATCCAGATGTGTCCTCAGTGACTTGGTGCTCCTTGCTGAGCCGCGCTCAGACTTACACTGGTGGCAGCTGCTCTTGGTTTCTGGTGTGGTTTCTTGAGGTAATTATGAGCACAGCATTGGTGGATTGCTTGCTGAATCATAACAGGTGGTCCCAGAGGGGCACAGTCTGGAGCTAAATTTGGCCTGCAGCTGAACCCCTCTCAGGACTGTGCTGCCGGACACCTATTACACAAAGTTGCACTAAGAAGACCGGGAGACTTAAGAGCTTTGCTTAATACATAGAAACAGACATAGAAAGGCAGCCAAAATGGAAAGACAAAAAAGCAGAAACTATGTGAGAGAACAGAACAGAGATCCAGAAATAACGGAGTCAAGCAATCTAACAGATGCAGAGTTCAAAACACTGGTTATAAAGATGCTCGATGAATTTAGGGGAAGTGTAGATGAATTCAGTGAGAACTTTAATAAAGAGATAAACATAAAAATGGAAATGGAAAGGGAACCAGTAAGAAATGAAGAACCCATTATCTGAGATGAGAAGTACATTAAATGGAATAAACAAAGTGAATAAAGAAGAGGATCAAATGACCTATATAGAAGATGAGAAAGCCAAGGACACTCAACCAGAATAGCAAGAAAAAAGAAGCCAAGAATATAATAATAATTTAAGGAGCCTATGGGACATTATTAAATGTAAAAATATCCGTGTCATAGGCGTATGAAAAACAAGACGTTGAAGAACTATTTGAAGAAATAATGATGGAAAACTTCCCTCACCTGGTGAAGGAAATAGACATAAAACCCCGGGAAGCTCAGAGTCCCAAAAACCAGGAATCCAAAGGTGCCCACCCCAAGACACATCATAATTAAAATGCCAAAGGTTAAATACGAGGAGAGAATCTTAAAAGCAGCAAGAGAAAAGCAGTTAGTTATCTACAAGGGAGCACCCATAAGACTGGCAGCTGATTTCTCAAAAGAAACTATGCAGGACAGAAGAGCTTAGCACAAAATATTTGACGTGGTGGAAACCCAGGAGCTACAGCCAAGAATACTTTAACCAGCAAAGCTATCATTTAGTCAAAGGACAGATAAAGAGCTTCCCAGACAAAAAGAAGCTAAAGGAATTTATCATCGCCAAGTCAGTATTACAGGAAATGTTAGGATTTGTTTAAGAAAAAAAAAAGTATCAAAATCATGAATAAAGAATGGTAATAACTACATTCCTATCAACAAGTACTTCAAATAAAAAAGAAGTGTGTTGACCAAAAGACAAGAGTGCTGAATGGATCAGAAAACAAGGCCCCTACATATGCTGGCTACAAGAGACTCACTTCAGATTAAAAGACACACAGAGACTAAAAGGAAGGGGATGGAAAAAAGATATTCCCTTGATGGACCTAGAGGGTATTGCACTGAATGAAATGGGTCAAATAGATAAAGGCAAATATTTCATGATTTCACGTACATGTGGAATCTAAAGAAAAGAATAAACAATAACAATAACAGCAGCAGAAATAAACTCATAGATACATAAAATATTTAGAGGGATAGTAGATGAGAGGGGAGTTAGGGGGGACAGAAAAAAGTCAAAGGGATTAAGAGGTACAAATGGATACTTGCAGAATAGATATGGATAGGCAGAGTGTAGCATGGGGAAGATGGTTAATAAGTTGTAATAAATATGTAAGGAGGAAGAAGGGTACTATATTTAGTGGAGTGATCACTTTGCAAGTTATGTGGATCTCTGATCATTATGGTATACAACTGAAACTGGTATATTACTGTATGCCAACTATAATTGAAAAAAAAACTCATTGAATTTTTTAAATTATTTTTTTATGGTGACATTGGTTAATGGAATCCAGTAAGTTTCAGCTGTACACTTTAACAGTAAGGCATATATATACTTACACTGTGTGTTTGCCTCCCATAGTTAGATTTCTTTTTATAATCACATATTTGATCACCTTTATTCCATCTATCACCCCCTTCCCCCTCTATCCTCCTCTCTGTTAACCGCTAGTCTATTGTCCATATCCATGAGTCTATGTTTGTTTGTCCTGTTCATTTGTTGCTTTTAGGTTTAATCTCACATATAAGTGATATCATGTGGTTTTCAACGTCTTCTGTCTGGCTTATTTCGCTTAGTATGATTATCTTCGAGGTCCATCCATGTTGTCACAAATGGCAGTATTTCATCTCTTCTTTTGTCTGAGTAATATTCCATTGTATATATGTACCACAGCTGCTTTAGCCAATCATCTATCGTAGGACACTTCAGTTGCTTCCATGTCCTGGCCATTGCGAATAATACTGATATGAACATCGGTGTGCAAATATCTTTTTGGATATGAGTTTTCGAGTCTTTGGTGTAAATACCCAGTAGAGGGACGGCTGGATCATATGGTAGATCAATGCTTAGTTTTTTGAGGAACCTCCATACTGTTTTCCATAGAGACTGTACCAATTTGTAGTCCCATCAGCAGTATATGAGGGTTCCTTTTTCTCCGCATCCTAGCCAACATTTGTTATTACTTGTCTTGTTGATTATAGCTATTCTAACCGGTGTGAGATGGTATCTCATTGTGGAAAAACTCATTGAATTGTACAATGTAAATACAAGCAACTAATTGTCTATTATATTTCGGTAAAGATGGGAAAAAACAAACAATAAGATTTATAACATTGAACCTCTCTGCTCTGTCATGCAGGAGCCACATACATAATCATGATTAACCAAAGGAGCCATGTGAAAATAACATTTTAATTCAGAGGCCCAAAGGCCCCCAGCCTTGGCATTAATATCCCTGCCTTCTTTCTTGGTTGTTTGCCAACCACCTCCAAACTTTAGTAGTATGTGTTTTAGACTAGCAGACAGAAAGCTAAATTTCCCTTCATCTGCAAAAAGAGTGGGAAGAGAAGACACTTGGAAGTGCAAACAAGGGTGGCAGGAAAATAAAAATACAACTGAGCATATACCAGCACCCACTTGAGTCTTTATATTCATGCCAAAATTGCCCAGCTCAGCATCTGAACAAAAGCACATGGGCAAGTAGTATAGAGAGGAATGTGACAAAGCTCTTCTATTTTCTCAGCACCTGGGAGGAAAGCAGGGCCTTGTTATTAAATCCCATTTTACAAATGAAGAAATCCAGGGGAAAAGGTTCTGATAAGCTTTATGACAAGAACACAGGTCCTCTAACTTCCAGATCGACATACTTTCCAACTCATAACTGACCCATTCCAGGCCTCATGGGGCTACTCTTCTTTAGACTCTAGCCCTACCCTTTGACCCCACAGCACACAGTCACCCCAATGACCCCACGCCTGTACCACCACACAGTCTACAAGATCTACTCTCTACAAGGCTCCTCTTAGCTCACACCTGCCTCAACCCCAGGTCTGTTGGGTGCTTGCAATTCCTGCATCCTTACAAAACTGAGGTCTTTCTTGGCCGTTTTTTCCAGGAAAAACCCAAAGATTCCATTCAAAATCACATTCTCTGAGCGTCCCCAGGAAAGCTCCAAGGTTCTCCTGCCCAGAAACATGTATATTCAGCTCTTTCCTAAGCACTTAATAAGAGAAAAATTCTGAGATGTCCTGAATTAAATTAAAATGGGCTGGTAGGTGGGAGAAAGAGACAAAGGTAGTTAACCAGTTAACAGCTATGAGCTGAAACTAACAAAAGACTCCTCAGATTCCTCAATGTAGGTTTAAACTTTGAATCAACTTCCAGATTGCCATCTAAAAAGAAAATACTTGACCACCAGATGACACCAGATGCCACTGCATATGGCTTATGCAAGAACTTTTTGGATTGTTGCCACGACGAATCAAGAAGTAGTAAATATTCTTCTTGACAGACCATTCGTCTATCCTAAAACTGCCCTCACTTCACCTTCTCCACTCAACTTTACAGCCAATGTAAATTCTTTCAAAACAATTTACATGTCTTTCTTCCCCAGATTCATTGCATAAAAGAGCCCTTTTAGCTCTAGGAAAGCATACATGTTGGACATGCTCATCTTCTCCATTTAGCCCCATTGCTGGTAGTTTATACTGTATGGTCCAGGGCCTGGTCCTTTTTCTGGCTAGCATATGGCTCAATAAACCCTTTGTTTCATAAAAGCTTTCAGACACGAAAATTTTGTTTAACACACCCAATCCAGGCACCAGCAGCTATACCAGTTAATCCTCTACCTCTGAACCACTGTGGTTCCAGGTTCCCATCTTTCCTCTGCAGCCTCTCAGCCAAGCCATCACTTGTACCTCCTCCCTGTTACTGTTCCTGTGCCACAGTCATATCGACCCCAAGTTCACTGGCATCATTGTCCAGCCATCCATTAAATTCTACGATATTAACGATAAACCACAATTTTCATAATGCCTAAAGATCATTTTTGTTCAGAGGAGGAAGTGTCAGTACTATGGGAAATGTAATTGGAAAGGGGGGCCAGTTACCACAGACCATTCTAAATGAGGGACTAGCCAGGTTATGCAGTGAAGGGGGATGGGAAACTAAATGAAAGGGAAACAGAGTGAGAAAAGGACAGGCGAGTGTTTTTTGTCCTGGCACACATCTTCCCAGGCCCAGCCCTCTGGCTCCAGTTCTCCTGGCTCCATCTCCTATGATGGCACACAGCTATTTGGGGATTCCTAAGGACTAGTGTTTAAAATCATTTCTCAGTGTGGACCCCAAGAAGAAAGATTCATTTGATGTGAATTCCAAGAATGGATTTATCTACTGATAGACTCCCCATGGTAAACAAAGGGCCCACATTTTATAAATAATAAGAGCCTAGTGGCCATTTGCTGACAGGCTCCTCATGTACTCTGTATGTCAGGAAGAACCCTAAACTGAACTCTGGGCTACCTGCACTATGCCTGCTTGTTTACGCTATCAGACCTGCAAAATTTGGATACCTCATTTACATAAAACAGACCTAACTGGGAACCTGGGCAGGATCTTTCAATATAAAAGGTGGCCTCCCCTTTGTCTTGATGGAACACAATTTAAGTTGCTACCTGAATCTGTGTCTCCCGGGTTTCAGGTCTTTTTGCTCAAATAAATGCTTTTTATACCTTATTACATTCTAAAATTAATTTGGGGTTGCACCACCATAGGAAAGACCTATCCCTTAGGTTTCTCAAAGCCTGTTCTAGCCTTGATGTATTCACTATGTTCATACTCTCAGGCCCTCATACTCTTCCTGGAACCACTGCAATAATATCTTCACTGAGCTCCAGCCTCCAGCCACATTGCTGCAAAAGGGATCTATCTAAAATGCAGCCCTGATCTGCCATTTAAAATCCCTTAATGGCTTACCAGTATCTACAGAAAAAAACTCAAGCCCCTTGTGTGGTAGTGGGAGGCCAAGCTGTTTCCTATAACGGTTGAAGGTCGTTCACTTCCCTTCCCATAATAGGTAAGGGATTTTTCAACGTCACAACTGATGTGGCACAGACCACCGGCCCTGGTCGGTCACTCCCCTTACGGCCCGCCAACCAATTAAAATACACTCTCCTTATATAGAAAGAACACGAGGAAGTATAAGATGTGTATAAAAGGGAAAGCCTACTGCCAATGGAGCTCAGCCTTTGAATGTGAATGGCACCAATAAACACCACTTCCTGCTTATTGCCTCCATGTCCCGTCTCTGTCTGTGTATCCTGCAACACCTGAAGAGGAGTAGAATTTGCTACCCCAAAATATGTCTCTTTGGGATACTGATTATCTTAGGCTAATTAATTTCAAGAAACAGCAGACATGGGAGAAGCTCTGAAAACTGAGAAGAAGTTTTCAAAGTTACCCTTTGAAAAAGGACATTTATGTTTACAAGGTAAATTTCCATTTGTGGGAGTATTTCTCTCACTGTACTAGGAAGAGGAGAATGACTAAATCTCTAAAAAATCATTGATAGAGAAGGAAAATGCTCAAATTTGCTTAACAGCCTTACCCTTGTTCACCTTGCTTTTCCTGGTAACCCTCCCTAACTGCCCTCCGCACACCTTCCACCACACATGCACCAAACACCTTTTGTCTTTCCCTGGAGATGGTATTTAAGGTGGTGTCTTGGGCCATGATTGGAAGTTACTCAGTTTCCCTGGGTCACTCCTATGTATATAGGAGGTATATATATTATCAAATGTCTATTTGTTCTTCTCCTGTTAATCTATGTTTTATTACAGGGGGGTCTCAGCTAAAAACCTAGAAGGGTAAGGATAAAATTAGAGTCCCTCCCCTACACCCCCCCCCCACGCACACCTATTTGCTTTAATTTGTATAATTATTTTCTAAAATGTTTTTTGGCCAGCTGTATTTCTTCTTTTGGGATGTGACCATCTGTGGTCTTTGCCTATTTTTCAACTGGTATATTCTTTTTCTTATTGAATTGTAAGAGGTATATATGTTTTAATGACATTTTGTACAGATTAATTGACATTTATTGCAAATATTTTCCCCAGGTTGTTATTGTCGTAGCTCTGCTTATGGTATTTTTGATGTATAGAAGCTTTTTATCTTTATGTAATCAGATGCCTGCCATTTCCTTCATGGCTTCTGTTTTTGATGTCATGCTTTGAAAGTCTTTTACAACCTTAAGATTATAAAAAGAGTCATCTATTGTTTTCCTAATACTTTTATAATTTTATTTTTAAAATTTCAATCTCCAATATCAAGAAATTGTACCATTTTTAATCCTACTTACTCTTTCAGAATGGCCTTCTCACCTTTCCTTTTCTAACTCCTATTTATCCTTCAAATACTAAATTAAGCATCATTTTCTCCAGGGAGCCTTTGGTTAAATGCCCATCCTTTGTCCTACCATTCTGCTTATCTCTTGCTGAGAAATTACCATTTTTGTCAGTATAAGTTTACAAAGAGAGTCTTTCCTCAAGAATTTAGACAAAAGGGAAAATAAGAGTACCTACTAAGAGATGAGCTTTAAAATCAACATACAAGGGATTAAAAAGGTTGTAAGGTCATCTTAAAGCCACAATGGTTCCCAGACTTGAAAGACCAGATTGTAACCTCCTTGAATTATACCTAAAGAAAGGAGTTGGTCAAACCATTGAGGTATACAGTATGGAGAGTCACAAAGCATATTTGGCAGTGTCCACACCCAAGCACTATCCAGGGGCCTGTGGAGGAAAAAGGGGTTCTATAGAAAATAACCGCACAGGGTGATCTGATCATATACTAACTGGGCAGGTCATGGTGGGTAGCCATGCCCCAGGCATACTACTTCTTTAGTAAAAGGTTTATCTTTGCCTTAAGCAATTCCTGTCCATTGTTTCTGAGCATCTAGGTTAGCATATCTTTGAAATGCCTCTTTTCAGACCCCCTCATTCTAAAGCATGACCACCCTCAAGAGAGCACATAATCTTGTTAACTATTCTGTAATCATATCCCTGCCTTGCTTTCTCCCACCTACATGTAATCTTCCTTACATTCCCTCCTTAATTCCGAAGGCAGAAAAGAAGATGCAAACTGTCATTTCTTGGAAGCATTTATCTCAGTTTGCTGAAATCTTGCTTCCAGGTTTACCTTCTGTTTGGCTCAAAAAAAGTTTTATAAAAATTCTCTTTAGGTTTGGACATTCTTACATAGACAAGTCAGGGAACCTTAGCTCATAAACATTAAGTTTTCTGTTCTCATTGACAAATTCATCCCTATTAAGAGGATGGAAACAGGATAGTTAGCATTGCTAAGTGGTTAAGATCATGGGCTTTAGAGACAGACTTGGGTCCACATGTTGGCTCTGCTATTCACCAGCACTGTAACCTTGGGCAAGAGATTTGAGTAATTCTCAACCCTAAAATAGGGATAAAAATAGTATATATGTCTGATAAGGTTTTGGAGAGGATCAAATGAGATAAAGCATGCAAAGCACTTAGCACAATGCCTAGCACATAACTTGTACTCAATATACATAGTAGCTTTAATTATGCTGATATCAATAGAAAATCCATCCCTACCATGAGCCACATCAGCAACAGCTCATATTAAACTTCCAGTTCATCTAAGTGCACTTGTTTTAATTCCATGCTTACATAATAATGTTCTGATATATTATTTGGCTTCCCTTGTCCAGCTGCCTACATGGAAGGAATACTTAATTATCTTGGGCTCAGTTTCCTCATCTGTCAAATAGAGACTACAATAGTACTATCTCACAGGGTAGATGTGAGAATTAAATGCTTGAAGCACTTAGTTCAGTGCCTGGCACGTTGTAAGGAATAAGTATGAGCTGTTGAAAGCGTCATCCCTCTTAGGTATCCTTTCTCTGCCCTTTCTTAGGTACCCTCACTGGTAATTCCATCCAAGGTCATGGCAAGTTCTATTTCCTCCACAAAGCCTTCCCAAATAACTCCAAATAACACTTCTCTTATTTTTCCAATGGCCTATAGAATGCATTAGGTACTAAGATTTTATTTAATTTGAGATATTAAATGGCCCTCTAATGTTGCACACAGTGCTATAATAAATTGAGAGCTATAATAAATTGAGGATTTGATTATCAATTTTCTCCACCTGACAAACCTTAAATTGGCATTGGTGAGCCACTGAAGAAATTTCACAGGCATCTGTAGAGTAATCGTGGCTTTCAACAATGCGCCCGCCAACCCACCACTGCCTTACCAGTTGTATTGCCCATTATGCCTCAGATTTTCACCCTGAACCTCAATTTCTACATTCTAAAATGGAAAAAAAATCATAACGCTTGCCTCCACTATCTTAACTGCAACTGTTGTTCCTATGTAGATACCAAATCCTTTCTGGATATTAACATCTGGCTGTCACTCATGTGCCTCAGACCAAACATGCCTAAATCTGAACTTGCCATCTTATCACCCTAACCTCTTCTCTCTCTAACTGCTCTCTCAGAAAATGGGATAGAAGGGACAGCTCTTCTAACAATAGAATTTCAACTGATAAAAGTAGAAGGAATAAGGGAAACAAAATCAACATTAGGTAAACACTACAGCAATAACTATTACAGGTAAGAACCACCGATAGATGTTCTGATTAGCAATGAAAGTATTATAATTTTTATCATAATCAAGCATGCAAGATACTTGGTAATTACAATGGGAAAACAGCAACTATATAGTGGAGAAATCTGGCAGACATCACCTTAACCAAGTGACCAAGGTTGCATCCCTGGTAATAGAGCATATCATCATGTACCCCCCAATATGCTGCACCAACAAGAGTACAACATCACTTTGGTGGTATTTTTGCCCAAATTGCCCAAATCTAATGAAAAACCATCAGATAAGCCCAAATTAGAAACATTTTACAAAAACCCTAACCAGAACTCTTCAAAATTGTCAAAGTAATGAATGACAGAGACTGAGGAATTGTCATGGATGGAAGAGACTAAGAAGACATGACAACTAAATGCAATGTGGGATCCTGGATTGGATCCTGGAACAGAAAAAAAAAGACATTTGTGGGAAAACTGGTGAAATCAGAAGAAAGTATTTAGATTTGTTGATAGCACCGATGTTAATTTCTGTTTTAATAATTTCGCCATGGTTATGCAAGATATTAACATTAGAGGAAGCTGAGTGAAGGGTATACAGGAATTCTTTGTAATATCTTTACAACTCTTCTGTAAGTTGAAAAAGTATTGTTATTCAATCATTAGCCTATCATCAAACCTCAGAGCTATTTTTGATGACTCTTCTTTCTCAGCCCCCATGTGTAGTCAGCCCCTAAACCCTGTCATTTTAAGCTTTTTCAATATATTTCAAATCCATCCTCATTATCTTTTCCTAGTTCAGTCCCCATCATTTTCTTAAACTACTGTAACAGTTTTCTACCTGATCTCCATGTCTCCAGTGTCTCCCCTTCTTCACTCTAGTTCAGTATTGTCAGGTTCCTATTCTTAAAATAGAGTCCAGATCATGTTATACTCCTCCTTTCAGATGACAGATTCAACACAATCCCTATCACAAGCTCAGCTGACAAGCTAATTATAAAATTCATATGGAACTGCAAGACACCCCAAACAGCAAAAACAATTTTGAAAAGAAGAAAAAATAGGAGGACCCACACTACCTGATCTCAAAATTTACTACAAAGCAACAGCAATAAAGACAGTATGGTACTAGCATAAGGACAGACTTATAGGCTAATAGAATCAATCTGAAAGTCCAAAAATAAACCCTCACAACTAATTTTCAATAAGGGTGTCAAGAACATTCAATGGGGGAAATAGTCTCTTCAACAAAAGGTCCTGGGACAACTAGATTTCCATATGCATAAGAATGATGTTAGGACATCCACCTCACAACTATATGCAAAAATTAACTCAAATCAAAGATCTAAATGTAAAAGCAAAAACTATAACACTCTTAAAAGAAAACATAATGGTAAATCTTCCTAACCCCAGATATGACAATGGATTTTTAGATGTAACACCAAAAGCACAACAACAACAAAAAAAAAATAGGTAAACTGGACTTTATGAAAATTAAAATCTTTTGTGCTTCAAAGGATACTATCAAGAAAGTAAACACCCAAAGAATCAGAGAAAAATTTGCCCATCCTATCTCTGATAAGGGTCTAATACATAAATAGTTTCTAAAACTCAACAATAAAAGGACAAATAACCCAATTAAAAAGTGGTCTAAAGATCTGAATAGATATTTCTCCAAAGAAGACATATAAATGGCCCATATGCACATGAAAAGATGCTCAACATCATTAGTCATTAGGGAAATGAAAATCAAATCCACAATGAGATACCACTTTATACCCACAAGCCAGGTGAAAATAAAAAAGACAATCACAAGTGTCCATGATGATATGGAGAAATTAGAAACCTCACAGACTGCTGGTAGGAATGTAAAATGATGCCAAAACATTGGAAAACAGTTTGGCAATTCCTGAAAAGGTTTAACATAGACTTATCATATGACCCAGCAATTCCATGAGTGTGTACACATACATATGTATTTGTGTGTGTGTATGTGTATATATAAATATACTATACTATATATATATATACACTGTGTGTGTGTGTATATATATGTTTGTGTATAAGTGTATATATATGTGTGTCTATGTATCGAAGAGAAATGTCCACATAAAAACTTATGCATGGATGTTCATAGCAGCATTTTTTCATAATAGCCAGAAGGTAGAAACAACCCAAATACTCATCAATAGACAAATGGTTAAACAAAATCTATTATATCCATATAATGGAATATTATTTGGCCATAAAAAGGAATGAAGTACTGGTACATGATACAACATGGATGAACCTTAAAAACTTTATACTTAGTGAAAGAAGCCAGTCAAAACAGACCATATGACTTCGTCTTTATGAAATGTCCAGAATAGGCAAATCTAGAGACAGAAAGCAGATTAGTCATTGCTTAGAGCTAGGAAGGTAGGGGAAAGAAAGGTAGGGGAGTAATAGCTAAATGGTACGCAGCTTCTGTTTGAGGTGATGGAAATGTTCTAAATTGACTGTGGTGATTGATGGCTGCACATAGTTGTGAATATACTAAAAAATACTAAATACTTTAAAAAAGTGAATTGTACAGTAAGCGAATCATATCTCAATAAACTTTTTAAAAACTTCAAATGTCACCTTATTGCTTGTTGAATGAATTTCAAATTCCTTAATTTAGATCTTTTTCCCCCCAGCTCCCTCTCCCATGAAGCGACTGACCTACCCCTGCCCATCATCATTGACCCCCACTAGCCGGCATTATTGCTTACTACTCTTTTTCACCTGCCTTTCTATAAACCAAAATGAATTATTCGCCATTACCCATACACCCCATGAAGTTTCCCATCTTTTTTTTCCCTTTTTGCTATTCCATTCCCCTGGAACTTTCTCCACACAATTCATCGTTACATTTTTATATCCTATTGTTTTCACAAGGCCCAGTTCAAATGCTCCCTCCTATGCATATCCTTCCCTGTTTTTCAACCATCATATTATATGCCCTCAAAAAATTATTTACTGAAATAAAGGCAAGTAGTGCTCCCATATGACGGTTGCCACTGCAAAGGATAATCCTCTCAAAGTCACAACTGCACTTCTCTTTCTTTTCTAGTCACAGCAACGGCTCACTGCTTCAGCCTCCTTACTCAGTCCCTGAGAATGGTTCCAAACTGCTACCTCTACCTCTCCCAAAACCCTGTCCTTGATGAACAAAGTATTGACATTACAATATGCCAGGGCTGCCAAGTATAGTCGTGTAGGTTGTACACTGCACAACCCTAGTGGCGCCATTCAATTTTAGTCTATGTGAATGGCACACATTCCTAGGGTTGTGCAGTACATAGCCGCTCATGGCAGCCCTGCTTGTAAACATCAGTAGAATTTGGAAACAAAGCCAAAGAGAGCACTCAGTGAAAGAATCACTATAACTATATTGCTGTTGAGAAGTGGATATTTTCCAAATCGTATCCAAAAAATAAAACAAAAAAAAAAACCTCAGGAGAATAACATACTCATAGTACTCACATAGTGTTTGCATGGAATTAGAAACCAGGAACATCCAAGAGAAAAACTGTCACTGATGTTTTTCTAACAGTGGAAAAAGGACACACATTCTGGTCTATGCAAAGGTGTGCTATATCTGCAAGGTATTTCTCATGAGACCCTCCAACTCCATTAGGATCTGATTTTAGGTTACCAAGATGCCCCTGTTTAATTTGGCTTCAGGAACCTTGCTATCAGGAAAGGAATGACCTGTCTGATAGAAACAAGTATTGTGTCTCTATGTAGGTCTCTCTCCCATCACTGATCCATGATTGAACTGCCGTGTAGTTCATCAAGAAGTCTTTTGTAGATTGGGGAGTGTGAAATTAACACCCTTGGGTAAGATGATAAAAATTAGGCTTGGAACCCATAAGCCAAGTTGCAGAATCAGGACCCATGTCAACACCACCAAGGCAGATACCCTCAAAATCTCAGCCAGAGCAGCCATCCAACAAGCTCCCACCCCGACTACCACTCTAAACTGCAAGCATTAATGTGGGACTCTCCAAAATGCAGAGCCATAAAGGACTGCGAAGACAGGTGAGCTGGTAGTAGAGCCCAAGTACACCAGACATTAAATTTGTTCCTTCTTTTGTCTCCACTACATTTCAATTCAGCCTTCCTCTTTCATATTTTCTCTGGCATATTTCATTCCACTTCTTCTACCTCCTCCAGAGATTTTTCCGGATAACCCACCCAAACTGATCATTCCTTTTCTGAACTCCATTTGTACTTAGTGGTATTATACACTTATTGTTCCATTAGTCTCCTACTGTTGTTAATCATAACAACAACAGTAGTAGTAATAATAATACTAATGGAAGCAACTATTCTTTATTGAGTGCTTTACTATGCACCTGGCACTATATTCAGCATCTTTCATGTATTATTTCATATATTCCTCATAGCAATCTTATGAGGTAAGTACTATTTCCCCACCCTCCCCTCCCCCATTTGCATATGAGGAAACCAAACTCAGGAAAGATAGAGTAACTTGCCTAAGGTCATACAAGCACTAAGTTAAGTGAAAGCCAGGACTTGAACCCAGAACTGATCCAAAAGATCTTGTTTGTAGCCAATGCAACCTTTTGTCTTCACCCTCAAATGATAATTTACCTTTTGAGGAGTCTCCTCTGTCTCCACTCCCTACAGTGCCTAAAACAGTGTCAGACACATGAGTTTCCCAGGAAACATGTGCAAGCATGACTCTGTTCCCTGGCCAGAGACCAGCCCAGGACACAAGCTAGAAGAGAAAGGAAGTGGGCAGTGGGTACAGAGAGGCTTGATCTTTCAGGGAGCCACATGAGTCCCCCTCCTCTGACCCATTTATGAGAGGATCAAGCTGCTGCCTTGACCTCAACCCCAGAAAAAGATTTAGAAAAAAATATTTAGAATAGCATGGCCTGGTTGTCTTAAAACTCTTCCAGACAGCTCTGAAGGAACAGAACGAACCTAGGCCAACCCATGGGAGAGACGAATGGTATCCAGTTCCCTGCAGAAAAAGGACCAACTATGTCAGGTCACAGCCGTTTGGGTCGGCAAATGTTTGCAGAGCTCTGCCACTGAGAAGCTATGTGACTATAGTCAAGGATTTGTGGGGGAGTGGGGGGTAGGTGGGATAGGAGTATTTTTAAATAAGGGAGTTTCTAACTATTTCTAACTAAGTATTTTTTCTAACTAAGTATTTTTAAATAAGGGAGTTTCTAACTCTCAGCAGGCCATTTTGTTAGATGAAAATTCTGGAAAATTCTGGAAAAGAAGAAAACTGCTGGGAAGAATAAAGGTTGAAGATTATATTTTTGCTTCTAATCACCCATCCTCACCTCCGTATTTGAAAACTGAGGAAGGGGACTCTATCAACCACTATTTTGGAAGTGATGTATGTAAACTCTGTTTTTTCCCTTCACAACACTCATCACCATTTCTCATTTCCTAGTAGTGTGTTTTTGTTAAATGTCAATCTTCCCTACTAGACTGTAAGCTCTTGAAGGGCAGTGGCTTAATGCTGGTCCCTTATTGAAGATCCAGAAGCTAACGAAGTGTCTAGAATATACAAGATGCTCATCAGATACTTATTTAATGAATTAATGAAACAAACAGATGTCTTTATGGTATATGACAGACTTGGTTACCTAATCAAAAGCACTTTAAAATAGTCAAGCCTAGTTTATGCATAGAATGTCTCTCAAGATTTCCAAGAAACTGATAATAGTGGTTTGTTTCTGGAGAGAAGAAATAGTGTAGTAGGAGTCAGGGGTTGGAGGGAATCATACATGCTATTCTATTCCTTTCAAATTGTTTGAGTTTTAAAACAACAACCAATCAAACATAAAATCTGAAGGAAAAACATGCTTACAGTGGTTATCTCTAGGAGATAGACTTCTAGGGAACTTTTGTTTATTATGTGTCATATACCTATAATGTTTCAGGTTTGAGTCATAAGTGTGTGTTGCTTTCATGATAGAAAAAAAAAGAACACGATAAAAGTGGAATTTCACAAAGAATTAAAATATGTTCCCTAACTCTGCTAACCACCTAGAGTATGAGAATGGAATCAGCTAGAAGCTGGGTTCAAAAACCCAAAAAGCTCTGTCCAGACTGTACTAGGAAAAGTGAAACTGCTGTTCCTCCCCACAGATAAGCTTTTTCTTCAAGCAACTGGATTTATTTTAATCCCTCAGACTGCTTCAAGCCACTATTACAGCCCAGACATCAACTCAGCTAGATAATTGGATACTTTTGAAGAGAAGGTGTCTGTCTTTTGTATGTGACAGTAATGACAGGGCAGTGACAGTGGGCCTCTTTAACTCTTCAAGCTTTACTGGTCCCATCTTCCAGGCAGGAAAAACTAAGGTACAGAAAAGTTGATCACTTTTATCTCACCTGTCTCAATCAGCCCAGAATCCAGCTGTTTGCTGCTAAAAGTTAATGATTTTAAATGCTGAACACACATTAGAATAACCTAGGCAGTTTATTCAAAATAAAATACTAATACCCGGGGCCCATTCCTCAAGATCCTGATTCAACTTGTTGAGCCTGGGGCTTGGGCAATAATATTTTAGAGTGTCCCAGGCAATTTCAGTGTACAGTCAGGTTCGAAAACCACACTTCTACCTACTGCTGAATACCCCCGGTATCCTTAGAGAAAGAGTGCTCAGTCCCTATTTTTAGGGACTCTTCTTTAAGCAGTATATTTCCCTCAAAAAAAGGCAGGCCAAAGAAGTCTGTAACCAAGACAACAAGCTGGGAACATAGAGAGATAGGACTCTGCAATTTGAAACCAATGGAAGCAGAAGAGAAAAAGTAGAGGTCTAAAAGCAGACACGGAAAAATAGACAGAAAATTAGAGAATGAAGGTATGGTATCTGAGAGAGCATCTGGATGTCAGCATATCGCACTCCTAGCTCCACCTTCCAAACTGGGCACCTTGACACAGATGCCCTAAAGATGGAAAGCAACCCTGAATTAGCAAATTAAATCCTTAAAAAACACACTTTTTTCCTAATTTAACATCTAGGGTAAAAAAATGGGAATGTCTGCTCTTGCAGAGGTTACAAACCAGTTTTCCCCCCAAGCCTTCTCGCTTTCCACCTCTACCTGACTGTATGTATAACAAAGCAGAATGACAACGAAACATTAAATCTGGATGTACTTGGATTTTTAGAAAGTGCTCTTCTTCCTTATGTGCTCTGACCCTGGAGTTCAAGTTCTGTTCCCAACCAGGGAAGCACTGAAGTGGATGAAAGGGCTGAGGACGCTGAAAATTGAAGGTCATGGACTTGGCCTTTTGTCCTTTTTCTCAGGCAGGGGCTATTCTGGAAAGCAGACATCAAAAGGAAAATTCAGCCTGTGATGAGCTAACATTGAACAAAAGGTGATGAGGCATTAATGGAAAAAGAAAGAAGAAAAGAGAAAAATGGGCCTTTCTGTACCAAAAGGGGCTCTTTTCTGAAAACTGCTTCAAATTACATTTTACACATTTGGTTCACTCCAGAAAGCTTTGCGTTGTACCTAGAAGCAAAATATTTTTGCCACGCCTTATGAGGAGAAATTAAGGCAGATACAAATGGCCCAGAATTTGGTGGTTTGGTAGTCACAGGGGGAGTGGGAAGGAAATACATGACTTTAAGAATAGCCCTCTAGGCTCATTCTATTTCCCTCAGTCCAAACAGACAGCTGAGAATTTATTCACAGTGACATTAAAGAAGGGGCATACAAGCAAAACTGCATTGGAGCCAACTACTGGCAGTTTGAGGGAATACAAAGCCATACATTACCTTTTCTTAAAGGAACTCAACGAATGGTGATTTCCCTGGCCCACCAGTCTCTGAGGATTTTGAGTAGCCTAGGAGAAGGATGCTTGGCTCTCCTAAGCCTTTGAGGTTGGCTTTTGGGCTTATAATATTTTTAATTAGCCACCTGCTTTTTCCTTCACCACAGAGAGAAAAAAACAGCCTGATATGGGACTCCTGGAGTGTGTTCTACTGGAAGACAGGTGAAATAATGAGCTATGCTTTCCTCTCCAGCCAGCCACATATTTTCCACAAGAATCCAACTTTGGGTCACAGGCTTACGCCTGCAAAAGCACTGCTTTCCCTTCCTCTCCAGGGGCCTACAAATCATCCTTTCTCCTAGATGCCTTTGAACTTTATTAGGTGACCCATTATGCTGTGTCCTTTAATTCAGTCTTATGGTAGACTCTATTCTGAGCAGAAGAAACCCACAGGAGCCAAAACAAGAAGTGCAAATAACATTAAGCAACAGGTATTTAAGATAACGTAATTTTTAATAGCTAAGGCGGGGCCCCAAACCAAATGGCCTAAAGGCTCCTCCCAGCTCTGTAGGAACTACATAAAACTAATAATAATAATAACAACGTCACTTATCAAACTACATGCTTACCAATTAAATGTTTGATGGTATAAAAGAATCACACCAGCAGAGTGACTTCAGCAAATCGCATAATCAAGAAATATCCACTGAACATTCAATCATGTTCTACACTCTCTACAGATGTAGAATCTTAGAATAATGAAAAGCTATGTTAAATCTCAATTCTGTAAACAGTGCCTTGGGTAAGCTATACTCCCTTAGCTCTCCTGCAGGCCCAGCATTAATGAACTAATCCTAAATTATAATATGTACTTTAAACATTACTTTGCCCTTCTGTTTTTCCCAGTCCATCACCAGCAGTGACCCAGGTCAAGTGATTTGAGACTTCCTCAAATATCCACAGAAGGATAAGCTGTTTCAATGCATGCAGACTTTATTTATTTAAGGTATATCTCTGGAATAAAATACATGGCCTGAGAGTCAGAAGCCTAGGTTCTAATCCCAGAACATCTGATAACTAAAGTATGGACTTAGGCAAAAACAAAAACAAAAACAAAAACAAAAACAAAAAAAACCTTGCCCTCTCTAAATCTTGGAGCCCACATCTATAAAAAAGGGTTGAACCAGATTGGTGCTTTTCAGCATGGTTTAGCACCCCCAGAGGTATATCTCATCAGTGAGAGGTGACACAAGTGATTTATAACGAATAACAAAGTACTGAAGTTCACAAATTACCTGCATATATATTCATTTGTACATTATCTCACTGACAATCCACTTCCTCACTTGCATTCCTTTGTGCTTTCTTGAGTCAGAGAGCAAAATTATCTTCTTATTGATGCAACCCTCAGCTTAGTCTATTGAGGATGCGAAGACCATCCATTGTGTGTATAGCAGCTACAACAAGGTTGAGAATCCTTGGACTAAATCATTCATTCACTTTCCATACAGTTATTAAGAACCTACTACACACCAGACACTATGCGAAGTGCTGGGGATATCACAGCGAGTAACACAAACATGGCCTTTGCTTTTGTGGAGCACTCAGTCTGACAGGAATGAAAATTACATAAAACATGCAAATCTCACTATAATAAAAACTATGATCAGAGTTTTGAGAGCCTGTAACAGAGCCAGCAAGTGGACAGCAGGCAGGGGGCAAGAGATTCCCCACAAGAGAAGAGCATGGGTAAAGACTTCAATGGCCCAGAGGTTATAAAGACATGTTCAGGAAACTCAAAGTAGCTCCTTTTGCCTGGATAATGTGGAGTGCCCAGGGAAACATGGTAAGAAATTATGCTGAAGAGCTGTACAGAAGCAAGATCACTAAGCAAGGCCTAAGAAGTCATGTGAAAGAGTTTGAATTGTCCCCTCCAACAATAAATCTCTATAATTCTACTCAGAGAGTAAAACTGGGATGTGTGCCGAGGATCACAAGTCTGAAACCCTCCCTCCCCCATAAATACACTATTAGGAATGCTGTCAGGGGCTAAGAGACTATAGTTTCATTCCACTTCAGATTCAATAGACTTTTGCCAGCTGGTCTGGGAACCTGATTCCCAAGAATATTGTGTCCATGGGAAAATTCAATCTGAATTCTAAACAGACTTCCAAAGAAACGTTTGGAACAAAACCCATTCAACAGTTGTTGGGGAATGCCTGGCAAGCAACGAAATACAACAGGACCTCGCTTTATTCCACAGAGCCAGTGTTTGAAAAATAGACTGAACACTATAACCACTGTCTTAAACACAATATTCTCATTTTGATTAGTAGGGTTATATTTACATACCACAATTGAGCGGCATCATGTAGTGCCTATTTATATATTTAAATTACCATAAAACCCCAAATATGTTGGAGATGACTGAATATTTTCACTCTAAATAAAGACAATGCAGAAATGAAGAAGAGGGTGGTCTCTTTAGAAAGAAACATGGATGCAAACCAAGTCTGTAACTAACACACAATCTTCCTGTGTCCATGCCCAAACAACTCTCAATTACCCGGGCAGTAATTCAACAAATATTTAAATGTTAAGTGTCATCTACTTTTGCATGGTGGGATCTCCATTTTTCTTCACTTTCCTTTCAATAGAGAATTCCTATCTATCTGCACTCAGTAAAACACCATCTGACACCTGGAATGCCCCAACTTCCTCACCCACTCACTAATAGTGAGGGAAATAGAAGTGTTGGTAATTTCCCAGAAACACCCTTCAAATCTCATCAGGTAGTCATTATGGAGCAGTCATTCTCAAAGTTGAGTGTGTATAAATATCACCTGGGGAGGGGTGGATTAAAATTCGCGTTCCCAGGTCGATTCCCCTCCCCCATAATCAGACTCCATAGGTCTGAGCTAGGGCCCAGAAATCAGCATTTTAAATAAGTAACCAAGATGATTCTGATGTGAGTGGCTCAAGAACCAAACTTTGAGGAGGTTCCAGTCAAGATGGCGGAGCAGCCAAAGAGAATCTGTCAAACAGCTGCTACCCACACACCATACGGAAAATAAAACAGCCTTTGTTTTAGCCTTTAAAAAAACAGAATCAAACTTTGAGAAATCCCACTGTACATATTTTAGCTAGCCAAGTCCCAAATCCTGACCTGAGAATAATAATTGCCAATCAGAAAGCTGGGTGGCTCTGATATGTGAACACTGACAGACGGTAAAACAGATGAGAGAGAAAAACACAGCATCCTAGTTAACTTGCCCCCAACTACATTTTAGTTTTTAAAAATTCCACATTTTTACTTTAATCAGGCAGATGGCATTGCCTTTCCAGCAATCTCCTACTGACACCAGAAAAGGAACTCGAATGGGTCCATTTAGAAAGAAGGTATAAAGGTGGGAGAAGAAACATTGTAATTTGCTCAGCCCTGCCCCAACTTTTTTCAGCCTCCTTACCTTTCCTGCTAGTTGGTTTCCATTTCTGGAACTCAGTGCTGCTGTGGCAGGGAAGAGAGGCCAAGGTGGGGTAGTCTTCTATTATTCACATTAATGCTTTCTTCTATTGCGTGAATAATCAAGAGTTGACTGGAAAGGGGAATAAATGAAAGGCAAATATTCTACTGAGAGGTTAAATAGGATAAAGACAGCCCCCTGTTGGTTGAGAGCTGTGAGGTGATAAATGAACAGTCAGGATCCCTGCCTCTTTTCATTCTCACTGTTTGCCAGGAACACAGATTTAAAGTCCACAACGTCAGCACTGAGCTTGAGAGAAATAATCAGGTATCTGTGTTTTTCCACTGTTCCTAATTCAGCACTTAATGTTGTCAATTCAGCCCAAAAGTCTAAAATTGTAAAGGTAGGGGATAGATCTTGTCTGAGAATTTATTTTATTGTCATAAGAACATTTGAGATCTACCCTCTTAACAAAAGATTAAGTAAACAATACAGTATTGTTAACTATAGCACAATATTGTACAGCAGATCTCTAGAACTTATCTTGTACAATTGAAACTTTTATGCCCATTGATTAGCAGTTTGCCAATCCCTGATAACCCTTCTCTCCCAGCCCCTTGTAATTGCCATTCTACATTCTGAGTTTGACTATATAAATACCTCTTATCAGTAGAATCATGCAGTATTTGTCCTCTGTAACTGGCTTATTTCACTTAGCATATGTCAAGGTCCATCTATGTCATAGCATATGGCAGAATTTCCTCCTTTTTAAAGCTGAATAATATTCTCTTGTATGTATATATGTTTTCTTTATCCATTCATCCATCGATGAACACTTAGGTTGTTTCTACATCTATGGTGAAGTGCTGCAATGAATATCGGAGTGCCAATATCTAATCAAGACCCTGATTTCAATTCTTTTGGATAAATACTCAGAAGCGGAATTGCTGGATAATACGGTAGTTCTGTTTTTAACTTTTTGAGGAGTCTCCAAACTGTTCTCCACAGCAGCTTCAAGTATTCCCATCAAGTATACCAGAGTTCCAATTTCTTTACATCCTCACCAACAGGTTTTTTTTTTTTATTGCAAGAAAACAGAGTCCTACTCAAGCTGGCTCAAGAAAAGGGAGGTCTGTGGTAAGAAAACAGGTATATCATGAGAATCTTAGTGCAGGATAAAGCTCGCCCTCAGGAGAACTGGAAGGTCATTTTGAGTTCAAGGTGGGTATGGGGAATAGCTCATCTCTCTCAGGGCCTGTCTGTTCCTCTCTTACTAGCTTCCTCTGTTTATTCAAGGTTTCTGTCTCCTCATAACAGCAGTTTAGACATGGCCTGACATGACTGCTCCTCTCCCCATCATCTTTTGGCTCTTGTCCCTGTCACTAACAGCCTTATTCTCTCACCTTCTCAATTCTAATTTCCTAGGAGAGGAATACAAATGACGCAGCTCATCTTGTTAAGCCCACAGTACTGGCCAGGTGATAGATGTTATGTTTTGAGGACAGGTGGCCACTTTCATCCAATCAACCCAAGCCATGAAGGCAAGGTCTATGGCATAGTTCATGGCTGTTACCTCCTAGCATAACTGGTAGGGAGTGGTTTGCCTTCAAAGGAGATGTGGACCAGAAGGCATAGTAAAATATATGTATAGGACTGACGCTTAGCATGTAATTTGAAAGATAATGACATGTCCACTCATGAGCTTCAAACATCCATACTCTTATTTTCTTAAATAAGAAAAAAGATAGCATCTGACCCCAACAAAAACCTCTAGCCCTCCACTCCTACTAAACTAACTTCTTTAACCTGGTAAAAGAATGCAAATATGTTGTATTACAGGGGAAGACACCATAGTGCCAACTCCCTAAGATAAAAAAGAAAGGAGAGGAGAGCAGGAGATAGACAAATCCTGATAAACTGACAGCACTGGCCTTTAGCTCATCTCTTAGAAGGCAGTCAGTTTGCTTTACACCCTATGATCATCTTATCTTCAAAATTTCTTCAAGTGTCATGTGAGGTCATTGTTTAATGTTAACTAGAACAAGACAAGCGACATCACAAACCTACAGATGGCAACTGAGAGCTTATCATTCTTGGATTATTTTATTCTGTGGAGCGATACATGCAGGAGAGTAAAGAATGCTACTTTGGCAGCCTCTTCATAATGACTGTCAGATACCTGTACTTCTTCTCAACTAAATCTTCCCCTACACAATCTATCTTTCCCTATCAATTCCCAGTTGCAACAACAATAAATGCTATCCCTGACAAAATCGATAGATTTGCTAGTGACAAGTGCCTAGACAGAGGAGAAAACAAAGAAAAAACACTGACAACCATTGAGAACCTGGTGGTGGCAATCTCACAAAGTGAGTAACAGATGAAGAGAAATTAAAAGGTTGCACTGCCTTGTAAAGAATGTTTCTCAAACTCAGAGCAGGGCCTACTGGAGTTGAAGAGAGTCCAAACAGGGTTTCAAAGACCAGAACTGCAAAGCCCTAAAGAAATGTGAAAGATTTTGACATTATCTCACAATTATCCCTGAGTAGCTTAGTTTAAGACTTTTCGTGTAACTCTTAACATTAATTGATTTTTATTTTATCATTCCAGGTAAGTAAGTTATGGTAGCTCTGGAGAGGGGAGAGGACAGAATGGTGCTGTTTTGGTACCCAACAGTTGGTTATCACCCTTTTTGTCCCAGGTGCCACCTATCATCCCTTCTTCAAAACAGCCCTTCAAAATCTTCCTGCACAGAAATGATATTATGTAGCTGTTAAAAGGAACGAAGTAGTGCTATATGCATTGGCATCCAACTATACTGTCAAACAAAAACAAAATCAGGCTATAAGGAATCATCCCATTTTTGTAAAAATTATGTAAAGAAAAAGATCTGAAAGAATAAATGCTAGCTGTTAATAATGATTATCTCTGGTAGGTGGGATTACGGGAGATTTTCACTTTCTATGTTTGCCACTTCTGACTTGCTTAAATTTTTCTTCCAAAAAATGTGTTGTCTTTGCAATCAAGAAAATGATATTTTTAACCTCCTATAGTTTATCAATAGGTGGTACCATCACAGCTTTGGTTTTCACTTCCCATTTGTATAGGTTTTAAAGAGGCAGGAGGGAAGAAATTAACAAATAAGGGTCTCTGGGATTAAAAGAAAATCGTTAACTCTATAGTTGGCACTCAGGAAGTAAATCCCATGGATGAGATAGAAGGCAGTGTGGTAGAGGTCAAAGGTAGGGGCTCTGGAGTCCAGGTTCAAGTCTCAGACTACTACTTACTTGTTTTGTTTCCTCCTCTATTTACTGATATGTATGAAACACCTGGAACATGTCTAGCAGATGATGTGTGCAACAAAAGGTACCTATTCTTACTTTCGATGGAGAAGCCAAAGTGCTGCAATTAAAAATCATTTTCATTTACTTTTAGTTATAATGTCTCCAATTTACTTTCATCAGAGACACTTTGATACATGTGTGTGCATTAGTTTTATTCTCCACTGTAGGGCAGTTAGTTAACATTCAGTACGTGCTGGAAGAAGCCCAAAGCACTGGCTAGCAAGAGTTGATTGTGCTCATCCCTCCCCAACTCTTTTTGTTACTTTAGTGAGGACAGATTGATAGATTGAAATGTGCCATGGGAAATGACAAATGTTATAAAGCAGTGCTTTAAACATTTACCGGCATACCACTATTAACATCTGAAGGACCCTAATTGAGAATATACACACCAGGGATGATTAATTAGCAACCGAAATCTCTAATCAAAGCCCGCAATCAAGAACTCAATAACAAAAAGACAAACAACCTAGTTTTTCAAAAATGAGCAAAGAACACGAACAGACATTTCTCTAAAGAAGATATGAAAATGGCCAATGAGGACATAAAAAGGTGCTCAACATTATTAGCCATCAGAGAAATGCAAAACAAAACCACAATGAGATACCATTTCACATCTACTAGGATGGCTACAATTTCAAAAATGGAAAATAAGTACTGGAGAAGACGTGGGGAAATTAGAACCCTTTTACATTACTGGTGGGAATATAAAATAGCTCAGCTGCTGTGAAAAAAGTTTGGTGGTTTGGTGGTTTCTCCAATATTTAAACATATAACTATCATATGACATGGCAATTCTACTCCTAAGTATATACCCCCAAAGAACTGAAAACAGAGATTCAAAGAGATATTTTACTTGTAAGCCAATGTTCCTCGCAGTATTATTCACAATAGCCAAAGGGAACCAATCCAAATGTCCATGGACAGATGACTGGATAAATGAAATCTGGTATATTGTCATAAAAAAAAAATAAAGTACTGATACATGCTACTACATGGATGAACCTTGAAAACATCATGCTAAGTAAAATAAGCCAGACACAAAAGGACAAATATTGTTATGGTTCCACTTATATGAGGTACTTAGAAATGCAGATTCATAGAAATAGAAAGAAGAACAGCGGTTACCAGGGGTTAGGAGAGGGGGAAATAGGGAGTTATTGCTTAATGCTTAATGGATACAGAATTTCTGTTTGGGGTAATAAAAAAGTTTTGGAAGTAGATAGTGGTGACGGTTGCAGAACATTGTGAATATAATTAGTGCCACTGAATCGTACACTTAAAAATGGTTAAAATGGCAAATTTTGTTATATATATTTGACAATTTTAAAAATTAATGTAACATACCAAAAACCAATGAATTATATACTTTAAATGAGTGAATTGTACGGTATGAATTATATCTCAATAAAGTTGTCTGGGTCTCTTTTTAAAAGCCCACAAGCAAGTTGTGGGGCAATTATTTTGTGGGAGTGGGGTGACTGAAGCACTATTTTGATTATGGTGTATATACTTGTCAAAACTCGGAACTGAATCCTAAAAAAAGGTGAATTTTCCTATATCTAAGATATACTTTAATTTTTAATGGAAAAAAACACACTCAAATGGTTTGTTAATTTTTATTAGAACAATGAATACTATAAATATTTCACTGGGGAATTTCTTCGTGTTCAAGATACATGAATCAGTTAGCAATATTATTCAGGTACCCTCATCCATGCATGAATAAGACTGGTTGGCCCAAAGCCCTTCACCCCTTTGGAATGACACCTTAGGCTAGCAAATCAAACAAACCTTATGTTCGGACTCTTAATGGAAGATTCAGATGTGCCCTTTGATTGGAAGGTAAGCTGAATCATACCACTAGAATGTTGTCACATCTACCTCCAGTGAACCTTTCACACAAGATAGTGAATGGAAAGAATAAGGGATGGATTACCTCTGGGTATACAGATCAGGCTGTATTTTGTGCCTGATTATTACTAAATGTGTGGTAGAACTTAATCTGAACTGTTTTCACTGCAATATACAGGTTGTGAGGAGGAAACCTGTAGCCCTCACCTACCTCTAACTACTGAAGATCAATGACACCCACCAAAATAGAATCTAATAACTGTAGACAACCAAAGTGGCTTATTAGATCAATTTGCAACAAATATATTTGGGACTTCTGTACAAACAGAAGTGTGTCTGATCTGAGAATTCACTTTAAGTAAAATCAAAACCAAAGAAACAAACAAACAAACAAAAATCTACTTTCCCATTCTGGCTGTATGGCTAGAAGAGATGAGGAGATGTGAGTCGTTTGTGTTTGTTACTTATATACAAGGTACAGTAGTTCCCCCCTTTTTTATGAGGGATACATTTCAAGAATCCCCAGTGAATGTCTGAAAACCTCAGATAGTACCAAACCCTTTATATACTAAGTTATTTTTCCTATACATACATACCTATGATAAAGTTTAACTTATAAAGTAGGCACAGTAAGAGATTAACAACTTCAATAATAAAATAGAACAATTATAACAATAAACTGTAATAAAAGTTATGTGAATACGGTCTCTCTCTCTCTCTCTTGGAATATTTTGTACTGTACTCACCCTTCTTCTTGTGATCTGAGATATTCCTACATGATGAGATGAAATGAGATGAATGACACAGTCATTGTGATGTAGTGTTAGGCTACTATAAGGGTTACCTGAAAATAAGCACTATGGTACCGCAACAGTCGATCTGATAACCCAGACAGCTACTAAGTGACTAATGAGTGGGTAGTGTATACTGTGTGGATATGCTGGATAAAGGGATGATTCAAGTCCTGGGCAGGACAGAGTGGGATGGCATGATATTTCATCACACTACTCAGAATGGTGTGTGATTTAAAACTTATCATTTATTTCTAGAACTTTCCATTTAATATGTTTAAACCAAGGTTAATCACACCTAACTGAAAACATGGAAAGAAAAATCACAGATAAGGGAAGACTACTGTAATACTATTAAATGGATTTTGTTTCACAGAAATTATTTCCCATTTAATATGTTGCTCGTCAAGGGATTTTATCCAAAGGGTCAGAGTCAAACTTCACAATACGGATCCAGGAAAAAATAATAACATTTAACAGTGGCATCTCTTTAAATTGAGCTAAACGTTAGGACCCAAATATCAAGTTTCAGGTGTGTCCTCTAGCCTCAGAGGCCAAGTTGTTAGTGGTCACTAAACCTCAGAACTTGAGCCCAAGCAGTAGGTAACCTCAGAGGGTGGGTGAGCATAGGGGAAAGGAGGTTCAGTGAAACAGGTGATGGCAAAGGCCAGCAGAAGGAAGTAAGCAAAGAGTTCGTTCGGTTTTATTTTTTTTAATTTTCTTTGGCTTTATTGAAATATAACAATTAGTTGCTTGTATCTATATTGTACAAGACAATGAGTTCTTTCTCAATTATAGTTGGCATACAGTAATATACCGGTTTCAGTTCTATAGCAGTGATCAGAGATCCACATAAGTCGCAAAGTGATCACCCCACTAAATGTAGTACCCATCTTCCCCTTAGATATTTATTACAACATTGTTGAATATTTTACTTATGCCACAATTCATATCTCATGACTATTTTGTAACTATCCATTTGTACTTCTTAATCCCTTTGCCCTTTTTCCCCGAACGCCCCTCCCATCTAGTAGCCCTCAAAATATTCTCTGTATATATGACTTTGTTTCTGTTTTTGTTGTTATTGTTTATTTTGTTCTTTAGATTTTGCATGTAGTGAAATCATATGGTATTTGTCTTTTTCTAGCTGACTTACTTCATTCAGTATAATACTCTCTAGGTCCGTGAAGGCAGTATCTTTTTCCATCCCCTTCCTTTTAGTCTGTGGGTGTCTTTTAATCTGAAGTGAGTCTTTTGTAGGCAGCATATGTAGGGGTCTTATTTTCTTATCCATTCAGCCACTGATCTTTTGGTTGGAGCACTTAATTCTTTTCCATTTGAGGTATTTGTTGATAGGAATGTAGTTACTACCATTCTTTATTCATGTTTTTGAAACATGGTTTTTCTTCTTAAAGAAGTCTCTCCAACATTTCCTATAATACTGGCTTGGTGTTGATAAATTCCTTTTGCCTATTCTTGCCTGGGAAGCTCTTTATCTGTCCTTCAACTCTAAATGATAGCTTTGCTGGAGAAAGTATTCTTGGCCACGTCAAATATTTTGTGTCAAGCTCTTCTGTCCTGCATAGCTTCTTTTGAGAAATCAGCTGCCAGTCTTATGGGTGCTCACTTGTAGGTAACCAACTGCTTTTTCTCTTGCTGCTTTTAAGATTCTCTCCTTGTATTTAAACTTTGGCATTTTAATTATGATGTGTCTTGATGTGGGCCTCTTTGAGTTCTTGGTTTTGGGGACTCTCTGAGCTTCTTGGGGTTTTATGTCTATTTCCTTCACCAAGTGAGGGAAGTTTTCCATCATTATTTCTTCAAATAGCTCTTCAACGTCTTGTTTTCCTTCCGGTACCCCTAGACATGTATATCTTTACATTTAATAGTGTCCCATAGGCTCCTTAAATTATTATTATATTCTTGGCTTCTTTTTTCTTGCCATTCTGATTGAGTCTCCTTGGCTTCCCCATCCTCTATATAGGTCATTCGATCTTCTTCTTTATTCACTCTGTTTATTCCATTTAATATACTTTTCATCTCAGATGTGTTCTTCATTTTTGACAGGTTCTCGTTTACAATTTCTATTTCCATTTTATGCTTTTTCATCTCTTTGTTGAAGTTCTCTCTGAATTCATCTACACTTCCCCTGAGTTCACTGAGCATCTTTACAACCAGTGTTTTGAACTCTGCTTGACTCCATTATTTCTGGGTTTAATGGGTCTCTGTTCTACTCTCTCATATAGTTTCTGCTTCTTTGTCTTTCCATTTTAGCTGCCTTTCTATGTCTGCTTCTATATACTAAGCAAAGCTCCTAATCTCCCAGTCTTATTAGCATAGCTTTGCGTAGTAGGTGTCCAGTGGCACAGTCCTGAGAGGGGTTCAGCTGCAGGCCAAATTTAGTCCCAGCCTGTGCCTCTCTGGAGCCACCTGTTCAGATTCAGCAAGCAATCCATAGATGCTGTGCTTATAGTTGCCTCAAAAGGCCACACCAGAAACTGAGGCCAGCTGCCTCCAGTGTGAGTCTAGGCGCTGCTCAGCAATGAGCACCTGACTCGCAGAGGACACACCTAGATGTGGCTTGGGTGGGGCCCAAGTTGGGGGAGGCAGAGTCAGGGAATCCTCTGGGCAAAGCAACCTCTGTCATCCACTTTGATGACATCTCAGCTATAGTGGCACTGAGTCCGCGCACTGGGAGGGCTCAAAAGAGGAACAATGGACACCTCCGGCACTTCTGTACAGAGCTAGTCTCGACTCGAGCCCTCATTCTGAAAACTCAGTGAATCCCTTTAAGTCCCTGTTGCCCTTTGTGCTGCCGACCTGGTGCCGGTGCTCGGAACGAGCAGGTCCGCCACTGCAAAAGTCTGTTTGCAGACACAGCCCCTTTAAGAGGCATCTGCAGCTGCTGCTGCCACGGCCTCTGTCCCACTCAGCTGCTCCGGACCAGGCAGCCCTGCGTCCTCGCCCCACCCTACCTCCTCCCGTTGCAGGGTAATTTCTTATTTCTCTCCCTAGTTGTAGGGCTTGTTCATCTAGATCCCAGGCAATTTTCCTTGCCGTTTACTTCTTATTTCTGTCACAACATTGATTTGTCACCAGAGGGATGAACAGAGCCTCTGTCATCTACTCCATTTTTTTCTCTCTCCTTATTCAGTTTTTTTTTTAAGTTATATTACCCTGTATTCTCTCACCATGAAAAGTGATTGTATACAACTCCTTAAAATAACATAGGGAAAAGCTTCTGGGAGCCCGAATACTAACTGAACAGAGTTGCTGCTACAGCCCTGAGGACCCTGGGGATCTATATCAAGGAAGACCATGAAACTAGTTCCATTTCCCTGGGTGTTTTATAAAAGGAACATACCAAGTTGTTTCACTAAAAGGAGGATGTAACCTGAAAAATGGGTAAACTACTTGAAGCAAATCCAATATATTAAAAGCAAGATTTAACAAACAAGAAATGTGAAGGCTATAATTCACATTACCAAAGGATTTTTTTCAAGAGACTCTCCATGGAATTCCTTAGAATAAAGAGGGAAGCTGCCCCTCTGCACTAAAGTAGGATTTAACATCTAGGTTTGTATCACAAGCAACTTTTTAAAGAGTATATTTCTTCTCCTTCTTATAAAAGAAAAAGCAACAGAGATGAGTAAATTTGAAGGAGAGAGCATTGGTGGCTCTTATAGGGAAGTTCTCTTAACATTTAATTTTGATATCTATGAATAATCTCTCCAAGCCGTTTGCATTAACCCAGCCTTTTTTTGTTTACTAGGGTCCCCTGTTAGGGCAGTGGACATGGAAACCCCCTCGGCCTTGCTCACAGGGATTTCAATGTCACTGCTATACAACTCTCACTCTCTGAGCCAACCCTAACCCCTCAATCCAAACACCACATGTATCACTCTCAGAAATTCTGGCCCAGGTGGTACAGAAAGTCAAAATTCAGACCCACTGAATCCCTAGAACACAACTCTCCTAAGCAAAAGTTAGTTAGTTTTCTGTGGAAAGTGATATAATAACTGATTTCCAATGTTATTTCTTAATATTAAGAGACCAACCGAAAAGCTTTTCTTAAAGCCAGGCCACACAGAGTATCCAAAACAAGGTAAAGAGACCATGACCCCCAAGTATGGAACACAAGGTTCTCCTGACTCAAAAGTCATATTCTCCACCCACCCACCCACTCACTCATCCACTCAACTACAGAAAGCAGAGGTGCCATTTTCCCAGGAAATTATTCTTGAAAAAGCTAGGGGGAGGCACTGTCATCAATCCTCCCCCTTTTTAGACAGAACAGGAACCTCTCAGACAGGTGACAATTACCTTAGCAAAGGCAGCTCTAGAGCTTTCCTCAGTCATCCGGTATCTAGGAACCCTCTTTCCATCAAATTATTAAATCTTTATTAAATCTGTCACACCCAATGTCTCTTACTCTGAGGATATGCAGCTTTAAGGAAGGCAAAAGCAAGCATGCTAAGGGATGAGGAAAAAAGGACACTGGATCAACAGGCTCAATCTTGAGATTATTACAAACATAAATGGACTGCTTTAATAATAACAGCTACCTTTTATTGAGTCCTTACTAGGTCCCAGGAACTGTACTGTACAGACACTGTAATCCTCACAACTATGAATTACTATTCCATTTTATAGACATGTCAACTGAAGTTCAAAAAAACTCACCCAAGCTCAAATAGCTAACAACAGGCAGAACCAAAATTTTAATCCACTAGTGTCTGAGTCTGGTACATAGCAGAATTATTGGCAGATAGTACATCCACAGTAAATGTGTGTTGCAAGAATCCATGCTCTTAACCCTTAAACTAAACCAACTCTGTAAGGATAGAAACCATAAAAGATCATTGATTTTTGCAAAAATCTTAAGTGTACAGCTCAAGGTAGTTTTTTTTTTTTTTTTTAATTTCCTCCTTCCCCCCAATGACAACTCAACACAGTAACTTTTTCCTTTAATTAGGTAACAGTGAGGAACCCTGCTGCTTCACTATGCCGAGAGAAAGAAGGGCTACTCACAGTTATTCTAGCTGTATCTCAACAGTAAGAGGTAAGGTGAGGCCCACACAAGGCCACCTTTTCTCGCAAAAACTGGCCCCTTTCAATTGTGAATGAAGTGGAAAGAGCATTCTGTTCTCAATTTCAAGTCATGCTGACACATGTAGAGTAGATTTAACTGTCAGCTCTCTCCGAAGGCTCTGCCTGAGTTAATTGTTTCTGAAGACTTCTAGGTATAACTTAACTAGAATGTGTCTTCCCCAAAGGGAGGTTGTCTGAGCTGGGCTGTCTCCCTGAGCCTAGGGGTTGGGAGTTCAGGTAGCTGGGCATGTTGGGGAGTGTGAAGAAAGGGAGAGAGTCCCTTTGGTAGTGTTATTCTTTTTCCTCAAAATGAGCCCAGAGGCAAATATTTAGAATAATGACAGTTAATTATTAAGCCCATGTGCTAAGGTCACAAGAGCCTTATAGAAATATAACTAATGTGATAAGGAGTAGGGTGGGGGCAGTAAGGAGTAGATAGAAAGAATACAAATGTTCAACTTAATTGAAAATGGGAGGGGAGGCAATGAGATTAAAAATATTCTAACAAAACAATTAGAAATTTTCGACTGGCTCTTAAAGGAAGCAGGCAAGTGAGAACAGAGTGGGTGGGCTCACAGGTAGTTTCTGAGGAATCATAAAGCCATCCAAGATGAACTTTCAAGGCACGGGGGCCACAGAGGGCAATTCTGTCTGTGACTAAGCAACAGGGACCAGCCTGCCTCCCCTCACATTGGCAGTCATTGTCTCCCACCTCTCAACTAAGGGCTCGATGCTGGCGTGTATCTGAACCACAGGAAGGCACACAATAACTGGAAGCCAATGCAAAAATAAATCATTTGTGTTTTCTGATATGGCTAGATTTTGATGGAGTTGGTGAATCACTACTGCCCAACCATATTCAATAAAGGAGGGGCCAATAACACACATTCTTGCCCAGCAGATTGCCTGCCCCTGGCAGAGGTGACCTTGCAACAAAGCTCTCATCCATCATATTTCTTCTTGTGAATTTTTAACGGTTACCTATTACCAGCTGTATCAAATCCAAATGTTTCCTCTTGGTATTCCAGCTTGTCACAATCTGCCTCCACCGTACCAATCCAGCACTACTCCCTTTTCTCCCAGCACAGACCTCTCACTGAAGGCAGTTTCCATTTCGAACAAAACTCACAGCTTCCTCTCTCTCCATGGTTCTACCAGAATCTGGACTGCCTCTCCAAAATTCCAGGGAGCCACAGTGTCGATGTTACTGCAGATTACTATAAATACTGAGCTTCTCTGAGCCATAAAAACAGGGACTGTGCCTTTAAATATTTGATATGGTCCTACGCTGTCCAATATGGTATCCACTCCTACATGTAGCTATTTAAAGTATTTAAAATTAAATAAAATGAATAAAATCAGTTCTTCAGTTGCAATAAACACTTATCAAATACACAGTAGCCACAAGTGGCTAGTGGCTACTATCTTGGAGAGAGCAGATATACAATATTTTCATCACCGCAGAAACTTCTGCTGGACAGGGCCAGGCCATACTATAAATGCAAGCGAGGAGTAGCCTAATGTGTGTTAAATTATTGTTTATCATCACTTGGAAAACTTGAGGCTCCAGATTTCATAAAAAGGAGTGCATAGGACATAGAGATACTGCCCATGTTAAGTAGCCATCGAAGCATTCTTATCAGTGATCCCAACCAGCTCTGTAAAAATCACAGGTAACTACAATGACACATTTTTTTTAAGTCACATGGAGCAAACTTCAGGAACTTTTCAGCAGAGCACTAGTAGACTAGTCAGACCACTAGATACTAAGATCTCTGTAGGTTCTGGCAGCCAGTACAGATGAACAAGACTCGGGTGCCACTGACCTTGGAAGAAAGCCCCCAAAACACAAAACTACAAAAAAAATAAAGGCCAGAAGAGGGATATTATAGGGCAGAGAGGTCAGATGAATGGGAGGACCAAGGGAAAACTGCATAAACAGGGAAGTTAACTGAGATCTGGACCAGGCCCTAGGGAGTGAGAGAATTTTAACACAAGGAACTCAAAGGATGAAAGGAGACAACTGCATGAGCAAAAGGGAAAGTGAATTAGGGCTCAGGATGCTTTTAGAGAAGAGTGAACTAAAGAAGAAATATGACAAATAATCAACAACCATCTGAATTTTTTTCAACCACCCTGATAATCATAGAATTACATATTAAATTAGATACCATTTTTAAAAAGATTTTGCTTTAATGAGAATATCTGTTAGTAAGGACAGGTGGAACTTCTGGTAGGCATGTAAATGGGTATCACCTTCTTGGAAAGGCAATTATAAGCTCCTTCAAAACATTCTTACCCTCTGACTTGATAATTCCATTTTAAGGTAAATGGCCTACAAAATAATTTGAAATACAAAGATTTATGCACAAAGCAAGTTTTTTGTAAGGTTATTTATAACCAAGAAAACAGGAAATTATTAGGTAAATGACCTGTTACAGGATAGAGTGTTACAGAGCCATTAGGAATTACGCTTCTGATAAGTATTAAATGACATGGAAAATGTTTATGAGAATGTTAAGTGAAAAAAAATCAGGGTACAAAGTTGACAGTATACAATATATAGTCATAACCATGTAAAACAATGTGAATAGAAGGAGGAAAATAAGTAAAAATGTTAACATTTTGGTAGCAAAAGTATGGGTACATTTTATTCCCCATACCAGGGCTCAGCAAACTATAGCCCATAAACCAAATCTGGCCCATTAACTAATTTGTATATAAAGTTTTATAGGAACACAAACATACACATTCATTTCTGTATTGTCATTGTCCATGGTTGATTTTGTACTATAATAGCAGAGTTGAGTAGTGACAGAGACAATATGGCCTGCAAAACCAAAAATATTTACTATCTGGCTTTTTACAGAAAAAGTTTGGCAACCCTTGTATTTACTAAATTTTCTATAATGAGTGTATGTTCCTTCTGCAATCTTTTTCTACAAGGTCTCTTTCCATATTGTAAAAGGCCACAAGGAACAGGTTAACAACTTCAGATGTTATTTTGTAAGTAACAAGGAGCACTAAAAGTTTCAGAAGAGGGTGGGGCATGATCTGGCATAATGCCCAGTAGTAGAACACAGAACACTGGATCATTTAAAAAGATGGAATTTAAACTATATGCCACACAAAGTCTGTGATTCATCAACAGCTATGACTCTTGGCCACTCTTCATTAAAAAGGGAAGGTTAGCTTAAGATTTGGCTTGTTATTGTTCTCAAGCTTCCTCCTCTGAATAAACTCCATGAAATAACTTCCTCCCTATAGTAAGGACCAATTAAAGTTTGCCTTGCAAAGAAAGGGAGAGACCATATGCAAATTTGTAACTTCTGCCTGGAGCGGCAGTTTAAAAGTTTAGAATAGTATTCCTGTGTTCTTGAAGTCAGTCCTCTATTTTCCAAGCTTTTCTCTGTCTGATACTTTCCTGTTCTAGAAGTACACGGGACACGACACTGGGTAAAGAGGAAGTAGGGAAAGGGAAAAGCACAAAAGGAGAGAATAGAAAATATTTGAAGCTTCTATCTCAAGAGCACCCAAGGAGCCCTAGATGTTTTTACCCACCCTTAGAACCTGGTCGAGAAGACCCTAAAACCTATCTCCAGGAAATATGGGCAATTCGTTTCATTTTATCTTTAGGAAGGAAAACAGCTGTCTCTCTAAGAGAAAGCCTCTCTATTCGCAGGCTTTCTCCAGGTTCACTACGCCTTCACCACCCGCCTCCACCACCCGCCTCCACCACCCGCCTCAGGCCTACTTTCCCAGATGCACTGCAAATAACCAGTTTGTACAAACTATTGTTTACTCATTCTCTCAGGCATGAACATGGTGAAAAGATGGAAATGGTCTGAAGAGTAGTTTCCTTTCAAATAAAACACCCATCACAAAGAAGATTAATCATCTACAGAATGAGAAACTCCAAATTACCATAAATTCAGGTCTGGACAGAATAAACACACGGTAAACAGGTCTCTCTCTTTTTTCCTTCTTTTAAACACATGACATTTTTGGGATCTCAGCAAATTAAAGCCATGAATTTCATTTGGGGCACCGTATAAAACAGAACAATTTGCATGTATTTATATTGTATTGTATTGGTTCAAGAGAGAGAAAATACAGAATGCACTGAGGTACTGAATTATTTAACAGATCATACTTAACATTTTATATTTTAACATATACCCAGTGCCAACAATTGTTCTCACGAGGTTTCTGAACCATTAAGTTGTGCTGCTCTCCTTCTTCTAAATCAAATATAAGTAATTTGTTGTCATAGCAATGCTTCTTCCCACTCCAAAATAGTTCAATACAGGCTTTGTTTCAGCAGGCAACTATCTGTCTACCAAAAATTGGTCATTATCTCCCATCTTTTTGACAAATGTCTTGTCACATTTAGCTACCTAGCTTTTACAGTTATCAGGAGACAGTATTTCTGTGGCACTTTCTAGCACCTGTACAGGAAAGGCACTTATAGGACTCCTTTGGAACTGCCTGGAAGCATATCACAACTAAGCCGCTGGATGACAGCCAATCTCTCTAGTCATAATGACAACAATCTTTTGCATTATTACCCAGCTTTACAATATATAGAAAACTGTCACCCACTTCACTGTATTTAAGGCAGTACTAGGTGATGTTTATAAGCTTCTTCAACTGCCTACATCAGCTGGGTTATTTAACTATGTATGTCAGTAATAAGTTACACTTGTTCACTCTTTCTTCTCTAAGGTTGAGTTCTGCTTTTCCACCCTTTTGAAGAGGTGTGTATTAAACTAATAAGAGCAATTAAATAAACTTTTGGAATTGTTAATAGAAGTAATAAATGACACAAGATATCATTTTGCCAGTTCCTTCTGCAAAGGCCCATTAGCTGATCCTGTTTAGACAAACACACAAGACCACATTCCAGAGTCAGCACCAACATCAATGCTAATGTAACATTTGTAGGGCATGCTACAGTTTACAAAGCAGTTTCGCCAAAATGATCTAATTTGTACTGTGCCTCTTATCTACCCATCCCCCCAACACACATAAACACAGCTCTGGATTAGGGTGTGGGAACCTAAAATCTTATTCTCTGCATAAGCTTTATCCATTTTAAAATAAGAATGAATAACTAACTGGTATCTCCAAATCTAGTTCCTTCAAGCCCTGACCTGGATTTCACGTAGCCATATTCTGTAAAATTTAGAGCCTCTACTCTACCCCCAATTAGGCTGGAATTTCTTATGCACTACACTTTTGTGAGAAAAGCAAATTTGAAGGCAGAATCAGAGGGTGGGAAGGAAAGCTTCTTTAACATTAGCCCAGGTTTTTAAAAAGAGAATGGGGACAGAGAAATGGATTCCCAGAAACTTCCACTTTTTCTTTATACATTACGGTAATTTTACGATTTTTTAATTTATGATCATATGTTGTTTGTACAATCCAAAAAAAAAGTTAATTTTAAAAAATGAAGAGGGAGAAAGAGGAGTATTGCTGCATTTAAAGGAAAAGACAGTCAGAATTAGGGAGGCCTAAATGCCTCTCCTGGACCCCTTCTTTGAAACTCTCTGGGAGGGATGGAGGTGCTAGTGAAGAGGACCAGCTCAGAGCATTTATTTAGGAAATACAATCAGAATCTGGGGCTACCTTGATAGAGCCTGAAAATGAGATTTCACAGTACTATGTAGGCTCAAGCTCTGAAGCTGAAAAGTTCCATTCTCACTCAAATGTGACCAAATGTAATATGTCTCTCTGTATGACTTCCAGCTTCATGTAGTCTGATTCTATTCGAAATCTAATAAAAGGTGTAGTCACTGCCATCGTTTCTGTTGCTTGGTCCTTGTGAACACTTGTCTCCTACAGACTTTATTTTCTTTCTGCAGAGTGAGCAGAGGAACTGATGAATTATTTAGAACCCCTATGCAACTATTATCTTAATTTCTGCACACCTCACACCTGTCAAGTGAAAGGGGAATAAGGACTATCCACATAATTACAGCCATTGAATCTAAAAAGCAGGGAGCTAACAGGATTTGGGCCAGGTTCCACAGAAAATGCTAGGCAATAGAAAGAATGCCTAAGGGTCTGAATCCTATCTGACCAACCAATAGCAATGTCTATAAGTAAGGCCCATGAGAAACAAAGCTCTTCTTCCCCACCACTCACCCAACCCAAAAGGAATACAGCTTTCAAAACTCCTTTAATAACGGCAAAAGCCTCTGGCATTTGAGGATATGAGGGTGTTAATTTTGTTTGGCAAAGTGAAATTGCTTTAAGAATTTAATTCTATAACCGGAAGGTGCAATTCTGATTTTAAATGAGTTTCTTCCCTGGAGCTCAAAATCCAATTTACCCAGGCCACCTAGAGGGATGCTTTTGTTTTCACCAAGTCACCCTTATTAATCTAACTACAGGCTAAGTTGCAATGGGAACCCCTATATTGAACATTTGAAAAATGGATGTAACAAAGAAATGTAAAAAGTAACTTACTACACCTAATAACATAGCTTCAAAATATATAAAGTAAAAGTTGACAGCACTAAAAAAAAGAAAGAGATAAATCCACCTTTGTGGTGGTAAATTTTAACAACTCTCCCAATAATTGATAAGAGTAAGCAGACAAAAATTGGGTAAGACTTTCAAAGAGCAGCAAAATTAACAAGGTTGATCCAGAAGACATTGGAGTCATGCTGGGCCACAATGCAAGTCTCAACAAATTTCAAAGAAACAGACCATGCAGACAGACCACATTCTCTGATCACAATATCATTAAGTTAGAAACTGATAACAAAAGGATAACTAAAGAAATGTTTAGAATTTTTAAAAATCATTCTAAACAGTCCATGGTTTAAGAAATCAAAATGGAAATTATAAAATACTTGGAAATGAACAACATAACAAAATACTACATACAGAAATTTGTGAGATCTAGCTAAAGCTATAGGAAGCACAAATTATTAGCCTTTAATGCTTAGAGTCAAATAAGAAAGTCTGAAAATAAATAAGCTAAGCATACAAATTAAGTTAGAAAAAGAACAAGAAAACTCAGAATATGAAAGATAAAACAATGTTTTAAATAAGCAAAAATTAGAAAACTAACATACTATAGAGAAGATCAACAAAACCCAAATTTGCTATAAAGATAAATAAAACTTATGAACTTCTGATGAGACTGATTGCTAAAAAATAAGTAATATTATGGATGAAAAATCTTTTTAACAACTGCAGCTTTTTTTTTGAAATTTAAAAAGTCTTTTTTTTTTAAACTAAAAATAAACAAAAGCAGAAACAGTTCACCCATTTCACCTTCCCGAATCTCCACCTCTGACAACCATCAATTGTTCTCAATATCTATGAGCTTAGGTGTTTTTGTTGTTGTTGTTTCCACATATATAAGTGAGATCATACAGTATTTGTCTTTCTCTGACTTATTTCACTTAGCATAACGCCCTTGGGGTTCATCCATGTTGTCTCAAATGGCAAGAATTCTTTATAAATTCATCCATGGATGGACACTTAGGTTGTTTCCATATCTTGGCTATCATAAATAATGCTGCAATGAGCATGTGGTGTTCACTGTTTTCAAATTAGCATTTTTGTAGTTTTAGAGTGTTTTAAGCAGTTTTGATCTTAGGAGGCTATTACCAATTCTAAACCACTAAATTTGAAAATTTAGACAAAATAGTCACATTTCTGGAAAAACATAAACTACCAACATTGATTAAAGAATAAACAGAATACTTGAAAATTCCTATCATTAAAGAAATTGAATCAGTAGTCCAAAATTTTCCAGCAGGTTCTAGCAAGCATTCAAGAAATAATATTGAGGACAATATTTTACTGCTAACTTGCAAAACTATAAGTGTTTTAAAAAATAAAATATATGAAAACATAAAAAAAGAAACAACTCCAATATCATGCAAACTATTGTAGTTTAGAAAAAGAGGAAACCCTATCCAACCCTTTTAATGAAGCTAGCATAAACAACATAAAAAACTGACAGAGAGAGTATGAAAAAGGAAAGCTAGAGCCAGATTCATTCATGAACATAGCTATAAATACAGCAAATCAAATACTAGCAACCCATATCCAGGAATAAGAAAGATAATGGATCGTGACCTAAGCAATTGATTCCAGGAATACAAGGTAGGGTTTAATATTAAAAGTCAATCAAAATAATTTGTCACATTGAAAGATTAAAGAAAAAAAGCAATGTGGTCATCTCAATAGACGAAGGAAAAGCCTTTGATAAAATGCAACATACATTCATGATTAAAAAAAAAAACAATTTAGCAAACTCAGAATAGAACTTTCATAGTCTGATAAAGGATATCATCCAGAAAATCTAGAGCAAACATCATACTTAAAGGTGAAACACTGAAAGCTTGCCTTTTAAGACAGGGAACAAGATAAGGGTACCCGCTATTGCCATTTCTATTAAATATCATATTAGAGATTTTAACCAGAACAATAAGTCAAGGAAAAGATATAAAAAATTACAATGGTTGCAAAGGAAGAGACAAAGGTCTCATTATTTGCAGATTATCATTACCAACATAGAGAACCCAAAAGAATCCTCAGATAAATTAATTATAATTAATTTCAAAGCATTTAGCGAGGTTTCTGGATACAAAACTAATGAACGAAAGTCAATTGCACTTCTAGACACCAGCAACTAAAAATTGCAACATGTAAGTTAAAAAAAAAAAAAACAACTAGAGACTGTACAGGATAGCTGGTTAAGCCCCTGGGCTCTGGTGTTAGCCTGTCTAGTTTCTAAGCCTAACTCCATCACTAGCTAGGTGACTTTTGGCAAACTATTTAGTTGTTCTGTGCCCTATCTTTTAGAATTCTTGTGAGGATGAAATGAGTTACTACATATAAAACACTTAGACCAGGGCCTGGTACAAAGTAAGAGCTAAATAAGTGCAAGCTGTCCTTATTGTGAAGAAGTAGTTAATAGCCTATTACCAAGAGCTCCAAGATTGTAACTATTAAACACCAAGCCATCTCAAGGGTAAAAAGTCAGGGAGCTTCATGTCACAGGAGCCAATGATACTCACCCATGTTTTCCCTAAGGCCGGGCACAGAACTCCCATACCCAACATATAGCTCATTACCACATACCCTGCTGTCTACAGACCAATTACCAGAAGCACACACCCTTTCTCTGGAGATTTTCACCCCAAGCTTATCAACTTTTTAACTGGCAGCAAGTTAACAACTTCAAGCTTCCTGTTAGGATAAACTTCAGAGTTACTGACATCTACTGGTCACCATCTAAAGGCAAACCTCAGCCCCTTCGGGTAGACTAATGCCAGGAGAGTTTCCATGAGGTGCTAGAAGAAAAGGCTTTTGTAACTGACTCCATTTCTTGGGAGAAGGGGGAAGATATTTTTTAACACCTACTCTATACTGCACACTTTTCTCACCGCTTCACAGATGTTAACTTATTTAATTCTCTCCATAACCTGATGAGGTAGATGGAATTCTTAGCCCTATTTTACAAATGAGAAATAGAGTGGCAATGACTAAGTAACCTGCTTAAAGGCACACAGCTCATGAGTGACAGAAACTAGCTTCAAACTCAGATCTGTCTGACTCCAAAGCCCTATACACCAAGCTAGAAGAAAAATAAATAAAGGGGGCTAGTTCCTGAAATGAAGGAGGAAAGTGGGCACTACACATGTGAAGCTATGGATTTCAATTCTCCTTCTGAGACCAGAGGTCGAAATGAGAATGGGAACATAAATAATCATGTGAAGAGAAGACTGAAAATCAGCAAACCAGCAGGTGTCCAAGTTAGTGTTTGCAATGTAATCAAATAAAATGCTGGTGTCATTTTGTGGAATGACTGAGCGATATTTCAAAAAATCCCACAAGACTACTGCCACTGTGAGGCCTCATTGCATTCACTCTTTTTCTGAAAGGCAGCATATTCGTGGTCACAACACAGAGTCACATGAGCCTACCCAGACCCAGGTGAGAATAAGGTAAAATCAGCTTGTGGCGCAGGATTGGTAGCTAAAGAACAGGATGTTCTTGGGTTTTGATGCCACCCAAGAACATCCTGTTCTTTAGCTACTTTTTAAGTCTTGCAATATGGCAACACTGCTGGGCAAACTGACTTAACAGCCCATAAGTGATGAGTATCCCAAGGGCTTTAACCTGAGACTGGTGAGCAAAGGGCTACATTTGTGCAGCACTTACTATGTGCCAAGCATTACTATCATCATAGCCCACCTATCAGGGTTTCCCCTTTCTGTCCCCAGGTCAACGGTTTTGTTCCTACTAAGGGTAGTAACTAATCTAAATGGGCAGAAGAGACAAGAGCCTGGCTTTGCGGGCAGCCCTCAGAGCCCTGCCTGATACAAGCTGATACACATGCAATCTAAAATAAGGGCCTCCAGGTTCCAGAATATACATCCACAAAACCCTACAATAACATACAAATATGTTTAAGATCAAAACCACCATTCTAACTGCAGCATCACACAGGTTTTATAGATTATTAACTTTAAGTGTTCTTGAATACAAGATGATTTTTTTATGACAAAACAGATAAATGAAAGGTAAACTATACTAAATTGAGTTATGTATCTACCTGCTCTTAAATTCTGAAGGGAGATAAAAGTTGCATGTACAGTTTGCTGTTTGGATTGTTTCTCTTCTAGAAACCGCTATCTCCCAAAGCCCTCTTGCAAAATAGAACATCAATTCTAGTAATTCCAACATAGGGCAATAAATATGAGCACCCCATATCTAAGTGCCCTGTTAACTTTCAGTCTTTATTTGGTCTTTAGAAGTAATTTCAGAGACTATAAGGCCTGAAAATAAATAACAGCCATTTTAAGAAAACTAGTATTTCTGATGTGGGCAAGGAGGTAACTAAAAAGAAACTCCATTTTTTTTATAAATTCCCAAGAGAAAAGAGAACCAATGTGTAGATGCCTAAGCAGGTTAACTGACCCATCCAGGAAGCTTCTGGAGCACTATTATTCTCCTTACTTTTGTATTTCTGATATATTTCATCTCTTGTCCAATTCTTTGACTTTTCCAAAGTCATCAAATGTCAGAGGTGGAAGGGATTCTGATAACATCTGGTCCAACCTTCTCATTCACAGATGCAGAAGGTGAACCCCAGAGAATGAAAGTGAACTTATCTGACTCTGCAGTGCTGGTGACTGACAGGTGTCCTAACACAGTCCTCTCCACTGTGGAAAAGAACTGCATGCAGGCCTCTAAGCATTATTAGCCTAGTAGTTAACAACACTAGCTTTGGAATCAGCGAGACCTAGATGTCCATACCAGCTTGGCCACTTTCCAGCTGTGTGACCTTGGGCATATTACCTAACCTTTCTGAATCTTATTATCCTCATCTGTAAAATGGAACTGCCAATAATAGCATTGATCCCACAGAGTTCCTGGTATATGGTAAGTATTCTAAATATTAGCTGTGACTATTAATATGACGTGTCAAACCAAAAGGCAGAGCTGTCAGATCCCTAAACCTGTCTGTGTAGGAAGAGAACTCTGCGAAAAGTAATCCAGTATCTCTACCTTGAATTACACCTGACTCTTCAGAGAAAGACCCAGAGTGGGAGCTAAATTTCTGACTTGAGAACCAACAGGGAACAGGGCTAAAAAAATCAGCCTAATGCTGGCACTTCTAGGAACCTGCCCCACTGCACTAATTCTCAGGCCCATTCATAAGACCAGGTACCTCCTACCTTCAAGGTAAGTTTCGCAAAAGCTTTTTTGTTTTTGTTTTTTTAAAGGAGCGACTGAGTTTATATTCCACATGTGGGATATAAACAATATAAACCTAGAAGCAACAAATGAACTGGACAAACACACAGAGACTCATAGACATGGACTATAGACGAGCGGTTACCAGAGGGTAGCGGGGGAGGAGAGAGGGGGAAGGTAGAGAGGTAAAGGAGATCAAATATGTGGTGACAGAAATCTAACTATGGGAGGTAAATACCGAGTGTAAACATGTATATGCCTTACTGTTAAAGTGTACAGCTGAAACTTATTGGATTTTGTTAACTAACGTCACCATAAAAGAATAAATTTAAATACATACATACATACATACATACACACATACATACATACATACATACATGAATAAATAAATAAGCAAGCAACTGAGCCAGAAAAGTCATAAACACTCTAAGTCATCTAAGCTTGGGAAACTCCCTTAGAAAGAGTACAAAAGTGACATAATTAGGCACAGAGCAGGGGGCTAGAGTCAATGGCTATTTCAGTCAAAGGGAAATTAGTCATCTTCAGGTCTCTTGGGTCTGAACTATAATTCCAGTGGTAACCAATCTTGGCTTTCTCCAGACAAAGTTTTAAGAAAGACTAAAATTCAAACCCCACTCCTTCACCATAAGGAAGTCTGGAAGCATAAAGCACAAAATGGAATTTTCATTAAAGTTTTAATATAAGCCTTAGGTTCCTTTGTCTTTCAACTGACTGACAGAACAGTGTAACAGGACCTCGAATGGAGGCAACCTGGCAGCCCATTCTGGCTGTCATTCCCAATGTGTAACCTTGGGCAAGTAGCTTCCTATCCTTAGCTTCTTTCCTTAGCTGCAAAATGAATGAAGGGCTTGAACTACAGGAACTCAAAAGGGCCTCTGATCTCTAACACTTTTCTGTCAGAAGTTCTGCATACCTAAAAATGCAGCAATTAGACTATAAATGAGCCTTGATAATAAGCTCCCTGGGGAGCAGAAACCATACCTGATATTTCTCACATATCTCACAGTCCCTAGTATGATGCTAGACCCGGAGTAATTGCATAATAAATGTTAAGTGGTATAGATTCACCACACAGGGCATGCCTTATCATAAGCTTTTTGCATGCTAGGCAGTTCTCTTCAAATCTCTCTCCTACAACTTTTCGAATATGTCAGATTTTACCATTCCTGAGTTTTTAATAAAAAGAGGCATTGCACAAGAAAACAAAGCTCCTTGTCACTTCGAGTGACAATAATTAAACACCTAGGTGCCAGGGGCTTTGCTCTATACTGGAAAAGGAACACTCTAGGCCTACTGCTGGCATCCGTCCTACAAGCTGTATGAGTCAGGATGAGTGGGAACCTAGCCTTGGTGTGAGGCCCACTAAGTTACTATTATTGAAGAATTCATGAATCTTACATCTTAGATCTCAGATCTCTCCCAATAGACTAGCAACTAACTAGCATGCAATGGAATGAGCACCTTACTAGTAATCACCTACCCAAAGGCTTTGGGAATACAGAGGAGGAAATATGTGCATGCGCGCACGCGTACACACACATGCTTGCAAGGGCCCGTTTAGGCTCAGAACACATTTAATCCAGTCTTCTATACTAGTGTTTCCTAATCCTCATTGCACATTTGAATCACTTAAAGAGCTTTTAAAAAATACTGATGTCCAGGCCCCAGCCCAAACAACTATATAAAAATAGGGTGAAGGAGACAAGTATTGGTGTTTTTTAAATGATTCTTTAGTGACTGCACGGTGCAGCCAGGGTTGAGGACTCCTGGCCTCTACCTTCTCCATCTCCACTTCTAGTCCCAAACTTGGTGACAGGTGCAGCAGACAACTCAGAGGCTTGCAAGTGCCACACAAATTCCCTTTTGGTAACTCATCAGACAATTCTCTGAGCCATTAAGGTAAGTCAGCCAATGCCAAAACATTTTTGGCAAACCAAAATTTAAACGAAAAGGGGCTTCCTTAACCTTCGGTTAGAGAAGTCAATTAGGATGTCCAGCCTATGCTCCAACCATTCCATTTGTTGGACGCTTACCTGGCCTGAGATCTCATCCTATTTTAGGAAGCTTCTCTACTCTTAAATTGATATTTAATCTCTCCTTTCTCAACTGCCCTACTCTGTGTCTCACACTGATGTTTCCTTACAGCTGTGAGTGCTCTCCACTCCCTCTGTAGTTCAGCGCCCTGCCAGTCCTGCCCACTGCATGCACTCTGCCTCTTTCCAATTCACTCCTCTTCTACTTATCCCCTCCACTTTCAGCTGAACCTCCTGGTCAGGAGTAGCTGCCTCATCCCAGCAGTCCTCTCTCCATGCCCCCTGCCCTGCCCCCATCAGCCACACAGGCAGCAAGGCTCCTGTAAGCACAGCCTACCGAACACATGTTTTCTCAGTTGCCAAATCTTCTTCCGTGAGTTGGCTTCCTTCATCCACCAAATCTCTTCTATGGAAACTTTTCTCCCAGGTTCTCGATCATCTGTTTTCTTTTGTTAATTTTTTTTTTCTTAATTACTGAAGAAATGTGTACTACACCAAATCCAAATGATACAGAAATGTGTTAAGTAAAAACTGAGAGTGTCCACTTCCCCTAATCACTCAGGAGTAAGCACTATATGGTATATAGTTGACCCCTTGAACAACCCCCCACACAGTTGAAAATCGACATATACCTTTTGATTCCCCCAAAACTCAGTCATCCCTCAGTATCCACAGGGGGATTGGTTCCAGGACCACCACGCAGATACCAAAATCTGTGGATGCTTAAGTCCCTTATATAAAATGGCGTGTATGTCGACTGTAATTGAAAAATTAAAAAAAATATAAATTTTATAAAATGGCATAGAACAATATATGCAGTTGGCACTTCATATTCACTGATTCCCAGCCGCAGATCAAAAACAGTATTTTTGATCCGTGGTTGGTTAAATCCATGGATGCAAAACCCCAAGATACGGAGGACTGACTGTATATTTACTGAAAAAAATCTGCACATGAGTAGACATGCACAGTTCACACTGTGTTGTGCAAGGGTCTACTGTATATTCTTCTAGATTTTTACAATGTGCTCATAAACATGCTCATATAAAAGAGTTTGTTTTCTTAAAATAGGTTTCTATCATACATATTGTTCTTGTTTTTTTTTTTAATTTCAACAATATATTGTGAATATCTTACAAAGTGAATACAGCGATTAGCCTCCTTTGTAAAAGCTGCACAATATTCTGCTGGCCAGATTTATCATTCTGCTACTGGTTTGCTGTTTTCCAGCATTCCATTTACCAACACTGATGTCATAAACTTCCTTGCACTCAATTCTTCACACACGAATATTTCCAGGGTAACTATTTAGAAGTGGATAGGTGGCTACAGACCCACCCTGTACTCGCCAATTCCAACTGTCTTTCCTGTAGTCTTCCTTGGTCTCAACCTCTCTGCATCATATGACACAGAGGACCAGCCCCTGTTTCCCAAAACTCCTTCTTCACCTGGGTCTCCTTCCACTTCCTGAATGACTGCATCACTCAGTCTTTTTTTTTCTGGCCCAACAAAGTAGACATTCCACAGAATACTTTTTTCTTTCTCCTTCCTAGACTGCATGATGTTCTCATCTCATCCTCTATCTTTTCTAAACAAATGCCTCCTGAATCAACATTTCTAGCCCTAACCACATCTCAACTGCCTGCTGGACATTCCAGCCTTAATGTCTCAAACATCTGAAACTCAACAAATCCCAAAATGAACTCATGACCTTTTCCTGTAAGCCTCAGTTTCTTCATCTGAAAAAAATAAAGGGACTGGACTAGACTCAATTTTTTTTTAATTAGGAGTCTAGTATGCATTAGATACTGTAGAAAAATTAATAAAAACACAGACCTTACATTCAAGGAACACACGATATAAGGAGTGGGAAAGGTACACGAACAATTCTCTAAAGGGTTTATCTACTTGCCAGACCTAGCCTATGTACCAACTCTAAGTGATTGATAGTAGCTGCCTAAAATGCTATGCTAAGAAATATCTGAACCTACATGGAGACTTATTGGGAAAGCATGCCTATGATTGATTAGCAAAGTTGTCCCAGGACAGCATGAGGTACAGTAAGTCCTCACTTAATGTTATGGATAGATCCTTGGAACTGCAGTTAAACAACATATAAGGAAACCAACGTTACCCTAGGCTAATTGATATAAACAAAAGTTAAGTTCCTATGACGTCTCATTACTGTTATAACAAATGGCATTGAACAAAATGATATTATTCAAGGACCTGTTGTATATGCATAAGTTGTAAGGCAATAGGTAACTATCAAAGGATTTTGAGCAAAGGAATAGCATAGCCCAACATATGTTTTACTTGTATCATTCTAACAGTTGTATAAAGGGTGGAAAGAGCGTGAAGAGAAGCTGCTGTAATAAGCCAGATGATGATGATGATGACGATGACAACGATGATGACAGCGACGACAATGATAAACAACCAATGAATTAGGGGACAGGAATCATAGAAGAAAAGGAAGAAACAGATAGAAAACATAATGAATCACAGAATCAAGATGACTCAGACTGTGATGATGGGAGGAAAAGGGTGGAATAGAAATGTGTCAGGGTTTCAAAGGATTTAACCTGAGTCGCTAGATGGACTGCAGTGTCATTAACTAAGACAGCAGCACTGAGAGAAGAGTATCATTGTTTTTCATTTCAAACCTTCCAATCACTTTACTTGGGATGCATGGCTTTCGAGCACCCTTGAGTACACTTGAAGGGAAAAAGCATGATATGCATTGCTTGATGGCCTCAGCATGTATGTAATACATAAACCTAGTATTCTTCCCTTTTGCTGCATCACTAAAGAAATACCCATGAACATCTGATCCCTGAAACAATGGGCTAATAAATATTTGAATGTTCATGCTCTCAAAAGATGACTCTTCCCATTTAGATAGAACTCACTGTCCACGTGCCTTATTTCTCTTGATGCTCATGCTTACCTTATGAGTCAGGAAGGGCAAAGGTCACCCCTATCTTACAGATGATAACGGCCATCACACATATTTACTAAGCACTCTCTATGCACCAGACACTGTTCTAAATACTTTACTTTATTAGCCCCAATTTATAGAGAAGAAAACAGGCCCAGAGATGTCAATTAACTTGCCCAAGGCCACATAGCTAGAAAGCAACAGAGCTGGGATTTGAACCTGGTCGGTCTGGCTACAGAGCCTGCATTCCTAGCTACTACATTATATGTCCTATCATATAAGAAAATTGAGGCTCCTGACTAGCCAAAACTACTAGGTTCTGCCAACCAATCAGTGATGAACCCTATAACCAAGGCCCAGGTCTAGCTGACACTTAATCCAGTGCTCTTTCCATTACTCTTCACTGTTTACCAAGATGAATTTGCCTCTCCCTCACTGGGATGGTAGATTATTTTGATTTTTTTTCCCCCTCTTTGGCCTTTGTCACTTCTGCTAGACAAAGTTTCTGGGTTCTGATGTGGGTCCCTTGCCCGACGCCTCATACAATACTTTTCACTAGGATCAGATGCAGACCTCTACTTGGAGGAAGGAAGTGATGACTTCAGTTATATCCCAAGTTAAATGGGTCCCATTTCCAAACAGCCGTTATCTCATGGCAGAACACACAGGGTTCTACACATAGGCTCATTGAGCACACGTTTCCCTGGACTACCTGCCCAAGGCAAACAGCCAGCAACCGGGGTATTAGGGCTAGGCTCCTCTGCGGAAGAGAGGAAGCAAGGGCAGAAAAACACATTGAAAAAGCAGCTGCTATAACAATCAGGTAGAGAGGTAGCCTGCAGTCATAAGAGCACTTACAAGGCTACAACAGACAATGATGTTCAAAAAACACAAGATTTCTGTTTCTCTACCAGTGGGCAAGAATGAAAGTCCAGGTCCTTTTATGCTGGAATGGTTAGGGGTGGAAAGAGACCATGTGTGGTATTATAGAAAGACAGTGAACAGGTAGTCAGGAGACCCAGCTCTGCTTCGATTTAGCTGTATGACTTTAGGCAAGTTTCTTCACCTCTCTGGGTCTCAGTTTGTCCATCTGAAAAAATGAGGGAGAAGTCAAACTAGATAATCTCTGAGGTTTCTTTCAGCTCTGACCTGGCATCACTCTGCTATTTCAACAATCTAAGGTAGTATTGCTAGAATACTTTATCCAATATCTATAGTTAACCAAAGCTGGAGTAGGCTAGAACCAAGGGAAAGAATTAGATAAAACAAAAATGACCTTCGTGGAAGGCTGCAAACGAGGTAATGTACAGGCAGTATACAAAGTGCAGTGCCTGGAGCATAATATATCCTCAAAAATGTTACAAGTATTTTTATCACTCCTACTCCTAACTTTTCAGAGAGTGTACAGATATAAACAAAAAGTATAGTGAACTCTTCCTCCTAAATTTCACTCTTCTCTGCCCATCTGACCCTGTTCTGGTTTAACAGTGTTAAAAAGATCTGAGGGGAACCCTGAATGCACAGTGGCACCAATTGTCCTTAACGTCAATGGACAGTTATGACTGGAAAACGAGAACCCAACCCCAAGGTAAAGTAACGAGCAAATAAGTGTGAGAAGCCAGAATTAATCCTCAGTTTGCTGCAACTGACCATGGAAAAGAGTGATTAAAAAAAAAATAGGTGTGGACCATGGTGTACTTTGCAAATTGTTTTTCAGGACAGACCCAAGCAGGGAGTAAGAAATTTAGGAAGATGATCCTAGCCTGGTTTCCACATGTGTCCATCTGAGCAAACAGTACCAGCTGGGATGTGTGGTCAAATATCACATAACTAGTGAGGAGCCCCTGTGTCTCAGCAGGCTTCGCATTTTTCACCACAAATCTAATGCAGCCTTAGCCTAAAGGTCACTCCTGACTTCCTGTGCCCAAGACAGCACCCCCTGAGAGACCTGCCCAGGGAGGACAGCCACAGGGCTGGGGGTCAATCCATTCTCTTCACTCAATGGCCAGAAACTCCACAGACAAACTTGACCTTGGCTTGGTGCTAGCTTGCACGGCTATCCTGAGGAGAGCTGAACTGGATAGTCCAGTGAGCTGCCGTGCAGCAGAATGGAAATCTAAAGATAAATGCATTCCCTTTCCTCAGGGTGCCCTAATATTCCTTTTGGGATTGGGAGCCCTGGGAAATAGGGAGAAAGGCCCACGTGAAGCAGCAGCCTGCAGTGGCAGGAGTTTGAGGGGCTGGATATAAAAGTGCTGAAGATAATAAGGTACATATGCACATGACCCTCAGGCACATTCCTGTAGGGTGCAGAGAACAAAGTACAGTGGCAGGCCTGTACACGCTCAAGTGCCTGGGACTTAAAAAAGGAAACTCTTAACAAATGCAAACCAACCGACAAGCAACAGTGGTGATACGAAGAGGACCCTTTGTTACAACCTCCCCTAGGTCTTGGAACAAATGACCTTCCACAGCTAATTTCTAAAAATTGTTTCTTTGGGTTACTATTTGTTGTAGAAATGCCCTCTAAGCCAGCTCTCCTGGGGAACCAGGATAATTATAGAAAACATGACCTTAGCCTTCTTATTTCTCTCAACTCTAAGACTAAGGAACTGTCTATTTACCCACGATGCTTGAGAATATGCATGGAAGCCTTCCAGTGGCATTGGTGGGGTGAGGTAGTAAAGTCACGTGACCAAGTCTTCAGCCTTACAAGGCTGTACATAAAGGGGGCCTTCCTCTACTGACTGGTGGCTTAGGCCCCAGAGCAAAGTCAGTTCTGAAAAGGAGTAGGTGGTCTTGAAAATGAGAGAAGTTTACCATATCCTAGAGACATAGGAAGAATTGTCTGAGTTTCTTTTCTCTGTCCATTTGTAGATGTATAAGGCAAGGAACAATGAAAATCTACTCCCCTGAGCAGCACATTTTCCACCAAACTGTGCTTCTCCTTCAGTGAAGATATTGGTGTACTTTAAACCTGCCTTTCTCCTAGGAGCTCTGGAAGCAGCTCTTCCTCTTCCAATAATTACCTAACCCTGGTAAACAGGTGGCACTTGAGAACGATGCACTCCCCTCAATCAAAAGAAATAGAATGAAAAAGTGAAAAATTTTCATTTGCCCACCCACCCCAAACCACTCCTTTCATATTTCTGTCATGTACTCACTGGTTTCCTAGGCTACCATCTCAAGATAGCTTGTACCATCGAGCCAGCCCATTGATGAAGAGCAGCAATAATTAAGCCCAGAGGTCTCTGGAAAGCCAAGCTTCCCACCAGTGAGAGCAGAGCCATCCTCTAAATTCTTCAGAAAGAATGGGTGATTTAAGGTAACTTTCCAATTAACCACAAAACTTTCCTTAGGCCTCAAATAGCCAAGCACTTCTTCCCCACAGAGATTATGTGAGTACCAGCTTCATGAAACCAATATTTTTGCCTGCTGCATGAAACAAAGATGCCAGGGGGCCTCTTCTTGGGTGAACTTCTTAAAGATGCCTTCCTATATCTAATCTCTATTATCTTATCCCAACATCAAAAACCCAAACTTGAAAAAGCAGCCACTACCATCATAATGATGATGCTCATCATCATCATCAGAGCTAAAACTTACTATGTTTACTACGTGCCATATACTATCTTAAGTACTTTATTAGTATTTTCTAACCCTCACAACAGCCCTGCAGGGTATATATGATTATTATTCCATTTCACAAATATGGAAAGCTAGGCTCAGAAAGGTTAAGTAAGTTGTGCAGGGTTACACAGCTAGTGGTAGGATCTGAACCCAGGCCTTTACCACCCTAGAGTCTGTACTCTTATCCAGTGTGCCACTGCCACCTTGAAATATATAGCAGCAATACTACTACTATGGAAAACTGCTAACACTTGTTGCATGCTCACAGTGAGCCAGACCTTCTGTTACATACTTTATTTAAATTATTTCATTTAATCCTCACAACAACCCTATTAGGTAGGTCCTATAATTATTCCCATTTTAAAGATGAGTGAAACTGAAGTTCGGAGCTGTTAAGTAACATGCCTAAGGTCATACAGTGATGAAGCTCAAATACAAACTCAGGAAATATACCCCAAAAGCTCAATCCACTAAGCTGAACTTGCACTAGGAGAAGAGGCATTTCTACTGCCCCATTTAGGCTTCCTGCTGCGTCTCAATCCAACTCTACAGGGTCACAGCGAGAATTTGGCAAGTGAACGCCAATGAAGAAGCCTGTCTAGCCCTTCTGTGTACATGCCAGGAACTTAGATCTGATTCATCTAGAAAGAGGATCAAGACTCTAAAAGTCTCTCATCACTTCCATTTTCCCTCAACCTGATTTCTGAAGAAAGCCCCTCATATCCAGCGGCCTCTCCTAATGCTCTGCCTAGAACATCTAATAAGTGTTTACCCAGGGCTCCCAGAGCCATAGTTAAGGGCCTTAATGTGCAATCCAGCTCTGCGCCTTATTTAATCAGCACCTGAATGAAATGTCTATTTGCTAGCAACAGCCAGAGCACAGTCAGCCAGAGTCTTTCTGCAAACACAGCTGGTCGACTGGCAAAGGCGATTCAATTTACAAGCAAAATACACTCTGAGTTTATGCCACCGCTAATGTATGATGGAAATAGTGAAACTGAAGGCATCGGGATGGAATTAGAATGGGCTCATGCTTCTTTTCTCCTCCAGATAATCTTGATTCTCCCTTTTCTACCCACCTAAACGCATGCCCACAGGGAATAGCTTGAACTGTTTCTGCCAAACAGGCCAGCCCACTCTAACCTCCTGGCTCCTGCCATCCATTCCCTTCCTTCAGAACCACCTGGCCCAAGACAAGACTCGATACAATCTTCTTCCCTCTCTCATTTCCTCCAACAGTTACTGGAAAGGAACCAGAGCCAACCTAGAGATTTTCCAAACCCTCCCCTTCAGGATCTCAGGCTGGCAACAGGTCAAAGTCTCCTGACACACCATGAACTGCCAGATGTGTAAGCCATGCCCTGTTTAGTAGGCAGAGATCTGAGTAAACAAAGAGGACTGCTGGTGCCTAGAAGAGGAGGAGTCCTCTCCAAGCCTTTGGATTTAACCACTGCACCTAAGCACCTTAGAGGCAGACTTATCCTGGAGGATCAGCAAGTAAGGTAGCAAGACACTGATAACCCCAGTTCTCTGCGTGGGGCAGGGTGGGAAAGAGGCCAAAAATTGGGCAAGGAATATGTGAAAGGCCACTGCTTTAAAACACTGGGACACACTCCACCAAATGGAGACCAAGTTAGGGAAACAGGTCCTTTTTTATAACCCATCCTCTTCCCCCATGCCCAGTTGAGTCTATGAGCCAAACACACTTCAGTATGAACCTCTTACATGGAACCGCTTTCTTCCTTGTTCCCTCATGGTTATCACCTCCTGTGATGCCATAGGCATTTTAAATTATAGAAGGGATTGTTTTAGAGCTTGGAGTACTCTAGAAGAAGGCAAGCTTGGGTGGGATAGGTGAGGGGAGAGACTTGGAAGCAGGGAAGAAAAAGAAAAAAGATAGGATAGCATCACATTTCGTCAGTTCTTCTGTGGACCTTAGTGGAGCAGCAACCATCCTATGAACCACTAAAAATCATCTTCTGGTTGCAGGTAGGAAGTCTGCTATCTCATTTTCTATATTTAGTGTCCGATCACTCTCATCAATGTTCTTTGTGTCTGTCCTTGACAGTGTGGGCCCTCCTTGGGACAACACAGAGAACAGCATCTCACAAGCCCCCTATCAGGGATTCATGGGCAACTGCAGTTTTCTTAACAGCCCAGAAATGACAAGGCATTCCTACAGTTTTACTTGGCTTGCCAAGGGAAAAGAATAAGATGAAATCTGCCCCTGATAATATTATGCAAATGACTCCGAGTTAGAGTTGAGATGCTTTCCTGTGAAAGAGGAAGTAACTCTGTGCTTTTGCACATTTCATTTCCTATGCCTTAAATTTCTTTCCTTCCTGTAACATATAATGAACTACTACTCATTCGTTCACACATGTTCATTGAACATCTACTATAAGCCAGGCTCTTTTGGAGGCACTAGAATAGAAAACAAGACAAGCAAGGGTCCCGGCTCTCAGGGAACTAAGGTATCTCCTTCGTGACCCAGCTGAAATGTTACCTCCTCTAGGAAGCTTTTCTTAATTGCACTAGAAATAAAAGACCCTCTGTCCTCTATGCTTGTTTCAAATATTACTGTACATGTCATGTTGCAATTTAGTTAACCTCTTTTCTTGCCTGTCTCATCTAAACTGTGAGCAACGGAAGGCAAAGAATGTTTCTTATTTATCTTTGACTCTCCAGTGCCTGTCACAGTGTTTGACACATAATAGCATTGGATAACCGCCTGCTGAATGGATTTAAGAATGAATAAATTCCCAAGAGCATTTAAAGCAAGGTCCTGCAAACAGAGCTGTTAGCATGCAATAACTATGTGTCAATATTTCCTTTTATTAGTTCCTGAAGATCTTAGAAGCTAGAAGGAAGGGAGTGGGATGTAGAAGGACTGGAAGGTGATTAAAAAAAAAAAACCTAGCTCAAACACAACATTGACACAACTCCCAGTCATCAAACAAGTCACCAGATCTTTAAAGCCAACTCACAATAACTTGGGGCCTTCAACCTCTAATTTCAGCCACATTATTTTACACCTACATAAATACTGAGGTGCTACCAGAAGACTAAACGCCCTGTCCACAGGGCAGTCATGCCAGACAGGATGAACATTTGAACTAACTTCCCACCTCAAACTTTAGCCAATAGATAATGCCTCTCAAAGTAGGGTCCAATGCTCACTGGCATCAGAATTACTTGGGAGCTTGTAATAAATGCAAATCCCCCTCCTTGCCCTATACCTACTCAGACCTTGTGTAGAGAGCGAGGCATCTGCATTATAACAAGCTTCCAAGGGAATTTTTCACAAAAAAAGTTTGGAAACCACTGCTCTCCGCATCCATAGACTCTTTATGTCCACTCAGCCAGTTATTGGCAGAAGAAGAATACCTGAGACAAGATACTCTCAATTTAACAAAAGATATGTGTTAATTAACATGATGTGGGGGATCCTGTCACACAATGTGTACATATATCAAACCATCATGTGTACCCTTTAAATATCTCACAATTTCCTTTGTTAATTATACTTCAGTAACCTGAAAAAAAATAAAACTAAAAAAGATAAGAAAGACCAGGAGAAGTTGAAAAACTTGGCTCTCCTTATAGAGGGTATTTCAATGAGGCATGATGGCAATAAGCTACCCATTGAAAAATACTTACAGGGAGAAAAATGGAAAGTGAGTCACTAGCTAATAACACTAAGAAATTTTTTATATGCTATTTAAAAAGGAAAAAAAGAAAGTAGGCCTGTCCAGATGTCTACCAGGAGATTAAGACCATGATCCAACAGCATAATTTCCTCACTGGGATGAAAGGGAGCAGATACTTTGGGCAGAGAACAGGCTGCAGTTCTAATGACCAGCTCTTTGTGGTAGAAATTCAACAAAAAAGATGTCTGAGCTGGAGCTAAAACCACCTCTCTCCTCTGATTATTTCAAAAAACAGACAAGGGATTCTCCTAATGGGCACAAGAGACATAGGAACTGTGTTCACGAGACCTCAAGGGAACATAGACAGGGCTACCAAAGGGAAAAGAAAAAAGGGGGAAAAAAAGTGGGCTCTGTCAGTCAGTCCGTCAGCATTATCCAGGCACATATTAAACAATTAATGTGCATGTATGGTATTGTATTAAGCTCTGCCGGGAATTACAAAGAAAAAAGAACTACTCCTTTCTGGTTAAAAAAAAAAAAAAAAAAGTACTCCTGCTAATGGGGGAGACTGAACAAACGCTAAAGTAAGCAACCCAGCCAAACTCTTACCGAATTATCTACATGTATACAAAGGTATACTTTAAAGAGCCAAATAGTCTGAGGAATGTTTGGAGGATTGGGAAAAGAGGACAAAAGGTGTCACTAGAATGACTGGAATAACTGGAGTTGGGTCAAGGTCATCTGGAAAGTTTCACAGAGAAGAATCTTCAGAGGAATACCTACAGAGGGGAGGGACACATGACAAATCCCACAAAGACAGTGACGAAGGTGGCACATTTATGGCAAAGGGACAAAAATCTAGAGACCCTCTGAATCGTCCCGTGAGTAGGAGCTAGCAACATACTGTTACTTAAAAGCAAGCCCCATCCTGGGTCATACTAATAGGTGCATGGCGAGAAAAAGCTGGCAAGTACATCTTTCCTCTCTGCGGGGTGTGGACAGGGCCTCTGGTAATAGTCACAGTGTCCAATTTCATAGGCTGTGCATTAGAAGGATATACAGGCATGGGCGAGGATCCAGAGAAAAGCAACAGAAATGATTAGAGGAATGGATTGTAATGGCTATCAAGAAAGGTGAAAAGGAGTTAAGGTTTGTCAGTTTCTGAGTCGGAGGTAAAAAATATATTGGTCATCTGCCAGGTTTGAGCAGCTTTGTCCAGCTTCACTAGTGTTGAAGTGTGTTTAAGTAACCATATACTTATTCAGAGGATTAAAATGTTTTGTTTCCATGTGTCCTGTTTCATCGAGAAGATGGAGATAGGAAAAAGTTAAATAATTTGCCCGGTTCCCTAGCAAGCCATGAGCTAAATTAGCATTGTAAATATTAAATCCCAGGGCTGTGTGTGGGTTGTTTAATCTACCAGTCCACACCACTTCTCTTTACAATGGATGCCCCCAAAAGACTGTAACAATGAAAGATGGAAAAATTCTCTGCAAACTTCCTTGAGAGGAAAAATAAAATAAACTAAAAAGGAATGTCATGCCTCACTGCTGAGGTCCATATAAACATCGTCCCCTTGTGTCTCCCTAGACTGATGACACAGGAACATAGTCCATCTGATAAGCTGTTAGCAGATGGCTGGATCCCTCATTGTACCCATTACCCACCAACATCACTTCCAAGCAAGAGTCATTACTAGTGCTCCAGACAACAGATGGGGATGAGGAGGTATGGCTGGTCTGAAGTCAAGGAGGGTGGAGAGACACAAAAAGCCTACTTCTTAAACTCATCAGGCTTTCTCTACAACAAATCCATCACAGAGCAAATGGAACATACTGGTGTATGTTCAGTTTAGTTCCAAAAGCTGTCAAAAAAAGTTCAGGACTGTTTTGAATATGTGCCATTCTACACTTTCAGCAAGCGGGGAGAAAATAAGAAAATCAAACAGTGACCCAAAAGCACGTAAACCATATCTGGTGAAAAATCAGACTTCCGATACATTGTAAAGAAGGCAGAAAATCAAATAGCATATGGCAACCCTAAAAAAAGAATGGGACTCACTCAGTATTACTGACTAAAAACCAGTGGCTTGGGGCTCTCGGGATGATAACATCAATTATTATTTGCCAAATGTCCAGATTAAATCCAGCCGGCCTTATGCGCATATGACATCAAGGGTTAAATGGCATATGTTATGCCTTACTAAGTTCAGTGCCCAATCAGGAGTTGCGTTGCTGACACAGACGCATACAAAAACATCAGGAACTAGACAATTAGACAAGATATTTAAAATGGGATCTTTTTGTTAAGTTTCTAAGACAGAGACAATATATTAACTGCATACAAGGGAGGTAAACGGCCACTATTTTAAGACCACCAGTTTTACAGATAAAATCAGTCAAATTATCTGGCAATTTAACTCTTTTGCTGAGAAACATAGATTTTAGGACTTCAATAGCTATGAGAATCTCTTCCTACTTAAGCCCCAACTCCCACTGTGGCAGCAAAGTTCTTAAGCCACGCCTGCTAACTTGGCTGGGTGATTTTTGGTAAACAGTATAATCAGTTAGTAAATTCATTTCCTGTCACCCACACCTGCCAAAATAATATCCACAAGGGGACTAGCCATGCTTGAAGAAATACTTATTGGTATAAATGGTAAACACCATTGATATTCTGCAAGGAGCTTAATGATGGTATGCTAATCTTGGTGATTACTGATCCCGAGAACCTTCAGCACCTCCGGCTTGAAATTAGGTGTGAAATGGTGCTGCTTAAATCATACAAACCTCTATCAGTCCACAGTCCCGGGGCCTTTGAGAAATAAGACAAGACCAAAAAGAAACCTGACAGCAGGAATATTAATCAAGAACAAAACTCAGACAGAAAAGCTGCCTTTCCTTATGCTTCTAAAGGTGGCAGCATGGCTGTGATGAGGGTCTGTGTTAACAAGGAAGATCGTGGGATTAAATATTTTAAGGACTGAAAATGGGAAGATGAGGAGACTAACCAATTTCCCCCTCCAACTCTTCTATTTCCTGGCCTAAGCAATACTGTCCTTGTTACAGACAAATATACACTGACTCTGAGGAACAAGGCCTTTCTATAAAGCCAAAATTAAGTCATCCTGTTGCGAGACACACATCAGAAATGTTTCTGTTAAGCTATCCCTTTCATTTCAGCTAATGTCTCCCTTCCCTTATTAGGACCTCTGAACTCCATACAATTTACTGCCATAATGCAGCCTAATTCAGCTAATTCACTTGCTGAGGCATTTCTTTGTATTCGACTTCTCCCCTTTGGAATATACACAGTCACAGGAAACATTTTAACATCAGCTTCTCCAGCCCCAAGCTAATTTATCATAACCCTAAATAACATAATGCATGTGAAAGTACCTTATAATAAACAGTATAGTGCTAGATAAATGTTAAGGTATTATTAACCATACTTACTATCATTAGTCATTGCTGCAACCAAGTCAGAAAACTGTCTCCAACCATCTGTTGTAATTTTTTTTAAATACTCGTACCTTTTTTAAAATCCATACATTACTGCATCCCAAGAGGAGCCATAGGTAGGGTCTGGAATATTGGACTCGTCAGGCTAGTTCCCCCAGTAGACCAGAAGTTACTATTTAAATGATACAGAGCAGTGTGACTTAGGAGTTAAGTGTAAGGGAGTCTAATACTGGGTGGGCTCAAGAATCCCTCAGCATGACTCTGTTCAGAGTTTGAGCTAAGCACAGAACAATGGAAAATGCACAGGTGACAGGAATCAGTCCATAGTGCCCGAAACATCCCCCACTCTGTAGGAGTGAGTCCTAAGTGCCATCATCATCTACACATGTGCCCAAGAGTGACCTGGTCAGGTTGACTTTGCTGGGGAAACGGAGTAAAAGATGAACAAGGATGAAAAGATGAAGAAAGCCACCTGACCTTGGCAGAGAAGAAACTAGTTTCCTTTTTCTGGCTGAGGAGGCCAAAAGCATTTCTAGAATAGCTCTCTGTTGCATCCCAGCCACTGCTTATGAAGAAAAGAATCAATCACAGAACGTAAGACAGTCATGAGCTAGGAGTTCAACTCTGCCTCGTTTTGCAGATGAGCAAACTGAGGCCCAGGAAGAATACTTTCCCCAAAGTCACACAACTAATTAATGCCAGAGCTAAGTCTCCAGATTCTTCTAAAAGCCTCTAAAAACCTTTCCACTAAAAAACCATGGTGCTGCCAGGTTTGACATAATCACACCAGCAGCAGCCCCAGTAAGGCTGAATTTAGTCCTTTGTCGATCTTCTAGATAAATGATTGCCAGAGGCCTCAAGACCCCTCTGTGGAAAAGGCACCCTCTGACCCTTACCACCTGCCATCCAAAAAAAGCACTCCTGTCCCCAGAGCCTCACACAGCAGTGGATGAGATGTGTTGTTTCCTCTCATTACAAAAAGCCTATTCATAAAAAAGAAAGAAGACTGGCTCAAATTTACACTGAAAGTCTAGCTGGGAGAGCCCTGGGCTTCCTGTGAATGGCATCACTTCCCAAGAAGCCCTTCCTTTAAAAAAAAAAATGCTGCCCGCTCCAGCCCTGCTCCATGCTGAGAGCCACCCAATCAATAACAGCCTCTATTCCAAAGCTACCCACACCTCCTTGCCACATCTGCAAAATGGGAAGGGCTTGAGGCTATTCACATTTTATGGACTGGGAAACTAAGGCCAAAAACCTGCAATCAAAGGAGTTCCTAGAACACAGAGCCAGCAAGCATTCGAGCCACAAGTAGGCAGCACCATGCTGATCAGCACCCTCCCCACAGAGACTACCCTGCCATTCCACTGACAGCTTGCAACCCCAAAGAAGATGGGTTAGCTTTCCAACCCAGATGATAATTCACCTTTTGGCTGCAGGCAAGTGACCTCCCCATCCCTGGGCCCCAAACAGGCCTGTAAAATGGAGATAATAATCTTAAGCTCCTGTCCCACAGAAGGCTACCACAAGTCTCCTGAGAATACCCTTCTACAAATACAAAAGCAATAAAGATGCTAATCTAATGACAGGTTTCAAAAGTGTCCCTGAGTAAAACACACCAGGTTGTCCACAACCTGAAATTTTTAAAAAGTTTTTCTTTTTCTCTTCCTCCTCCACCTCCATGATTTGATAGTTTTAGAACATCTGTCCACACAGGCCGAGTACAGAAAGACAGTCACACTCCTGGTCCTCACCCAGATTATTTTTATGTATCTAGCAACTTTCCTTTTCAATCCCATTTTTTTTTTCTTAGCACCACTAATGGAGGTAAATAAATCAGCCCTCTGAGCACCCCTGGACAATGACCACGGAAGATCGAATAAGAGTGATAAGTCAGAGAGAGATGCATAAAAATAAATACCCTCTCACCAAGGACAGACAGCGCCAGCCCAAAGTTAACCAGTGCACTTAGTAGGAGCTTGGTGCTGCTCCAACCCTCAGAATTCAAAGGCAGACCTCACTCTAACAGCGTCAACTCCGAAATCAAAGAATAATTAAGAGAAACTCGTGAAAGTACTTCCCCAAAGTACCATGGTGGAGACGAGGAATCTTATGTGACCACCTCCAGGAAAGAATGTCACCAGGCCTCCGGGGAAATTAACCGTGGCAAAGGGCCTGGAGGCTAAACCACCGTCCCCAGATGTGATTCAGATAGGGCACCTGGATGGGGCCGGACTTCCTGCTGGTGAAAGGCTAGAGCAGGGCTGAGAGGGGAAGGGCTGCCAGCCTGAGCACCAGTCTTTCCTAGGGCTCAGGTACTGTGTTCCCCCGCTCCACTGTGAGGCAGATGCACTGTGCAAAGGTGAAAGAAAGCCAAATCTGAGATTCGCACAGAAAGAGCTACTCATTGGAAAGTCATTTTTAAGGGTCCCACTTCCCGCAGAGATGAGGTGCTCTACTCTGCAAAATGTCCTGAGCACACAAATAACTCTTATCACTGAGGCGGCGGAGGAAAATGTCAACAGACTCACATGCATCATGGTGACCAGGTGACAGGGGTTGAGCAGGTAGATGACGGTCTTGGTGGCGAACTTAAAGCCCACCTCCACCCCGAAGGTCAGGCACAGGGCTACTAAGAGCAGATTCTTGCTCAGGCTCTCCTTGCCTTCCTCTGGCCGCTGGGTCACCTGCTCTGGCTGGCAGCCATGGCCACCCCTACCGTCCTCCTTCGTCTGCCTCACGATGTGCCGCAGGGCCACCAGGATCTCCAACAGGGCCAGGGTCAGGACCACCACACTTTCCAGCAGCCGTTGCTGCCAAGAGAGGAAGGCAGCACAGTCGGGGCCCCCATTGCCTGCAAAGCTGGGGTCCACGCCCCCATAGAGCCAGTCCAGCAGACTTCGGTAGCTATACCGGGACATAATGCAAAGTGGTTCCCCTCAACCACCGTGCAGGAAGCAAGAGCGAGATGGAACACAAGCCCAGAGGGTTGCCCGAGTGGTGGAACATGTACAGAGGGCACCCCCGCTCCAGACACCAGGGCACCGAGGGCAGGGGTGGGGAAGCTACACGCGAAGCCCGGGGTAAAGTGCTGGCTCTAACTTGTCCCCACGGCTGTCTGGGGAGCCCCCCGCGCTTCTCCAGTGGCCACCAACGAGGCAGGGTTGAAACGAGCCGTTGGCCAATCTAAAAGGAAGGAGAGGAAAAAAAAAAAAAAAGGTCTCAAAGAGGCAATTGCATCGGGAATTATGAAGCGGGGAGGGGTAACTAGTGAGGGAAGAAAAGGGGAACCGGGGCAGTGGCGAAGCAAGCAGGGGGCAGGGGAAGCCAGAGGCCAGGAGGGTCAGGTTCAGGGCCAGGGGACCCAGCACTGCCGCGGTAGCGAAACGGGGCGCGATGGGGGTGACAGCGAGGGGACACGCGGAGGCCAGGAGAGGAGCTAGTGGGGCTGGGCAGGCGGGGAGGGCGACGGGAATGGCAGGGACGCCGGACTCCTCGTCTCACGCACTCGCTACAGGGGATCGCTTACTCCTGCAACCGCGAGGGCCGTCTCTGCCCCCAGCTAGGAACTTCGCCGCCGAAGGGCCCCTCCGGCCAATTTAGAGCCGTCCGGGTCCAGCCGCCCGTCCCCGGGTACATCCCCGAGCGCCCAGCTCCACCCCCGGCTCCAGGCAGCACCTCCCCCAACCCGCGGCCCGGCCGGGACCGGCCCCCCTCGCGCGGGCAGCGGTGGGAGGAAGCCGGCAGGGAGGGAGAGAGGGAGGGAAGGAAGGAGAGAGAGACGGCGGGAGGCCGGGCAAGCCAGGGGCTGGGCTGGGTTGGGTTGCAGCCGGCTCCCTCCCTCCGCCCCGGCGCCGCTTCTCCCCGCGCCCCCCGCCCGGCCCCGGGGACCGGCCGCCGCGCCCCTCAGGGCTCCACTCACCCGCAGCTCGGCCCGCGACCCCGACTCGGGCGCCCGCTCGGCTCCCGCGCTCGCAGCGCCCAGGCGCTCGGCTCCCCCGGCGGCCGCAGCCTCCGCCACCGCGCACAGCTCCTCCTCCCGGTCTTCCTCCCCCCGCAGCCGCCGCTCTCGCTTCCTCCTTCTTCCCCTCCCTCTCTCCTCCCCCTCGCCGCCGCCGCCGCCTTCCGTCCGGCCCAGCCTCACGACCTCCCCAGCCTGCAGACCACGACTACTCCGTCTCGACTCCTTCCCTCTTCAGGTCTCCACACTCCCCCCTCCTCCGCCGCCCCCCGTGACACCCCCACCCTGCCTCTTTTCGGCTCACCCTCCCATCTTCTTCCTCCGGGCTCAATCTCCGCCTCCTTCCCCTCCTCCCGGGCCTGCCTAGTATTCTGAACTCTTGAAGCCTGCACGCGGGCACAGCCACCTACCCACCCCACGGTGTACTGAAGCTGCCTCCTCAGTGAAGCCTTTCCTGCGACCTTTCCTCCATCTCCTGCGACCCGCTTCTCCAGGGCACTTCTTTGTACACCGGGCACCTAGTAGACATTTGGCCAGCCCTCACTAAGTTCTCGAGGGCTTAAGTCTACTGCTGAGCCCCTGGGCAAGCTTCGCACAGCTTTGGGGTGTTGGCTAGGTGTGGCCTTCTCGTGTCTCCTCCTTTCTGCCCTGGAACCGTAGACTCGTAGAAGACCAGGACCCGCAGCTTCTCTCACCTTTTCAGCCACAGCCACACTGCTCACTTTAGTGCCGTGGACAGAAGCTTCTAGTCCTTTTCCCTGTTCTTCTCCCTCCTCTGGTCTGATACTTTTCTCGTTACCCGGGCCCCACAGCCCACCCCTGCCACTCCCTCTCCAGACCCTCCTTCTCCCCTTTCTCCTACCGTGCCTCCAATTGGAGACTAGCTGGAGGAAAAGAAGCTTCCCCTGACCTCTTTTCCTCCTTCCTCCCTGTAAGGGAAGAGCTGCTTCCCAACGTATGCTTGGCCAAGAGTCCAGCCACTGAAAAGCCAGCCAGGACAATGTGGGTGTGGAAGGGCCCAAGAATTGGATAAGGGCAGCTGATTGAAACAGGGTCCCCTCTTCCTTGCTGCTTTCTACCCATGGACTGTGGTTTACTTTTGGGGGGACAAGGAAACAGGAAAAGGACCTTCTTAAAAGCTACCTCATGTTGGCTTTAATATTTATCGAAGACTCACGACAAGTTAGGAGAATATCCAGAAAAACACAGGCATCTTGCGTAAGAAACACTTTCGGGTGTTAGCTGCAAGCCGGACTCAAAATATAAAATACGGTCTACAATATTATCAGGCCATTGTCCTCCCATCTTTTCCAAGTCTGATTTTCCTGACAAATTATAGCCTCAGAGCCAAGTAGCCTTGTCTAATTCCAAGCTATTGTACAGCATCTACCATGGGCCTGATGCTCTTCAAGTGCTAATTAATAAAGAACGACCACAAACAAGAATTGATTCAGAGGCTCACTCATTCATTCTCCTTAGGTGTTTTGTTAAATCCCCTGCAATATAATCAGGAACATCAAGGATAAAGCTGTAGAGCTCCTGGCAATGACATGCAACATTTGAAGACCTGAAATTCCTACCTTCAAAGAAGTAAGAATGAAGTGTTAAAAGAATATAAATGGAGCCATTTCAAAATGGAGTCGGAGCTTCCATACCTAAGGAACTGCCTTGCACATCCTAACTCCTCAAACCTTTGGAATGTTAAAACTGACAAAATAGCCTTTGGACTGGGCCTAAAGCAGCACTGTAGTCCAAACAACTGTTTGCAAAGATAACAAGAAAGCAGACATTATAACTATGGACTGAAAATTAAAGAAGTTCTTTAGAATTAGCATCACTATGCCCCTCGCCTTCATCTCCTAATTGGAATACTATTTGGATTTCTGCCTGAATCAGTGCATCTCAAACAGCTATTCTCTTGAATCTCTAATGTTTGTTGCTTCTTACTTTGGCCTTTTATTTTAGGTTAACGGAGGTTATAACACCTCAATAAATGGCTTTATTAATCCCTCCCATGTCCATGCTGAACTTCGGTTGGGAATGTGGCCTAGAGATTCCTTGTGCTTGCAAAATGATCATCTTTAATGACGGTAGCCAGGCCAATTTCCTCACCTGAGCTACAAATTCCCCTTTTTCATAGGTAGAATAGGCAAGTGTTTTTAGGACCTGGTTTCTAATTCCGTTTATGCCTTTTACTTGCTGTGTCACATTGAGTAATTTACTCAACCTCTCTGTGCCTAAATTTCCATCTTTTAATTGAAGGGTTATTAATGATCTATTATCCAATTCTCAGGATTATGCATAACCGAGTTGAATTATGTATAACATTATGTAGTATCTGGTGCATAGAAAGAGCTCAGTAAATGCTACCCATTATTTTTATCCAGTTCTGCATCTGTGCATGCATGTGCACACTCATATGTATACACATTGAAATTCAGTGCCCTCCCTTACATCTGCATAAACATCCCTACCTATCCTTCAAAGTCCAAGTGAAATTGCACTCCTCCCAACCCCCACCCCCAGCTCCAAGAGCTCTCTCCCTCCTCTGAACCTCTACAGTAGTTTTTGCCTGCACTACTCATTTTATTCTGAATCACATACTGCCTTCCATTGTTCTCTCATTGTTAGTCCTGTCTCCCACACTCAGATCTTTGACAGCAGAGGATGGATCTTAATCTTTTCTAAACCCCTCACAGCACCTAGCATAGTGGCAAAGATAGTAAGCACTAGACAAACACTAGGAGATTGTTGTCCCCATATGGTTCAGTTCAAGCAATAATTGAACTGAAAAAAGGGTATCAGATTTTAGAAACTCAAAAAGCTTCACACAAATGTCCTGATCATTCTCTTGCTGGGACACAGGCCAGTGGCTTCTTGTCTCCAAACAGTAACAAGAGCAAATAAGCTTTGCAGTACACGGTAAAAAGGGAACCTGGAATCCAGGTTCCGTTCAGTGAGAACTTGGGGAAAATCATTTATCTGCGCTTCAGTGTACTCAAATAATACGAGGGGGTGGACTAGAATGGTTTCCAAGATACCTGCTGGCTCTAATTGTCTATGATTCTAGGAACTCAGCCTTACTGCCTTTTCATCCGAGTCATGTTTCAATCTTAAAGCAGAAAGCAGATGTACCTGGCTTGCTAATATAAGCCACATCTCTTCCTGTTGAAACAATACCTTAAATTCTTTTGTCCAAAGTACCTTCCTAGCTGTGAGCTCAACTAATCTCCTGTGGAGTGCAAGGGGTCAGAAGTTATTATCACAGACAAACTGAGGCTCAGAGAAATGAAAATTGCACAAGTTAGCAGCAGACCAAGGGCTATAACTTGGATTTCAGCAGCATGGGCTGAGCAAGCTTGCTCTTAGATTTGGCCCTCTGACCTCTTCTCTTCCTGCACTTTATATTCTTTGACTCCACTCCTGTCCCTTTACCACAATCTCACCTGAAAGTCAAATGCATACATGATCCCCCACAAACAAAACAATGTACAATCTCGATATTATATCAAGTGTTATCAGTAAAAATAAACTGCATGTGTATGAAGGAGAATGAAGAGAGGAGCCTTTGTCTTGATCTGTCTGCTTACTGCTTCTTTTTTCCTCTCAATCATTCAACATCAGACTTCATTTTACAAATATTTACTGAGCCTCTGTAATGGGCATAGGAATATGCTAGACATGTAGGCAATCTCTGCCTTCAAGAAGCTTAAAATCCAACTAGGGAGACTGGACTCACAAACAAGGAAGTTTGCATGACTATACTTAAGGGATGTATAAGTACAAGCCAAGCAGATAAGAGCTGTTGCGGGAAGCTCAAATCTTGCATTTATCAAGTGAACTGTACAGGCAAGGAGGGCAAGAAGAATTTGGAGCTAGTTCAACACTATGCAAAACTCATCTCTGGGGATAAAACTCAGCATGGCAGTGAAGGGGGCAGAATTCGTTATCCCAAAATGTGCCTCTTTGACATAAAGATTATTTTAGGCCAATTATTTTTAAGAAACAGCATACACAGGAGAAGCTCTGAAAAATGGGTAGAAATTACACTTTTGTAAGAGATATTTCCATTTATCAGGGAAATCTCCTTTTGGAAGGATGTCTCCCTCTCTGTATCAGGAAGAGAAGGATGAATAAAACTCCAGAAACTCTTATCAATGGAGAAGTCAATGACAAATCTGCGTAACTACCTCACATAAACACCCCACCACACACACAGACACACACAGAGACACACATACATGCACATTCTTTTGCCTTTAGCTGGAGACGGTATTTAAGGTGATGGCTTGGGTCATTTCGGGGAGTTAGTTTTCCTGGATATCTCCTATGTACACAAAGGTATACATGTTATTAAACTTCTGTTTCGTTCTCACCTGTTAATCTGTCTTTTATTACAAGGGGTTTCAAGCAAGAACCTAGCAATTTAGAGGAAAAATCATTTTTCCTCCTCCACAGCAGTTACTCCTAGGGGGTTTTTGACAGAGAAGGAGAAGGAGGAAGCCTTCTGGAGTGTTGGCAATGCACTGTATCTTGAAGTGGGTGGTGTTACCTGGATGCACACATATGTAAACAGTCATAGCTGCACGCTTCCGAGTTTTGCACTTTACCATATATCAGTTATATTTCAACTTATTAAAAAGTTCAGAGAAGAGAGAAAAAATCTGGAGCTGGAATTGCCAGTGTTCAACAAAAAATTTTCACAGCAGAAAGCTTTTCTGAAAGAAAGGGTTTATTGAGCCAAATGCTAGCCCAAAAAGGACTAGGTCGTGAGGCATAAAGTCTAAATCACAAGCAGCCGGGCTATGTGGAGAAGACAAACATGTCTGTCAACCTGGATTTGATATGCTCTTTTATACATTATGTTTTGGGGAAGAAAGATGTAAGTTGTTTTGAAAAAATTTACATTGGCTACAGATAAGGGAGGGTGGGAAAAGGTGAAGGGGGGTCCAGTTCTAGGAGAGGTAAATAGCCCATAAGGAAGAAATATTTACTACTTTTGACTGGTGGTTGGTAATGGTCCTGAAAGTTCATGCATAAGCAGGATGTTGTGACTTCTAGTGGTCACTACAGAAGTTAATTCAAAGCTCCAATATACATTCAGGAATGTGAGCCTTCTTTAGTCAGTTGGCCCACAGCTATTAACTGCTTAATTACTCTTATCTCTTTCTCTCACTCTCTGACCTACTGTCATTTAATTTAGGACATCTCAAAATTTTTCTCTTGTCATCAGCAACAACTTCGTGGAGGAAGAGGTGGTGTTTGATTGAAGATGTGAATGAATCTAGACCAGTGGTTGTCAGCAATAACTGCTCTTTAGAATCAACTAGGTAGCTTTCTGAAAATATTGATTCTTGGGGCTCACCCCACACCAACACAATCAGAAGCTCTGTAAGTAGGGCCTTCATATGGGTCATTTTTTAAAACCAAGATTGAGAACTACCATGGATCTAGTCACAAGAAAATCTAACTAAGGCAGCTCAAGCACCAGTAAGTGGCCAAAGGGTCTTGCAAACAGTATCTTATTTCAGCCTTATGACAATCCTGAGATATAGGTACTATTGTTGTGATCCTCACTTTACAGATGAGAAAATGGAGGCTCAAATTATACTACCTGTTAGTATCAAAGCTGGGAATTCATCCTAGATCTGTTAGCCCCAAAGCCAGTGACCCGAACCTATATACAATACTACCTGACAGCCAATCGTGTCACTAGGGAAGCACAAGCAAAAGTTTTTGATAGATGAACTGACTGTCCTGAAGAGATCATTGCTTCTTAAATGGCCTTTTTTTGGGGGGGAGGGGGGAGGGCAGGTGTAATGTACATACACTAAAATGCATTGTTAGTCTTAAATGTACAGCTCCATGAGTTTGACAAATGTATACACCCCTGTAATCACCACTCAGATCTCTGTGCCCACACCCAGCCAGTTCCCACCCCTAGAGGCAACCATTGTTCTGATTTCTATCATCATAGATTAGTTTCTTTCACATATTCTTGAATGCTCTGTAAGTGGAATCATAAAGCATGTACTCTATTGTGTCTGGCTTATTTTGCTCACTGTTCTGTCTGCGAGGTTCATCAGATCATTTCTTATGTTGGCAAATGAATGCTAAGAGTCTAGGAGATGCTAAACCAATCAGACTCAAGACCTACCAGGGCTCAGGGCTTTAACTGCAGAGCTAGGAAATGCTGTCACTGGGAAGCTTTCCTACCCCATCACTATAATTCCAGCCATGCTCCCATGGCAGATATTAATGATGGGGGCTCATTCATATTTCTGTTGAATTATTCAAAATATTTGGAATATATTAACCTCATACAATCTGGGAAGCAGCAGAAACCAGCTTTCTGGAGTGTTGCAATGAATTGGGCCTCTGGACCACAGGATACCTGCGAAGACTTCTGGTCCTCCCAGTTTCAGAAAGGTCCCAAAGAGCATGATTAATATTTGGCGGAAGGTGGGAAGAGCATATTTGGTGCAAACCCACTTTAGGAAAGTTCAATTAAATCCTCATATTTCCCTATACTTTCTATCAGAGCTGAGCCCAGAATGCCACGGCTGACCTCAAAATAACACAACCTATACACAGCCACTCTCCTCTCCATCTCATCCTTCCACACCAAACTAATGCCAGCCTCCTGTGTTCAGTTACCTTCTTTATTTTTGTAAATTTCTAGACTTTCTAAGTCCCTTGCTATGTGCTAGCTCTTCTCCCCATATAGAAATCACATAACCACTTGAATAGGTTTAGTCATATGGACACACAGCTTTCCTCTCTTTCCATTGAGGGTCTCCAGTGAGGTGACAATAACTTCGGCTCACACAATGTGCAGAGTTCTTCAATCAGAGCTATAAGAGGCAGAGAATCACAATCCCTGTGTTCTAGTTCCTGGCTTTAGTTTAAGGGTCTCCTTTCTGTAACCTGAATTTTGACCTTTGGACTTTGTTAATCTCCTGGAGTCTCCAGACATCAAGCTAACTTTTCCATATGGTGCCCTAGTTTCTAGTGGGTTTTTTTTTTAATATAAAAATGAGTATATTTTAAAACCTGCTTTGAAATTAACTGGAAATTACAGATATACATGTACCTTCAGATCTCTATTAACTAATAAGTTTGCTCTATCTCTTTGGAACCCATGCAAGAAAAAAAATTATATTTTAAAAAAGGTTGTATATCTTCCTTGGGTCCATTCTGACAGTCACTTTGTTGCTGTTATAATAGTTTCTTCCTTTAGGTGTTGCTAAATAGAAACATATAACGTAAGTTTCTTCATGTTAAATTTTAAGCCCATGATATCCAATTCATGTTAGGCATAACTGCATATGATTTGCAAATAGGGCAGGGGTTCTAAACCTAACTTTTCTTGCCTCCAAGAAACTCCCCAAATTATATGTATATTCCTTTTTCTCGGAAGAGAGATCTTTTTCTTCATATTTACAAAATATGTAAAAAAAATTACATATTTTTTACATTTTTATTTTTTCAAATTTTATTTTATTATTAGTTTCAAATATACTGTACGTTGGTTATACATTTATATTTTTGTTTGATTGTTTGCTTCATTGCTTGGCTCTCTAACTTCTAACCTATTTGATCTCTCTAGCAGCAATTTTCACTTGCTCCCCACTGTGTCATTTGATAAGAAAACTGACCCACTAGTTGAGAAGAACACTATGTTCGGTGACAAAATCCATCTGGGTTCTAGCCTTGGGCCCTAGCCTTGCTGCCTAACCGACTTCATCTTTTGCTTTCCTCATATTTGGCAGAAAGGTACAAATCCCAGCCTCTCCCTGCTTCACAAGAATATGCCCAAGACAAATAAGATTATATACCTGAGGCTCTTTGCAATCTCGTTGGTATATAAATTCAAAAGATGATTACCATTATTAAATCTTAAATAATGAGATAGTCATGCTTTCACAAGAAAAGTCACTTAGAAGTGGCTATCATGTACATAATAAGAAAATAAAGTTCAGTAACAGCAGAAAAAAATTAAGATTTTTTTGAGGGGGTAAACTAACTTTGGACAGAAACTGACATTATTATAACTTTATAATCTAGAAAGCCAAATTGAAGAAAATGTTCAAGACTAACAAATCACTACTCAAGCTTCCAAATTTAAACTTTTATTTAATTCTATTAATCAATTATTAGTGGAGAAATGTTTTCTTGGCTCATAGTCCTAAGCTACCACTAACTCTGTCATCAGAAACTCAATTTGGCATTATTTGGTTGTTTAAATCGTGAAGTAGACAGGTGTTTTTTTCCTTCCCAGGGGTTCCAAGAAAGGTCTGTGGTTAAATGTCACAGGCTCAAACAGAGCCAAACACTTGCTGTGGCATATTGGGCAAAGCAGGGGGCTCTTCAGGACTAGGGCTGCTCATCTTGCCCTCGACACAGTCTAAGGAAGCCTGGCTGAGTGACAATGTCATACAGTTGAAAGCACAAGAGGGGACAGCCAGCCAGGACACGGGGGTTGGATTTGACTAGTTTAGGCTAGTCACTCCTTTGCTTGTGCCTCGGCTTTCCTTTTTGGAATCCAGAAGGATTTTAGGCACTCACTTCTAAATTTTCTTCTAGCTTTACTATTCCTTGAAAACAATTGAGAATATCGGTGTGAAAGAATTGGCCTTACAAATTTGGCCTGAATATGGACGAATAGTATATGGACTAATAGTATATATTCTAATCCTGAATACATAGCTATTTTGTCTCTTTTCTGTCTACACCATAATGCAGTAATGAAGAAATTGCTCCACTGAATAGAGCCATAAGCCAATTCAGTCTAGGCTAAGTTAGTCACAAGTGCATGGAAGATGGAAGATCCAGCATCTTCTGAGGGAGGCTCATTTCTACTGGTTGTATTTCCTTACATGCTTTGCTACTTTTTTTTAGTGAACATATATTGAGGGCCACTATATGCCAGGTAGTATATACAAACAGGTATTTTATAGCTAAAATTTGACATAAAACATGTATTTTGAGTATTAGAATGCATAAATGCACATTTCTTGTTTGTGCAGAAGTTGAATATTGCAAGAAATATATTAGGTCACTGATGTTGAATTAACATAAAAGTATCAACTTTGTTTCATGGATCAATAGTTGAATAACAAAGTAAGCAAACAAATTGAACCTGAAATCAAAGAGGCAAGGGTTCAATTCCTTGCCAATGACGAGCTTTTGCAACCCAGGCAAGTGGTTTAACGTCTCAGAGACTGTTTCCTCGTATCTGATATGTTATTTTCAGTATCCATTTCACTGGGGGTTGTTATGAGGATCAATATATGGAAAGTAGCTAGCACCCTGTCTGACAAGTAAGTCACTCAACAACTATACATGTTGTAAACCCTAAAGCAGAATTCAAATCTACCCAAGTGGGTCAGGTGGGCCAATTTTCTGTTGAATACCCTTTTACTTCTATAGCCTCAGGTGGAACAGATATCCTGTCCCACCACAGCTTACCAGAAGTGTTCATAGAAACCACACACTCTCCTGCAGGGGAAGAAGAAAAAAGGAGAAAGGGAGGGAGGGGTGGCGGGGGGGGGAGGGGGAGAGAGAGAGAGAGAGAGAGAGAGAAAATAAGCAATTTGCTTAAGATTCCACTGGTAATAAGCAGAAGGGCAAGTTTTCAAGCCAGATCTGTCTAATTGCAGAGCCTAATTAGCTAACCAGCACACAACCCAGCCTCTTGCCCAGAATTTCATATGACCTGTGGCTTGTTCTCACAAAATGACTGACAATGTCTGGAGGACTAATTTAGGGAATGGAGCACAGTCTCTACCATTTAGAACTAGGGAGTTGAGAAGCGAACAAACCACACAGGGTTTGGGCCCAGGACCTCAGCTTCATGATCACAATATTTTAATCATCTGAGCACTTGGTTATACCTCCTACCATTGAAGATTGGTAGGCTGTTTTTTTTTTTTACTTGCCACTTCAAAGCAGGAAGTAATTTAGCTCTTTCAGGGACTCATTTGGCATAGGTGGCATCTGTTTTCAAAACACTTAGGGAATGAATATCTTCAGAGCAGTTCCCTTCTGGATGGGTTCCGCAGATAGTGATGAATTCTTTTCTGAGGAAAAAGAGATGGAAATAACAGAAGAATAAGAGACAGGAGTCCCCATTTTGCCCTTGGATTGGCCCCTAGCATGCAAATTACATATATGCGTGTGCACACACACACGCACACACACCAGGGGTTCCAAAAATGAATATTTTATACTCAGATTCTTAGTTTATCTCCATGCACCACAGCCTCTTTTGGAAGCCTCTCCTATTTGGCACTACCCATTGTGGCAGAGCCTTAACTTCAGGATCACTTCCTGCTGCCTTCCTCCATCTAGCCTTTCATCACCTATCCATCTGTTCTTTCATCCACATTTCGTTTCCAGATGCCCTCCTTCTCCTGTAAGGAATATACAGCATGGCACACATGTGGGCTATACAGCTCATGATATACTATTAGTCCATAGCATAACTATAGATTCCATTCTTTTCCATATTTGATATGTTTTTTACTGACTTAGAACAGTTTGTAGGAACTATATGTAGAGAAAGCTACAATTTGTCACCAAGGCAGGTGAATAAGATGTGGTGACTGCATGAGACTCAGATGGAAGTTTCTGTATTCTCCTTTAGAATGGGCCATCTCTGATAGTCTGTTATCCATGGCATTTCCTGGTTCTTCAGAGGTCGTACAACATAATGCTATATGAACTTAATCATGTGGATGAAGAGCAAAGAGATCCACTAAAGTAAAATCTAATTGGACTTTACAAAGTAAACATAATACAGAATAGTGCTGATACTTAATAATACTGTATTGTATACTTAGTTTGCTAAAAGGGTAAATCAATCTTCTGCTAAGTGTTCATTTTTTATCACCAAAAATAAATAAATAAAAAGGGAGAGAGGAAAAGTTTAGAGGTGATGGATATACTCATGGCATTAATTGTAGTGATGATTTCATGAGTGTATACTTATCTCCAAACTCATCAAGTTGTATACATTAAATATGTACAGCTTTGTGTATGTCAATCATATCTCAATAAAGTGGTTTTGAAAAAAGCAAACATAACTGGATAAAAGGTACACAGGCTCTATCGTTTCTTAGAACGTCATGTAAATCTATATTACCTCAATTAAAGTGTTTGATTTTTAAAAAGCAAGTAGAAGATCTTTATATGCAAGATTTAGTCTGGAGTTTCTAAGAGAAAGATCAGTAGATAATTCAGTTCAAAAAGTTCTGTTTCCCTCAAAAATCAAAGGAACTCCAACTCTGAGTGCAGAAATCATGCCCTGTGTGAGAAAAATAGGTATTTGGCATTGTGTTGTCAATTCTCTTTTGTCTTCAGCATTATTTGTTCCCCTCAGTTAGGTCCATTGCAATAACTAAAGCTTATTTTAACCCAGCCAAATCATCTGATTGGCATAGTCATGCCAACTATAAACAGAAAGGAACTCTCCAAAATGGCGATTCTAGAAAAAAAAAAAAAAAAGAATTTATCGACCTTCCAGGGCCATTTGCATTCTCTGGGTCTCTCCCAATCCTATCAGTGCCACTCTTGCTCTCTCACTCTTTCTCATCACATCATCCAAATATTGAATTTCATCCTGTTTTCTATGGGAGACAGAACAGTCTTGCCTGGAAAGAAAACATCCCTGGAGAGATTAGACTCTGATTAATTCTCATTTCCAGTATTTAAAGGCAGAGGATTAGATTAAGGAATAAAAAACATAATACTGTGCTCCAATTGCATGACACAGGCTCTCTAATATATGGCATTTTTAATGGATACCAGCCAAGGTGGTTCTTAGAAGCAGAAGGTGAGTACTATATTGGTCAAGTTTCTGTAGAAGGCCAAAATGTTCCCCCAGGTGGAGGCCGAGCTGGCTCAGAGGGTGGCAGCTCTCTCGAAGGTGCTGCCCTGGGTATTCTTCAGGGTTACACTGTCATGGTGGTTTGTTCGTGGAATCTTGTTGATCCTCGTTCTTGTGTAGGTATACCTAAATCCATGAAATAGCTCAGGCTTGTTCTTAGTGCTATTTTGTATGAGATTGGAATGCTTTTTAAATGTCAGATAGTACCTTCATTTTTTGTCTCTAAATTAAATTCCCTCCAGTTTGTCAGATGTGTACTCTGTCCCCAGTATGCTTGATCGAAGAGTCACAGCTTCTTAGAGTTATATCAGCAACTCAAAGCATAAGCTAGAAGCTTTGTGTAAAAGGATAGTTTTTCTCAGAAGTAGAAAAATACCATTCTATTTTCAAGACAATCAAAATAAATTTGTAAGAAACCAAAAAATAAAAATAAAAAGGAAGAGGACAAGATGAATAGCTTAGATTTAGAGCAGGAAAATGAGTTCTGGTTTTTCTTCTTGCTCTGATATAAACATTCAAAGTCATAAATTCCACAGTGAAGTGTGTGTTTATAGAAGCTGCAGGGGGAGAGTACAAATGCTATTTTGTTATGGCCAGCACCTATGGCTAAAGGGCCCAAATAACTAGCATTAGGCAGTACCAGCCTGGGTTTCTACTTCCTGTTCCTTCTGACACCCTTCTAATTCTTTCACTACTCCTTCCTTCTTGCTTTTATCATTTTTTCTCTTTCTTACCCTATCTTCTTCCATATCTCCTTTACTCTTGTCCCAGAAAATTATATTTACTCTCAAACATGGCCAAAAATTTTTGAATAGTGTCACTTGACTGGGAAATTTGGCAGGTATTTTTGTCAACCTCTCATTATTGGCCCCTCCTGCTCTGGATCGACTCGCATCTCTGGGGTGACATCCCAGCCACCCCAAATGGCCCACAAAGTAACATATCTGAATCTGGCTGCCTTGTGACTACCAAAGGGAAGGTGGGGAAAATACTTGTTTGTGCTAAGGAGACTTCCTTGGCTATTCTTCAACCCTACAGAGGACCACAATTGCAACAGGGTGGCTTTGACATTTCTCTGCTTTTTACCCTCCTTCTCACTCCCATCTGCCAAAATTCTTGCCTATTCCTCTGGACAGATGAGAAAACACTTGCAAAAACAATGATTGCTTCTTGGATTGTTATAATAACCAGTGAGAACAACACTAGATGTCTGTAGAAGATGAGAGAGGGAAAATGAAAGGGAGAGGAAAAGTATTCCCTGTCCACTAGGCCAGTATTATAAATAAGACCAAGCAGTCGTTGGCCTCTTTTATGGATTCTCTTTTCTTCGTGTAGTGACAAATGAAATCAGAAAGGAGAAGGGAGGGCTTTAGGGAATCAGAAGAGAAACTGAAATCATATTTCATAGATTTAGCTCTTCCTCTAATTAAAGGCAAATAGAAACGGTAACCTGAATCTCAAGCTAGGCAGTTGTCTGAGTATGTGATGAACAGAGCCAAGTGTCTGCTGATACCTAATGGATATTGTCTGGGTAGCACTGTAGCATGGACTGTAGCATGGTGGTTGAGAATAAGAGGCTTTGAAGTAAGGGAGATCTGGTTAAAATCTTGTCTTCTTCACTTACTAGCTCCACTTGTGCCTTTAATCTCATCTCCCGGCTACTTAAGAACATCTCTTCTGAAATTCTCACTTCTATCTTGCATCAATAATTTCTTCCTCTCTACATGCTGCAATATCTACCAAATAAAGTCCTCCATTCACCCCACATCCCTCTCCAGCTTCTGTCCTATTTCTCTTCTCCCTGTTACAGCAAAATTCCTTGAAAGACCTGTCTATATTCGCTGTTTCTAATTCGTCTTCACATCCCTCTTGAATCATCTCCAACCAGGCATTTGTCTCTATCACTCCATTAAAAAAACGCCTCTCAAGGTCACAAATAAACCTCCATGTTGTCAAATCAAATGTGGTCAATCCTCAGCCCTCATATTGTTTGACATTTCATCAGTATTCTAAACAGTTGAACTCTCCCTCCTCCTTGAAATACTTTCTCCCCATGGCTTCTGGGACACCATTCTCTTACCAGCTACCTCACTGGCTGCTCCTACTTAGTGCCCTTTGTCGATTTCTCCTGTCTGTCCTGACTTCTCATCATTGGAGTGCCCCAGCATTCAGACCTTGGACTATTTCTCTTTATACTCATTCCCTAGGCGATCGCATCTAGTCCCATGGCTTTAACTACCCTAGATATATTGAAGATTTCCAAATTTGTGTCTAAGGTTCAGACTTCTCTCAACTCAAAATGCATCTCTCCAGCTGTCTACTCAACATTCTCTCTTGGAGACCTAATAGGCATCTTAAATGTAACGATGCTCAATGTTCCAACAGAATTCATGATTCCCCTTCCACAAACCTGGTTCTTCTCTAATCTTGCCCATTGCTGTTAATAGCAGCTCCATCCTTCCAATTTCTGAAGTCAAAAACTTTGGAGTCATCCTTGACTCCTTTTTCTTCCACACCCCACATACAAGGTATCTGCAAAACATATCAGATTTTCCTCATAAAAGTGTCAGAATCTGACTGGGTCTCCCCACCTCAATCACTACCACCCTTACCCAGGCGACAATTATTTCTCACTTGGACTATTGCAACAGCCTCCCAGCTGGTCTTTATGCTTCTACCCTTAATCTCTTAAAGTCTATTCTTACTCAATCCAGCAGCTGGAGTGAGTTACTTAAAACTTAATTTAAATCACATCATTCCTCACTGAGTATTCTCCCATGGCTCCCAGTTTCACTCAGAGTAAAAGCTAAAGTCCATATAATAACCTATAAAGCCTTACATGATTTAGCACACACCCCCTTCATTTTTACTATTTTCCAGCTCTACTCTGACCACACTAGTCTCCTTGTGGTTCCTTAAACATGCCACACATATTCCCACTTTAAGGCCATTGCACTGGTTGTCCCTCTGCATGGAAAACTCTCTCCCTGGATATCAACATAGATTGCTCATTTCCTTCCTGCAGGTCTCTGCTCAAATGCTATCACCTCAGAGAGTCCTTACTCACTTTATTGTTTTCCTTGACAAATATCACCATCTGCTATATTATAATTTTATTTGAGTAATGTATGTCTCTTCCTAATGTAAACTTCTTCAGAGCGGAGAATTTGCCTTATTCACTGCTCTACTCACCAGCACTTAGAATAGTGCCTAGCACATAATATTCAATTAATATTTGCTAAATGAATGAGTGAGTGAATGAATGAATCTCTTAGAAGTCCCCTTCAAACAGATAGTGTCATATAGAACACGCCCTCTGTAATGTTTAGGTGAAGTATCTGAAAAGACTAGCTTACCCCAAAACAAAACAGCTGCCCATCTCAGTGAAGAGTAAACTTCATATCAGAATAAATATTGATAACTTTGCACCCGTTTTTTATACCTGATCTTCACAACTGGAAGAATAAGAATCTTTATTTTACAGAGGAAGAAAATGATGAGTCTCAGAGAATTTAAATAACTTTTATAAGGCTACCTGGTTGGTAAAATTCATTCTTTCATTTCTTATTTCTTCAATAAATATGTATTGACTACCTACCATCTGTCGAGCACAGTTCTAGGCACTGGAAATACAGCATTGAACAAGACACCTGAATTTCTTGCCCTTCATGGAGCTTAAACTTCAGTAGAGTAAGTGAACCTATAAGCAAATGACTCTTAAATGCTGTTTCATTGACTTGATTCATTGCTAGAAGATCAGTTGATACCACTAGTACAGATCTTTTCAAAATGCAGAATCCTATCCAGTAGATCTGGGGTGGTGCCCAATTTTCTGCATTTCTAAAAAGCTCCCAGGTGTTGCTGGTACTGCTGGTCTAGGGACCATGCTTTGAACAAGGTCCTAGTGTAAAGCACATCGTCAAGTAAATAGGAACTTCTACTCGGCCCCCATCCTTTCATATCACACAGCCTAGACAAAAGGATTAATTACAGTGAGTGGAACAAATTTTGAGGTACCAAGACTTGGGATTTCCTGACAGGTGTTTTAAACAGGGCACTGGGAATTCTAGAAGCTGCTGGTGTTTAGAAATGCAGCTGGGCAAGCAATGTCAAGGAAGTAAGTCACAGGTTGCAAGGCCCCAGTCATTGGAGAATTCCAGTTCCTGGGGAGGAGGAAGAAAAGATCTGAAAAGAGCAGAGCAGACTCCTAGTTACAGAGAATTATCAAGGTCCAAACAGAAGCTCAGGAACAAAAGGCCAGAACAAGACAGAGATAGAAGATAAAGGCTTGGACTCCAGATGAAGGTTGAAGTCATCATCACGGTGTCGTGACAGGACTTGTCTTGAACCTTAGCATTGAATTAGAGGCCCTTAAATTGTTGGAGGGCAAGATTGGTCCCAAAGATGGGACAGAGCTCACTCGGCCTATAGGTTGGAGTCAAGTGACTTCAAGGGGGAAGTATGGAAAGGAGAGCTTTGAGGACAGGGAACCAAGCAGATTCCACACCGCTCCTATAAGGAGTTCTTAGAATTCACCAAAAGGCAGAAAATGTGTTGGGCTTTGTTTTGAATGACATGGTCCAAAAAGGGGAAATTTAATGTTGATTATTGGTCAGAGATAATGAGAAAAAAAGCCCACTGATTTCTCTCTTATTTCTCAGGCTTGAAAGCCCTTAAATATGAAGAATATTAAACTAATATTGGGAAAGAAGAGATAGCAGAGAGATTTGTTGAGAGCGAACTGATAGAAGAAGACTGACAAAAGAGGAAAAAGGGAATCTGGTATTTATAAAACTATGCCCTTGATGTGATAAGAGATTTCCTGTGATAAGAGATTTCAGGAGGAACCCAAAGATGCTAGAACTCTACACTGTAAATGTTACACCAGTCTGTGTGCCCCAAGTGACCTTTGTAAAGAAGGGTAACTAAGGCCCAGATTATTGGAAAGTCACTGAGAAGAGTGGCCATGAGAGTCTGACATCCCTCCTTCAAAATGAGCCAAAACAGTAGTGTAGCCCCACTGACTCAGACCTGTACACCAAGAGCAGTACTGGTTATAAACGTGGCTTCTAGAACCACAAAGGCATGGGTCCAAATTCTAGCTCTGCTGCTTAAAATTTCTGGGCCTCAGTTTCCTCATCTGTAAATAGGAATGATAATCAAATCATTTACATCACAGAACTATAGTGAGAATTAAGTTACTCCATGCACATAAAGTGCCGAGAATAGTGCCTGACACATTGTTAGTGCTTATAGGTGTTAGTTGTTACTGTTGCAACAAGGAAAAGCTGGAGGAGACATAAAAGTCCACCTCCCTGATTTGCTGGAAAAAGAGCATGAAGTCCAGAGAAAAGTAGGGACTTGCTCCAGGTCACCGAGAAGCTCATAACATGGCTAAGAACAGAAACCAGGTCTCCTGAGCTTGATGCCTTTCCCACTACATAACATTAACTTTTCAGAGGAATGGCTTCCCTACTTCTTAGATCGCAAAAAACATTTTACACTGCAACCTACACATATACATACATGTATATAACTGACACAAAATTTGCATGAAATTATACTTCAACATACTATATTCACTCTAATACTTTCTATTTTATTCTTAGAAACAGAAAATAATATTAAAAACTCAGCAGGTTCAGGAGCCAACAGGAGAAACTGAACAAAGCCATCTGGAAAATATTACACCTGTGAGGGTTGGCACACATAAGAGCCCATGAGAGGCACTTGGATGTCTATCAGACAGAGGGGAGAAGAGGCCAAATTTGCCCCAGTTACATTAAATAACTCTACCCCTTTCTTTTAATCATAGCATCACACTGCCCCCATCCGGGAGAAATCAGAAGCATTGGAGGAGAAGAACTAGAGAACAGACAGAGCTCAATTCCCTCTGGCCACGGGGCATGCCTGAACTGAGGGGCATGGGAAAACACTCTACATAAGAAATGAAAAATGGATACAGAATGAAAGTACCTCAACATAATAAAGGCCACATATGACAAATCCCCAGCCAACATTACACTTAATGGTGAAAAACTAAAAACTTTCCCTCTGAGATCACGAACAAGACAGGGCTGTCTGCTATCACCACAATTATTCAATATAGTGTTGGAGGTCCTAGCTAGAGCAATAAGGCGAAAGAAAGAAATAAAAGGCATCTAAATTGGAAATGAAGAAGTCAAATTGTCACTTTTTGCCGATGTTATGATTCTCTATATAGAAAACCATAAAGACTCCACTAAAAAAACTATTAGAAATAATGAAGAAATACAGTAAAGTTTCAGCATACAAAACCAACATACAAAAATCCATAGGAAAAAAGTGACGTAGATGATAGAGGCTCTGTTCATCCCTGTGGCGAACAAATCAAAGGTGCGACAGAAACAAGGAGCAGCAGTAAGGAAAAATCACCTGGGATCTAAATGAACAAGCCATACAACTTCGGAGAAATCCAAGAAAGCACCCTGCAACAGCAGAAGGTAGGATGGGGCGAGGAAGCAAGGCTGCCTGGTCCCGAGCAGCTGAGTGAGACAGAGGCTGCGGCAGTGGCAGCTGCAGAAGCCTCTTAAAGGGGCCGCGTCCACGAGCGGATTTTCGCAGTGACAGACTTGCTCGCTCTCAGCACCAGTGGCGGTTCAGCTGTGCACAGGGGGCACCAGGGACTCACAGGGAGACATTTTTGGAGCGAGGGTCGAGGTGAGACTCGCTCAGTACAGAAGTGCCAGCGTTATCCATTGTTCCCTGTTGAGCCATCCCCGCTACCAGTGTGCCAGATAAAGGGCCACCATAGCTGTGACGGCATCAAACTGGATAACAGAGGTCACTCCACCCAGATGATTCCCTGAAACCCTGCCTCCCCCAACACGCGGTTCCACCCAAGCCACATCCAGGTGTATCCTCAGCAAGTCAAGTGCTCCTTGCTGAGACTCACACTGGTGGAGGCAGCTGACCTTGTTTTCTGGTGTGGCCTTTAGAGGCAACTATAAAGCACAGCATCTGTGGATTGCTTGCTAAATCTTAACAGGTGGCCCTGGAGGGGCACAGGCTTGGGCTAAATTTGGCCTGCAGCTGAACTCCTCTCAGGACTGTGCCAGTGGACGTTTACTTCACAAATCCACACTAATAAGACCGGGAGACTTAGGAGCTTTGCTTCATACATAGAAACAGACACAGAAAGGCAGCCAAAATGGGAAGACAAAGAAGCAGACACCACATGCAAGAACAGAACAGAGATGCAGATATAATGGAGTCAAGTAATCTAACAGGTGCAGAGTTCAAAATACTGGTTATAAAGATGCTCAATGAAATTAGGAGAAGTGTAGATAAATTCAGTGAGAACTTCAACAAAGAGATAAAATCATAAAAATAGAAGTAGAAATGATAAAAGGGAACCAGTCTGAAATGAAGAACACATTATCTGAGATGAGAAGTATATTAAATGGAATAAACAAAGGAATAAACAAAGTGACTAAAGAAAAGGATCAAATGCACTATCTAGAAGACAGGACAGCCAATCAGGACACTCAATCAGAATGGCAAGAAAAAAGATGCCGAGACTATAAAAATACTTTAGGAGGATATGGGACACTATTAAGCCTCCAAATATTTGTCTGATCGGTGTAACAGAAGAAAATCAAGATGTTTAACAGCTGTTTAAAGAAATAATGATGGAAAACTTCCCTAACCTGGTCAAGGAAATGGACATAAAACCCCAGGAAGCTCAGAGAATTCAAAAAATCAGGGATCCAAAGAGGCCCACACCAAGAAACATCATAATTAAAATGCCGAAGGTTAAATATAAAGAAAGAATATTAAAAGCAGCAAGAGAAAAAAAAATTACATATAAGGGGACACCCATACGACTGGCAGCTGATTTCTCAAAAGAAACTATACAGGACAAAAGGGCTTAGCAAAAAATATTCAAGAGGATGAAGACCCAGGATATATAACCAAGAATAATTTATCCAGCAAAGCTATCATTTAGAGTTGATGGACAGATAAAGAGCTTCTCAGACAAAAAAAATCTAAAGGAATTTATCACCACCAAGCCAGAATTATAGGAAATGTTGGAGGGACTTCTTTAAGAACGAAAACGATGTATCAAAAACAGGAATAAAGAATGGTAACAAGTACATTCTTACCAATAATTACCATAAATGGAAAAGAATTAAGTGCTCCAATCAAAAGAGGGTGGCTGAAAGGATAAGGAAACAAGACTCCTACATATGAAAAGGAAGGGAATGGAAAAAGATATTGCTTTGATGAACCTAGACGGTATTTAAGTCAGACAGAGAAATATAAACACTATATGATTTCACTTATATGCAGAATTTAAGGAATAAAAAGAACAAATCAATCAAAAATAGACACAAATATAGTGGACAATTTGGTGATGGACAGAGGGGACGGGGTTTGGGGGGTTGGGAGAATGGGGTGAAAGGTTAAAGAAGTACAAATTAGTAGCTGATGGATGGTCACAGGAATGGGGAGCACGGCATAGGGAATGCAACCAGCATTAATACATTGGCTAGGTGGAGAGTCAGGGGAGGGAGGGAGCAATTGGGGGGATCATTTTACTAACTATATAGATGTCTAACCAATGTACGGTATACTTGAAACTAATTAAAATTTTAAAAATTTAAAAGTAAAAAATAAAAAAAAAATTAAAAGCGCATAGTCTTCTTCTTAGGCACTAACAATGAATTTTCAGAAAAAGAAATGAAAAAAAAAAAAGAACAATTCCTTTTCCGATTGCAACAAAAAGAATAAAATACCTAGGAATAAACCTAATGAAGCATGTGAAAGACCTATACACCAAAAACTATAAGGCGTTTTTAAAAGAAATTGAAGAAGACACAAAGAAAAGGAAAGATATTTCGTGTTCTTGGATTGGAAGAATCAACATAGTTAAAATGACCTTATTAGCTAAAGCATTATACAGATTTAATGCAACATCCATCCAAATCCCATTGGCATTCTTTAAAGAAATAGAACAAAAAGTCAGATTTGTATGGAAACACAAAATACTCCAAATAGTCAAAGTAATCCTGAGGAAAAAAGAACAAGACCAGAGGTATCACATTGCATGACATCAAATTATACAATGAAGCGACAAAAATCAAAACAGCATGGTATTGGCAGAAAAACAGACACACAGACAAATGGAACAGAATTGAGAGCACAAAAATAAACCCTATATGGGCAAATAATTTTTGACAAAGGAGCCAAAAACATACAACAGAGGAAGGAATGTCTTTTCGATAAATGGTGCTGGGAAAATCAGAAAACCATATGCAAAAAAAAAAAAAAAATGAAACTAGACTTCTATTTTTCACTGTAAACCCAAATTAACTCTGAATGGATCAAAAACCTAAATATGAGACCTGAAACAATACATTGCATAGAGGAAAACATAGGTACTAAACTCATGGACCATGGATTTAGAGATTTTATGAATTTGACCTCAAAGGCAAGGGAAGTAAAAGCAAAAATAAATGAATGGGCTTATATTAAACAGAGATTCATGGACACGGACAACAGATTAGTGGTTACCAGAGGGAAAAGGGGAAGGGCGGAGGTAGATAAAGGTAAAGGGAGTCAAATATATGGTGATGGAAGGAAACTTTGGACGGTGAACCCACAATGCAATATACGAATGATGTATTATTGAATTGTTTACTCGAAACTTATATATAATTTTATTAACCAATGTAACCTCAGTAAATTTAATAAAAAACAAATTACCGGTTAATGAGTTGATATCAATACAAATATTAAAAGACAAGGAAATATTATGAATAACTTTATTCCTAAAAACTTGGCACCTTAGATGAAATGCACAAATTTTTTGAAAGACATAATTATGAAAACTCATTCAAGAAGAAATAGATAACTTGAATAGCACCATATCTATTAAAGAAATTTAATTTTGTAGTTAAAATCCTTCCCACAAAGAAACTCCAGGCTCAGATTACTTTGCTAGTGAATTCCACCAAATGTTTAAGGAAGATGTAATATAAATTATAACCAAACCCTTTCAGAAAATTGAAGAGGAATGAAACCTTCCGAACTTATTCTATGAGAAGAGTATTACAATAGTTGGTACAAAAAAATAAAGCTATAGACCAATATTCCCCATGAACCTCGATATAAACATTCTAAATCAAATTTTAGAAAATTTAATCCAATAATATGAAAAAAGGATATTTCATTATGACCAGCTAAGTTTATCTCAGAAATGTAGTATTTGTTTAATATTTAAAAATCAGTCAGTGTAACACCATATTAACAAACAAAAACTAAAAAATCATATGAGCATCTCGATAGATACAGAAAAATTTTTTTGACAAAAATCCAACATCCATTTCTGACAGACTCAAAGCAAACTAGAAATAGAAGGAAACTCCTCATTTTGATAAAGATCATATAGAATAACATCACAGCTTATGTAAAAAATCGAAGTTGCATTCTGCGGGCAGAAGTTCTTCTTTAAGGAAACCTCAGTTCTGCTCTTAAGCCCTTTCAACTGATTGAACCAGGCCCACCAAGATTATCTAGGATCATCTTCTTTACCTAGCATCAACTGATTATGAGCATTAATTACATCTGTAAAATACCTTTGCAGCAGTACCTAGGTTAGTGTTTGATCGAATAATTGAGTCTACAACTAATCATCACACAACCCAAATGTCTATCAGCAGGTAAATGGAGAAATTGTGATGTATCCATTTGTTGGAATACAATTCAACAAAAAAGAATGAACTATTGATACATGCAACAAGGATGAATCTCAAAATAATTTTGCTGAGTGAAAGAACCTATACAAAAAAAGGAGTACATACTTTATGATTCCACTTACACAGAATTCTAGCAAATGCAAATTAATTTATAGTGACAGAAAGTAGATCAGTGGTTGCCTTTCATTCAGAGCCTGGATAGAGAGGTAGGGTGGGGCAGAAGCAAGAGATTACTGAGAGGATTGAAGAAACTTTGGGAATAATGAATATGTTAATTATTTTTATTACATTGATGTTTTCACAGGTATATACGCATGTCAAAACTTATCAAACTTTATACTTTAAATACGTGCAATTATGTCATTATACCTCAATAAAGCCATTACAAGTTAAACCAAAAAGCTAATTGGACACCCACAAAATTAATCTCATAACTCAATAAATGTGTCATCATCTGCAATGCGAAAAAATACTGTGTGGGAGGCTCTAAAGAACAATACATCGCTTTTTGGTTTACTTGTTTGGTGTCCACCATTCGTCTTCTTCCTATGTGAAGGGAGATCCCAAGATGTGAGATACTGGTGGGACACAGAACCATGCCTTAACTACATATAAATTGAAGAATTTCCCCCTCTCCTGAGACAAAGAATCTGTGGCAACTGACCAAGAGACAGAAATGATTAGTATCTAGTCACTGTAGTTTTGACAATGTCCAGCCTCACCAATAGTGTCCTGGCCAGACTCTTCCTGCTGGAAGAAAGTTGTGTGCTTCATGTGGCCCCTGGGACCTTTTTGGTTCATGTCATCCTTCAACCCTTGCCCTCCAACCTCCCTTTGATTTTGGGATCCCTCCCACCTCCAACGGTCTTTCAATAAATTCCTTTTTTGGTTTGTTTTGTTTGATTATGTTAGCTGTAGTTTGTTTCTGCAATCAAGAACTCTGATAACGCAAAGAAGAAAGAAGAGATCTATGAAGAGAACATTCTGGAAAGACCCACCAAACTTTGATCACACAAAAATCAAATACCTATTTTATTTAATAAAACCAAAACCACTGACATAAAATCCTAAGGTACCTTTACTTAGAGTTAAAGAAAAGGAAAGTGTGTTGAGCAATTTTAATACACTATATAGAGCCTGCTAGTTTACTCCAGATATTCCCATTTTCAAAGACTTTTCCCACAGGGCTGGCTTGGCTTTGGACATTGAGTTTTGTTTTTCCTTTTTCTTGACAATAGAAACAGGGTTGGGTTTATAGAGAGTAGAGAGAGTGATAGTGGTTGTCTGTTATCATTAGGTGATAGAAAAGATGTCAGAGGGACTCTGGATTTGGACCTTTCCCCCTGTGACTCCAGGATTAGGAAACTTGCTGTGTCCTAATCCAGAATTCTTTATCCTTTCCTCTGACAGAGACATATGCTTCCAAATCCCTACCTAACAATATGGCTTTTGGAAAATCTAGAGTGGTGCTTTCCTTTGCAAGGGATGACAGACATAGCAAATGGTAATAGTTGTATAGAACGTTGTGAGAAACAAACAGGCTGCTTGCAGGCCCAGGTGACTGACCTGAGGGCTTCTCTGTAATTCTGGCACACTGGTTAGGAAGCTCTGAGCTAAAGCAATCAAGACCAGCCTGCTGTTCTTCCATTACTATCTGCCCCTTCCCTTCTATCTAACCAAATCTTATTCACTATATTGCACCAATTTTCAAATTGTGATTTAAAAAAAGGTCCTAGAGTTTGATGGAAGTAAGAATCAAGCCCAAAAAGTTTTTAAAAACACTGCTCTGGGCCACAATGATCTCTTCCTCCCCTGACCTTGCCATCTTTTGTTTGTTATGGGTCACACTGAGTTTTATATTTAACATTTCATAAGTTATATCTTGTCTTGGCTTTCCAGTGAGATTGGAAGATTTTGGAAGGGACAGCTCCTAGCTCATTCCTAGCACTTAATGAATACCTATTAAATGAATGAATTTATGCATGAGCGAAAAGAGTTAACGTTTATTGATTACCATTTTCTAGGCACCATGTTAAGCAATTTGCATGTGTTATCTTATTCAATCGTCACAACAAACCTATGAAGTAGGTATTATTAATATCCTCATTTCACAAATAAGGAGAAGTGAGGCTTGGAATGGAGAAAGGACTTATCTAAGATCGCACAGCAAGTAAATGGCTGGCTGCCATTTAAAATGCTACTAGTCTCAAAGGTAGCATGATTCAGAAAGGAAGAATGTTAAGGACTTTTAGGCCTTACAGTTCTGAGATATCAGATGTTCCCTGACAGAGCTGACAGGTGAAGTATTATAAAAGCAGGGGAAACTCAGTAAACTGAATTGTATTGAAGGGAAACGGAAATGGAAACTATCAAATTAGGACCATTGGTTCACTCTGTCCTGTTACCCTCCCCTAGCCCTTTGCCATACAGCAAGTTTTCTGCTCTCTCTTAAGTGATAATAGTAATCCACATTCATTCACAAAGCCCTAATTAAACTAATACGGCTGAACCTTGAACAATGCAGAGGTTAAGGGTGCTGAGCCCTGTGCAGTCGAAAATCCACGTATAAGTTTGACTTCCCAAAAACTTAACTACTGTTAACTGGAAGCCTTACCAATAACAAACAGTAGATTAACACACATTTTGTACATTTTATGTATTATATACTTTATCTTTACACCAAAGTAAGCTAGAGAAAATAAAATGTTATTAAGAAAATCATAAGGAAGAAAAATACATTTAGAGAATTTATTGAAAAAATCTGTGTATAAGTGGACCCATGCAGTTCAAAACCATGTTATTCAAGGGTAAACTGTATTTATTAAAGAGCTTTCTATGACTCCCAGATATTTAAAAAGGTACACGTGAACCAGCTATTTATGTAGAAGTTAGTACAGTGCCTGGCACATACACAATAGGCACTTAATAAATGAATCGATTCATATTATTGTCGGTATTGATAAAAAGAATATTTTTGAGTGCCTAATATGTGCAATATTTTGGGCAATTTCATAGTTCCTGAATCACATTCATTCTTGAATTAGATGATTTTACTCCATTTTGATAAATGAAGAAACTAAATCTCAGGGTGATTAAGAATTCCTTAAAGCCACACTGATCTGATACCCAAACCCATGCTCTTAATAATACCTGATATTGATAAATAACATATACGCTGATACAAATAAATGGACCAAAAGTGACAGCCAGTTCTTACCAATACCCTGGAAACAACATGTATGGTTTGAATTCAGCAGAAGGGTAAAATTCAGTCAATGATCTCGGTGACCCCTCTGGAGCTCAATCAGACTTTACAGATGATAGCAGCTTGGAGGACAGGCATTCTACCTCTCCAGAAGCTAAAGTCCACTTGAAGCTGGCTCCAGGCCCATTTCACAGCAGGCCATGGGACTATGTTCTACCTCTTTCATCAAGAACCTTCTTGCTTGGTTATACTCAGTGAGGATCAAGCCAGTGAACCAAGAAGGAGTCTGGGGGAAAAAGTGATAAACAAGACTGCTTGTTGACTCCCCACACTGTCTACACTTACTATTTTCCTATAGTAATAGGAGTTTTAACTTCATATGATAGCCCAGGTAAAGATTGCATTTTCAACACTCCTTGTAACTAGATGTGGCCAAGTAAATGGGTTCTCGGCCAATAAGACTCAAGTAGAAGTGATGCATGCAACTTCTGATCTGTGTGTTTTAAAGAAAGAAGCATGTATCCCACTGCCCATGCTCTCTCTCCCTATGAGTTGGAATGTTAACAGGGTAGGGAGCAACAAGATAGAAAGAGCCTGTGCCCTTAACATCTTCAAATCTCCATACCAGCCCTGGACCATCTACTTGGACTGTTAAGTGAGTGAAAAACAAACTTCTATCTTGTTTCAACCACAATATGTTAGAGTATCCTTTAGAGAAGTTGCTCGTGTAACTAACTAATGAGTACTAGTGGGAAGGTTGTTCTAGAAGGTTGGCTACTTTGGGAATTTGCTCTAAATGTTTAGAGTTAGAAAGACCTTTGTCATCTGCCATCTAATCTAAGGTCCTGTTATTTCAGATGAGACCCAGAGAAGAAGAAAGGACTCGTCAAGTACTGCCCATTTAATTGGGTTACCATCTGTTACCATCCATGGAGGCTATACTCCTTATTTATGTACTTAGCATTAGAGGCCAACAATAAATGTCCTTTCTAAAAATAACAAACTCAACTTGTTCTTGTTTCCAGATAGGCAAGTTTTTAAAAGCAGGTCCATGGCAACCCTTTGAAGGCCAGCATACTGGTGGAGTGTGGTGGTTGATATTTTCAGAAAACAACCGTATCATGCAGTGATCAGTTCAACTATAAAATAGTGACATCCAATTAGTTTAATAATAATAAGAGTTTTTAGTTGCATTTTTTCCTAGGAATAAACATAAATGACAACCAAATATCTAGCACTGACTTTGTAAAAGTGGGGACTTAGAGAACTTGGCTGAAGAATACATTGAGTCAGCAAGTTTGGCAGTTATACAACAGGCATTCAGAGTCTGGCATTCAAGAGAGAATTCAGAGACAGACATTCAAGCATCTATTACATGGAAAACACGCTTTGAATTAACTCATTTTTGTAACAGAGCATCAACCCAAACAAATATCAGTGTCCAGAATACCAAAAAGTCAGATAAGCAGAGGAGTCAAGTTTACCTTCAGAAAGCAGAGGAGTGACAAGGATGGAATATGAGGACAGAGAAGGAAGATTTGAAAGAAAGATCTGGTGACAAAATGAAGTTAGAGTTATGCTGCATTCCTCTATAGCAGTGCCAACTCCTCATCTTGACATTTTGTGGTGTCTCTTAAGAATTACTAAGTACTATTAGAACCAGCTTTCAAATGATTGTTGGAGGCAAGGTGTAGTAATGGCTCAGATCATGGCCTATGGAAATGGATAGACCTGGGTTCGATTCCCAGTTCTGACACTAACTTTTTTTCCTTCACTTCTTCAAACCTTTATTTCTACATCTGTGAGATACAGAAAAGATCCCCTACCTCACCTGGTAATTGCAAGGATCAAATGTGCAATAGAAATGTCCAAAACACTTAGCACAGTGGCTAGCATATATGTGCTCAGTTAATATGCTCTGCCATTATCATGGTGTTTATATATGCTTACAACACTGGAACCTACTTGAGCAGGAGTAGGAACCCCCAAAGAAAGGTCCTCACAGTAAGGGCAGCAGTTTTTGTCTTTTATGGTATAACAGGTTTACCCAGTAAATGTGAGGAAAATGCAGATGCTTGGGTTCCATTGCCAGAGATTCCGATCCAGTAATCTGAGGCAAAGCATTTTAAACAAGTTTTCTGAATGTTTCTGATAGATGTGTTCCAAGGACTGTACTTTGAGAAAGACTGGCCTAGGGACCTAGGAAAAGGTGTTGGATGATTTCAACAATCAAGCAGTTCTTGGCTTAACACTGTGATACTGACAAAATTGTAGTTTACCCTCTTGCTTGGAAATAGAGGTTCCCAGCTCCGGGCTCTCTTGGTTCCATTAGACCAAATATGTTTCAGAGTTAAAGAAAAAAATTACGATTTAATTTCCTTCGGCTGCTTTTACCTGCTACTTTCTGAAGGCCCTTTCTCCCTTTCCCCTCTCTCAAGAGATACAATTAATTGCTGACCAGACAAAAAGGGAGACTGTTATAGCTATGGTTGATTAAGCTGTTAAGTGAGGAGCATTCCATTTAACAATTACCTTATTCTCATCAAAATTAGAACTGAAGAGTGGCTGATGATGGGATAAAGTATGCATCTTCTCTAGCCAGTACACACTACTCCTGCAATTCAAAATACCAGGCTCCCTTGATGCCCATCTGTACACCTCAACTAGGATGTTTTCTCCTTTTATGCTGAGTTCAGACATAAGGGCAAGAGACAAAATGTCCTGAATCTTGGCGCAAGACCCCACAGAATGATTAACTCAGTTCTAAACACACACACACACACACACACACACACACACACACACACACACACACACACACACAGAGTTCCATTTTATTTGGCCAAGATAATGAGAACAAGTTTGAAGTTGCTACAAAAGGATCTGCAAAGCTTTAAGATTGACGATGTTTGCTTTGACACCATCCCACCTTACCTCTATGTTGAATAAAAGGTGAGGGCCAGCAAGCCTCTTACAGAGACCATAACTGAAAATATAAATCTCTAATGTTGGAAAAGAGATTCTGGGGTAGAAGGGCTTCTTTTTAAGGAGAAGTGAACCATCTGTTTAGTTCCATTGAAAAGTATTACTCATGAAATAACCTCTTGACATTGCATGATCATAAGCCTTGAGAATGCCACAGATTTGGAGAAAATACCATATTCTCTTTACTTTTTTGGGGTGGAGTGGGGGGATAGGAGACCTTGGTTTGCTCAAGGTGGTTTTCTCTACATTGTGAAATAAATCTACAAAATAAGAACTGCACCTCCACTTAAATTTCCCAACCTTAAATCATCTCCATTAGGAGTTTGGTCTTTAGTAACAAATCGCTAGCTACGTCTTCCCTTCTCCAGCAAACTCATTAAAGAAACTGCACAGAAACCCAAAGGCTTTAATGTTGCACAGAGAATTATTGGCCTTTCTTTATTCTATAGAATGAGGTCAGTGGTTCACAATAGTTAGTAGAACACTTTGCCCGTTTTATTCTGATATTTCTGAAAGTTTACCATTCCATGACTGCAGAGATCTGGCATTTCGCACAGGCTACATTGCATTATTTTTCCAGTGCCTGCCCTATCTGCTCCAGCTCGAGACCACAGTACATTGCAAAGGGCACTCTACATTGGTTTATCGATGATAATCACAGGCAACAGAGCACTGGCCTAGGAGTAAGGATATTTGAGTTCCAATTTGCTCTGCTACCAACATGCTGTGTAACCTTGAGCAAGTCCCTTCCTCATCAGAGAATCATTTTCTTCATCTGTAAAATGAGTAAGATGATCTCTGAGGTTCGTTCTAGCTCTGCCATTCTATGAGTCTTTATATAAAGTCTTAATCAAATGTAAATTAGTCCTATCACATCAGCAACCCTGAAGCCAGTGGTTCTTAAGTTCCAGCATGTGTCAAAATCATTCAGAGAAGAAACTCCAGTTTTGGAAATTTATCCTACACCCGGAAAATGATGTGTATACAATATAATCCATTAATCCATTGATTGTATTAGCAGAGGATTGGAAACAACCCACACATCCATCAAAAAGTGACTAGTGAAATAAAGTCTGGTACAGCCATATAACAGAATACTACACAGCCGTGAAAACTAGTAAGGAAGTTCTTTATGACATATATGGAGAAATTTACATATATACATATATGTATATGTTAAGATGCAGAAGTGTGTAAAGAGTGCTAAATTTTGTGGGTGGGAGTGAAGAATATATACCTGCATTTGTTTGTATTGTAGAAAGAAACTCTGAAAAGATCCATAAGAAGTGAATAGCAGTGACGGTTTCTAGATTTATGTGGCAGGTGGGGGTGGGGTAAACTGGGAACTGGATACCTGAGGACAGCAGTAAAAGAGAGACTTTCACTCTATACATTTTTATATTCTTAGTTTTGTGTCAGGTAAACACCACCTGTTCAAATACTACATAATAAAATAGAATAATAGAATCTACTTGGGAGGTAGTTAAAAATGGTGATCTTGATGAGTCAGAACTCTAGAGATCCACAGTCTGCATTTTTAGCTACTTCCTCCAGTAGATTCTGATGTAAGTGGTGAAAAAATATATACTTAGAAAAACTCTGGCCTAAACACTTGGCAAAACAGGAAGAAGGGCAAAGACGCCTGCAGTGTAAGGCAGGACCTTCTCTTTAGCAATTTCTCTACCAAACACCCCATATCATTCTGAAATTATAAGGCTTCCAAATCCATCCCTTACCTTTCTCTCTTCCTACATCTTCCAGTGATGTGACCAAGCCTTCTTTGGGAAATCCTGATGTTTCTTGACAATAGAAAACATTGTCTCGGACACCTATGTTTGTGTGGCTTTTCCCTTTCATAGGATTGGGCTAGCAGGACCTGCACGTTTGGAAGAATAAAAGTTGTTGGGAAAGAGAAAAATCTCTTCAAAAGGCAAGATGAAAGAGTGATTTCATTTGCCTTTCACTTCTGCTGCCAGTTGACCTGAGCAGTGGCACCCTTTGCAGAGCCAGCCACAGGACCAGCAGCTGGAGCATAACCCCTGCCTGCCTCATATTAAGGGAACTGCTTGTGAGTTTCAAGTCAGTGTGTAGACAAATATGCAGGTTTTGCCTGGAACTTGCTTACACTTATCCTTTGTCTGAGCCAATTGGTGCTCTTTTAAAAATCATATTAAGTAACATTTATTGTTTATGTGTGTTAAGCTCTCTCTCTCTCTCTTCTCTCTCTCTCTCTCTCTCTCTCTCTCTCTCTCTCTCTCTCTCTATATATATATATATATATATATATATATATGTATACAGAAGTGTGTATATATATATATATATATGCAGAAGTGTGTAAAGAGTGCTAAATTTTGTGGGTAGAAATGAAGAATATATATCTGCATTTGCTTGTATGGTATAAAGAAACTCTGAAACTTACCATGTCATCTTACTTGTTTTTTTCAGCGCTGCAAGGTAAATGCTACAGTGTTTTTATCTCTATTTCACAGATATGGAAATTGAAACTTAAGTAGGTCAAGAGATTAGCTCCAGGCCACACAGCTAATAAGCAGCACAGTTGGGATTTAAATTCTGGCAGTCTGATTCTACAGTCTATCTTCCTAACCACTTCAGTATGCTGCCTCTCTTTGGTGGTGGTAGAGGGTCATCCCTACTCAAATCCAAGGCCCAGTGACCCAAAAGATTTCCTGCAACTTTGTCCCAAGTGTTTAGAAAATCTCCACAGACTCTGTCTTTGACTTGCTGTACTAATCTGTCTGGTGGATTGCTCTGGTCTGCTGTGCCTGGTTTTCTCTGGAAGAGCACAGATTCCCTCCCATTGGGATCGGCACTTCAGTTGGACTGTCTGTTGGCCTGGATTTAATTCTCAGCTTCACCCTTGATAACCGGTTTTCAGATTACCTTTGGCTTCAAACTCTAAAGCCCCCAGGTAGGTCTAATCCCAAACTTAACCCTGGTTCCTAGCCTAGCCCCCAAGCTTGGGTGTAGTATCTTGGAATCCTTCTTGTCCTACCAGGAAAAGAAGAACAGACTCTCCTGGTCTCTCTCAGACTTTTCATTCTCAACTAGCTGTTTCTCCTGACCCCTTATCCTCAGTCACGTACAACAAGTTTCCTGAAAACTTTCCAACGAGTTGACTTTCACCAACATACCACAAAGAAGCCGAGTCAGCAGCAATGACTCCTTGGTGGTCATTGTGCTTTGGAGCTACAACTGCATTTACTGCCCCTCTTTACTAAGAGCTGGGATACAGCACAGGCAGCCCAGAGACAGGACGAGGAAGTATTTAATAGGACAACCATAGTTCAAACACTTTGTTTCTTCAGGAGTGAAGATGCACCAAACCAGTCACTTGTTAGAGCCTTGTTCCATTGTGGGGTACATTTGAAGATAGTTGGCTATGGTGGGGGAGAGGCGGAGTGTTTGGCCACATAATAGAGTAAAACAAACTGGTCCAGCCTCAGAGTGAACTGGAATCTTTAATCAATGGTGTTAACCAGTCCCAGGTAGAGAGACAACCGTAGCACAAGCTAATTTGGGGAGAATATTTTCTTCATTCCATTAGCTATGATGACAGCCTAATGATGCTTTGCTATTTTATATTTTTCAGCATCTCCTTGTCATCAGCCAAGTCCTACGGCTATGTAGAGTTAGACCTTTTTATCTCTTTTTGCTGCTTTAACCATATCTTTCCCCTTCTCAAAACCATTCAGCAGTTCTTTCATCAGAACACCAGAAAAACTAGATCCCACCCATTGTTCATTTACGTTGCATAGATTGCATGGATTCTGGAGCTTGAATGCCTAAATTTTTAATCCTAACCCTGCTAGTTACAACCTGTGTAACCTTTGGCAAAATATAAAACCTCTTTATTTTCCAGTTTCTGGGAATAATCATACCACCTATTAAAATGGGAATATTAAAATAAAATGGGAATAATCATACCACCTATTTTATTGGGTTGTTATGAGGAATAAATGAGTTAATATTTGTAAAACACTTGGAACAGTATCTGACTGTAGTAAGTGCTGTGCAAATGTTTGTTAAATAAATAAATAATATGCATTTTTATTCATTAAACAAATAACTGTTGAATGATCATGAGCTAGCCAGATGTTGGCAAACTTTTGCTGTAGTGGGCCACATAGAAAATGTCTTTTAGGCTTTGCAGGCCACATGATCTCAGCTGCAAGTATTCAACTCTGTCATCATATGCGGAAGCAGTCATAGACAATATGTAAGTAAACTGGTGTGTCTGTAAGCCAATGTAAACTTATTCAAAACCAGACATTGGGCTCAATTTTCCCCACAGGCCATAGGTTGCTAATCCCTGTGTTAGGGAATGGGGATACAATGGTATACAAAACTGACCCACAAAATCATTCTATTAAGTGTTGGAGACAGATATTAAGTAAATAATTACATACTTTATCAATTATAAGTAGAGAAGTGGGGTGAGTGTAACATACTCTGAAAGATCAGCGAAGACTTCTCTGAGGAAGTGGCTTCTAACTGAGATCAGAGTCAGATGTAAACAAGTGAAAGGGGGCACATGTGAGATGTCCTGCATTGACATCACCGTTAAAGACCAAGGATGTCTTAACTACTCTAAATATCTCCATCTTATCCTTCATTTAGTCTATGGAGAAATACTTGAGGTATTTATGCAATCCTTTCCTGAAGTTGTTTTTAATTACAACATGTATAATCTCTTGTGAGAACAGAATTGTTAAGATCATAGACTATTGCCAAACTGCTCGGCCCCCATACCTTGGGCAAGTTATTTAATCTCTCTACATCAATGTCTCCTCTGTCTGTCAGATGAAGATGATGGTGTTAGTAGTATCCACTTCATAGGGTGGTTATGAGGATTACATGAGCCAATAGGTATTTGGGCTAGTGTCTGGCTCATAGTAAGTGTTAATATGAGTTAACTCTTGCTATTGTTGTGGCTTATGTGTTTGATACTTTTTGTAGGATACCTTGTTTTTCTTTTCTTTCTGCTAACACTGTCTCCTTCATACTCTGAGAAGTACCATTCCACTAAGTTCTCTTATTTCAAGATTTCGTTACCAAGCCAATAAGACAATAGTTAACACATATCAAGCATTTATATTCCAGATTCTATGCTAAACCGTTTGCAAATCTCATTTAATCTTCAAAATTACTCTTAATAGTCCATTTGAATTGAGAATTCTGAGACTCAGAGAAGTTATGTGATGAGAAACTGAATATGCCAAAAGGCAATGACCAGACTGCATATAAAAACAGAGCTCTGACCCACAACTTGTAGCAAATGCCCAGGAAACCAACCCCTTATCTATAATCGCCAAGCCAGGAAGTCAGACTGCTATCTCTGGAAACAATCTAGGAAGCTAAACAATACTCCCTGTAATGATCAGCCTCAAATGGCCAGGACTTGATTAACAACTGACGGCTTCCCTAATTTTGTCCCTACTTCCAACTTGTGACCAATGAGAGAAAGCCAAACATGCACCTCTAACCAGTCACATAGGATGCCCTGCTTCTAGTTAGTCTGTGTCAAGGAGGAAGAAATTTTCCTCTGTCCTTCTAGATTCTCCTGGCTGGTCTAAGAAATAAATTGACATGTCACAGATTACAGGATAAAATCCAATTAAATTTCATATGTATGGCAGTTCCACAAGAAAATTGGCAGAGGGAGGACAAATTGGGCAGTTGAGGCTAATATGCCATCTTGAGTTAAGAAGAGGGTAGTGGTTTAGAACTTTAAAGGGGAAGAAGGCAATTACATGGCGTTGGAAAAGCAAATGTTTGGTAAACAACATTTGCTGAAACTTGCAGAGACGATGGGACACAGAGTAGACTCTAATATCTAGGCTCTCCCTAGTCTTTCTCACAACATTTAGTCCATGTTCTTTGTAGATATCTCTGTTAATAGCTCTATTCTGAGAACAGGCCCTTTACCTAAAATCTTTTAGGCAGTTAAGGGGGAAGTAACAGAAAAACATCCCGAGTCTTCTGTTTCTTAAAAATAACTAGTCTAAAATAATACTCATGCCAGAGAGACACATTTTGGGGTGGCGAATTTTGCTCCCCTATACCTGCCTACAGCTTCCCCATGCTAACAGCTTCCAATTAGGGTATAGCTGAAGCCTTTCCTTTTTCCACTGTAAAACTTTTCCATTCCTCTGCCTGTCTTTGAGTCTCTATCTAAGCCTAAGTGACAGTGGCTAACTCTCTTGCTATAGCAAGCTCAGAATAAATAACCTTTGTTCTTACTTGGTTGCTCTTCATTATTTTCACAGTGACATCCTAAAGGTCACAAAACAAATAAGTGGCAGAGCTAGGATTCAAACCCTGGTCTATCAGACTCTAGAGTCCTAAGTCCTTAACCAATATATTATACTGTCTCCCCACACATACTTTCAGGATGTTCTTGAATTGTGCATTTTGATGACATCTTCTTTACCTTTTTCCACTGAGAAGAGGCTATATGTTTAGAATTCCCTTATGCAGAAGCCCTGGGCCTCCAAGATAACTGGAAGCTCACTCTTTGTATATTCTCTAGCTCATTGCACAAATGCAGGTACAACCTAAATACTGTAATTACAGGGCTGGCAACACCCTAGGTAAGAATACAGGTGTTTGCTTCAGGGCTAGCACTATGAGTGTAATCAAGATAAAGATCTAACATTTTTTGAGTTGTTATTATGTGCCAAGCACTGTGCTAAATATTTTATAGGCATATTTAATTTTCAGAACAACTCTAGGAAGCAAATTATACTATTATTCCCATGGTACAGGTGATGACTCAGAAGCAGAAATTTTGGTATGACTTTAGGGAATGGAGAAAACGTCCTTGCTCCCCAGATCACTTCTGAGTAGCTCTCCTCCTGCCTGAATCCCCATTTTAAAGAAGTGTTGGTTTTATCAAAATGCAAGTCTCTCTGAAGAGGTAAAACATTCAGCCTTCCCAAACCTTCACATTTTAGTTGAAATTAACATAGTTCAGTTACATTTCTGACAGCTGGCTTTGATAGGCAGAAAAGTGGAGAGAGCAAGGAGATGCTCAGTGAGGTAGCAGACTTTGGGGGCATCTACTGAGGAATATAATTTGAGCAAGGGCCACAGAATTGGCCTTGGGTTCTGTTTCATTTCTAGTTCCTTCTTGACTAAGAACAGTGTCTGGGGCCTTCCATTCCTCTTTTGCAAGCTTTCCTTTAAGCTCTGGACCAAGCTAGGCTATTCCCTCTCCCTGATATCATGAAAATAGGATTATCAAACTAGTATCAAACTAGTCCCTTAAAGGTCCTTCTGTACTATCACTTTCTCTAAGCAGTCTTCTCTGATTAAGATTAGATCTGTTTTTCTGAGCAGTGGGAGCAGATCACTGCCAAAACTTCTAATTCAGCCTAAATATTCAGTTCTTATCATCTGAGGGCCACTGCGTGTTTCAATCTGTGTATTAATGGATCTTCAAAAAGCCCATAAGCTGACTGGGTAAAACTGGTTTCAATACAATCTGGTTGTTTCATGTAATCAGAGCATAAATCGTCACCCTGTCTTCAGCCCCCGTCTATTCCATCTCCATTCCTCTTTTTAGGAACTTTCCAAATTGGTGATTTAGATGAATCAACTACCACCTACACAAAAGAATTGAAAGGAAAGAAAAAACTAGCAAATCAATATTCTGTGTCCACTATTAGCTAAGCCTTTAATTTATGGTCCAGAAATCATCTCTAAATTTATGTTTTTCATAACAGCTGGCTTCCCATGTTGCTGCCTAGACTAGCTGATGGAAAAAGATAAAGGAGTCTGGAAAGAGAGAAAAGAGAAGACATGTTTAAAATATTATCCCTATATGTCCCATACTGTACCATCCCTATCATAAACCCCACCCCCTAACTGAAAAATGGAACTAGACAAGTGAAGGTGGCTCTGGGTTGGAAGGGAGCAGGTGGCTTTCCCAATTCAGCCTGAAATTTTGTGTCATTCTTGTAGACCACACACCTTCTGTTATATGTGCATAAAAATATCATTTCAAGCACATGCTTCCTCACATTGACCCCACCCCTACAAATATACACTTAGATATACACAGTCTTCTAGCTCTGTGTTCCATATGAAGGTGGCTAGGCCTAGGAAAAGTATTTAAATCTGCTTTCCCATGCTTCTTCTCCCTTTTTTCCAGCCAGTACTGGCTTTCCTTCAACAATATGTGTATGTGTGTGTATCAGTGGAGGGAAGGGAGAAGAGAGGAGGAAGAGGAAGGAGGAAGCATTAATCATTGGTTTAGGACCAGCTCCAAGAGCGGTCTAAGCCAGGAGTCTATAAATGACGAGAAAGTGAATATTTTAGATTTTGCCAGCCATACAGTCTCTGTTGCAGCTCTACAACTCTGTCATTGTAGCACAAATCAGCCATAGGTAATATGTAAATGAATCACCAAGGATATGCTCTAATAAAACTTTATTTATAAAAACAGGTTCGGTGAGCTGGATTTGGCTGGCAGGCTATGGTTTAGGAAGACTGGAGATCATGAATGTGTGACCATTGTTTGAGTCTCTGTTGAGTTGACTATCTTGCAGCTTCACAAATGAACACCACTGGTTACTATCCAGACATGGGAGTGGAAGTCACTCTAGAGAAGGATGCAGGGTATTAGGCCCAGTGTGGCCTGACCACAAGACATACTCTAGTAGTACTATTTTAACACAGAAATCCTGAAAAGGAGCTTGCTTCCTTTCTGTTCCTTCTACCTCTTGAAAGTATCATGTGTGCTTTGTTTGGGAAGGAGAGTATGAGATAAGAGAAAGATAGAGTGGTTTCCAGTGACTTGAGATTCTAATGAATTGAATTCCATTTAACTGAGGTCTGTCTGCCTCCAAGTTAGCAGCAGAGCAAGTTTGCTCACCAGTCAGGGCTTAGCACTGTCAGGGACAGTGGACTTGCCCATTAGTGTTCAAGGTTCACAAGTTGCTTGATCACAACTCTTTCAGGCCTAGACTATGCCTGGGTCTCAATGCCCCTGGGAGGGCTTCTGTAATATGCTGGCAGGATGCTCTTCTCCAGAGGGTACGAATCCACTTAAGACCTGGGATGGCAAATAGATTTTGCTTTGTGTGCCAGTCCCAGCTGATTGGTAGGTTGCTGCTGTCTTTTGAGAGGAATTTTGAGACCATATCTGGGGTGAATGGGAAAGTGAATCTGCTTTATTAATAAGCCTGCTATGGGCATAGGAGTAGAGAGGGAAATATATCTAAGAAATGCAGACTATTTGCTGAGTCCTATCTGCTAGTGCCTGGCTGGCTAGTGAGAGACATTCCTTCAAATGTCTGAGTGAATCAAGTGACTCATTGGGAAGGTGGGCCAGTCAGGGTCTATTTTTGTGGCTATTATTATGTGGTACAATTTAGAACACACTCCCGCCCAGGGTATCCTGTAAGGAGGGCTGTGCATCATCTACATCCATTGTGCTAACACTGAGAAGTGCAGATAGAGATGAGATGAGGAAGAGAGGATCCTAGCCACTCCACTAAGGTTTCTGTAATCTACTGGGAGAAACTGATATGCAAATTGTGCCTAAACTGTAAAGCAGATTGAAATACACCTATAAGAATAGATTAAGGAAAATGCTGTGGGAGCACAGAGGAAAGAAATGGCTTTAACCTGTAGGAGATGAGGCTGGGGCCTTGGAGAAGGAGATCGGGGAAGTTCCTATGGAAGAGTTAGTTTATGAAGCAGGTCTTAAAGGGGAAGTCGATTTTAAGGTGTAGAGAGGGTATTAAAGACCTGCTTCCTTAAAGGTCTTCCTGCCTGTGGCCCAGTGGTACTCAATCTTATTTACACTCAAGCATACCCAAGGAATATGATATACCCCATCCATTCATCCGTCAACTTTTTTGAGCACCTACAGTATGCTGGATTGTGAGCTGGAGGCTTCAGTGGTGTAGCCTGGCCTCTCCCCTAGGGGACCATGCTTCTCAGTGGGGAATTCCCACTCTAGGTTCTCATTCTGCCAATCCACCTTCCTACTGAGATTGGAGTCTGCCTGCTTCCTTTTGTTCTAATTTTTAATCATTTTATTTATTTCCAGTAGGAAATATATGCAAATGGTCCCAAAACACAACAGGGTATAAATAAAAAGTTTCTTTCCCAAACCCTATCTTGTCTAACCATTGTTAACAGTTCCTAATGTATTGTGCAGAAGAGAGTCCATATAAATACAAGCAAATATGGACAAACTTATGACAAATGGCAGCACGGCATACGTATTGTTCAGCATCTTGCTTTTTTCACATAATCATGCATTTTGGAGTGCTTTCCATAGGCACATAAAATGACTAGTCATTTTATAGCTGCATACTATTCCTTTGTTTTTTTTTAATTTATTTTTTTTTGCTTTTTTCTCCCAGCTTTATTGAAATATAATAGAAGATTAGTTGCTCACATTTACATTATACAATTCAATGAGTTTTTTCCAGTTATAGTTGGCATACACTAATGTATTAGTTTCAGTTGTACAGCATAGTGATTATACCTCAAGAGATCACCCCACTAAATCTAGTACCCCTCTTCCCCCTTACATATTTATTACAAAATTGTTGACTATTTTCCTTATGCTACACTTTATATCTCTATGACCATTTTGTAACTATCCATTTGTATTTCTTAATCCCTTCACCTTTTTCACCCACCTCACTCAACTGCCCTCCTGTCTAGTAGCCCTCAAAATATTCTCTGTATCTATGAGTTTATTTCCGCTTTTTGTTGCTGTCATTGTTTATTTTGTTCTTTAGATTTCACATGTACGTGAAGTTATGCAATTGTCTTTCTCTATCCAACCCACTTCACTCAGCACAATACCCACTAGATCCATTAAGGCAATATCTTTTTCCACTCCCTTCCTTTTAGTCTGTGGGTGTCTATTAAGTGCCCAACTTTTAATATGAAGTGAGTCACTTGTAGGCAGCATATGTAGGGGTCTTATTTTCTTATCCATTCAGCCACTCTATCTTTTGGTTGGAGCACTTAATTCTTTTCCATTTGAAGTACTTGTTGATGGAAATGTAGTTATTACCACTCTTTATTCCTGTTTTTGATACATGTTTTTCTTCTTAAAGAAGTCCCTCCAACATTTCTTGTAATACTGGCTTGGTGTTAACAAATTTCTTTAGCTTACTTTTGTCTGGGAAGCTCTTTATCTGTCCTTCGATTCTAAATGATAGCTTTGCTGGATAAAACATCCTTGGTTGTAGGTCCTGGGTTTTCATCACATCGAATATTTTGGACCAAACCCTCCTGTCCTACATAGTTTCTTTTGAGAAATCAGCTGCCAGTCCTATTAGTGCTCCCTTGTAGTTAACTAACTGCTTTTCTCTTGCTGCTTTTAAGATTCTCTCTTTGTATTTAACCTTTGGCATTTTAATTATGATGCGTCTTGGTGTGGGTCTCTTTGGGTTCCTAGTTTTTGGGACTCTCAGAGCTTCCTGGGGTTTTATGTCTCTTTCTTTCACTAGATGAGGGAAGTTTTCCATCATTATTTCTTCAAATAGCTCTTGAACATCTTTTTTGTTTTTCTGAAACACCAGACACAGATATTTTTACATTTAATAGTGTTCCATAAGCTCCTTAAATTATTATTATTATATTCTTGGCTTCTTTTTTCTTGCCATTCTGATTGAGTGTCCTTGGCTTTCCCATCCTCTATATAAGTTGTTCAATTCTCTTCTTTATTCACTCTGTTTATTCCATTTAATATACTTTTCATCTCAGATAATGTGTTCTTCATTTCTGACTGGTTCCCTTTTATAATTTCCATTTCTATTTTTATGTTTTTTATCTCTTTGTTAAAGTTCTCACTGAACTCATCTAAACTTCCCCTAAGTTCATTGAGCATCTTTATAAGCAGTGTTTTGAACTCTGCATCTGTTAGATTGCTTGACTCCATTATTTCTGGATCTCTGTTCTGTTCTCTCATATGGTTTCTGCTTCTTTGTGTTCCCATTTTGGCTGCTTTTCTGTGTCTGTTTCTATGTATTAAGCAAAGCTCTTAAGTTTCCCGGTCTTATTAGTGTGGCTTTGTGAAGTAGGTGTCCAGTGGCATGGTCCTGAGAGGGGTTCATCTGCAGGCCAAATTTAGCCCAAGCCTATGCCCCTCTGGGGCCACCTGTTAAGATTCAGCAAGTAATCCACAGATATTGTGCTTATAGTTGCCTCAAGAGGTCATGCCAGAAACCGTGGTCAGCTGCCACCAGTGTGAGTCTTGGTGCTGCTCAGCAAGGAGCACCTGACTTGCCGAGGACACACTTGGATGTGGCTTGAGTGGGGGCCCAAGTTGGGGGAGGCATAGTTTCTGGATCTTCTGGGCGGAGTGACCTATGTTATGCAGTTTGATGACTGCTCAGCTATGTCAGGTGCTGCCTCCACACACCGGGAGTGGGAAAGGCTCAACAGAGGAACAATGGATTCTGCCAGCACCTCGGCCTGGGAGAAAGCCCCATCTCCAGCTCTAGTTCTGACAACTCAGTGTTCCCCAGAAAGTCCCTTCCCACCCCGCCCCAGCAGACTGGGCACTGGTGCTCAGAGCGAGCGAGTCTATTACTGCAAAAGTCCGCTTGTGGATATGGCCCCTTTAAGAGGCATCTGTAGCTGCTGGTCACCGCCTCTCTAGCCTCTGTCCCACTCAGCGCTGGGGACCAGGCAGCCTCTCGTCTTCGACCCCTTCTACCTCCTACCATTGCAGGGTGATTTCTTATTTCTCATTTCTCTCCCTAGTTGTAGGGATTGTTCATCTAGACACCAGGTGACTCTGCTTGCTGTTTGCTCCATGTTTCCATCACAACTTTAATGTCGTCGTAAGAACAAATGAATGAAGCCTCTATCTACGCCATTTTGATTTCTTCCTTCATATTATTCCTTTGGATGGATTGCCATGAATTATTTAACCAGGGTCCTATTAATAGATATTTAACTTTTCTTCAATGTTTTGCTAATGGATAATCTTTACATGTTACAATTTGTGTGATAAATTTCTAAAAATGGTATGGCCACATCAAATAATATAGACATTTGTAACTTTTTATACGTATTGCCAAATTGCCCTCCATAAAGATGTTCCAATCTACACATCCACCAGCATGATGCATTATCAAACCTTTTCATATTCTTCAATCTGATAGATGAAACATGATATCTCCTTGCAATATTAAATTACATTTCTCTTATTAATAGCAACATTAAGAATCTTTTCATATGTTTAATACTCATTTGTATTTGTATTTTTTCTGTAAACTGTTCACATCCATTGTACATTTACCTATTGACTTAGTGATATTTTCTTTATTAATTTATGGTGACTCTTTATATAGTAAGGAAATTAGCTCTTTGTGATGTAAATTGCAAATGTTTTTTCCAAGTTACAGATCCTTTACTTTGGTACTTATGATAATTTCTCCCATTTCTCAGTCAGAGCATGTAGTGAGGTTACTTTATTGAGAATCTTTTCCTGCATCATCAGTTAGTCTAGGAAAGTTTCTTTCCTTCTTGCCCTACCCCTTATATTTCGATCCTATATTTAGTTCTTCCTTGCTAAAATATTCTTGATAGTAATTATCTGCCTTTTTCAAGTTAGGGAATCTTTCAGAATCTGATTAAAGCTGTGGTCCTAACACCTAGAAATATACTCACATATAGCATACATACAGTTTTGCATTTATTTTTAGAGAGTTCACAACCCTTCTGAAGAGTAGTGTTTCTTGAAGTGTGGCCTAAGGACAACCTGTATCAGAATCTCTTGGGAACCTTTAAATCTGCGTTTAAAACGCAGATTTCTGAGCCCCTCCTTGGAATGAAGGAACCAGACTACAAATGGATAGGGCAATGGAATCTACATTTAAATACATTCTGGTAATTCTGATACACATTAAAACATCCTATAGCCTAGAGGGACCCATGAATCCAGGTCAAGAAACCCTGGTTTAAATTTCATTCCCTAACTAGAGTATTTGAATCATGTTAAGAAAATTTGAAAGAGGAAAACCTGAATTCAAGACCCAAACGAAGCTGTAAAGGTGGAGTGACTGAAGGGGAAAATGACACTCTTGTGCAGAAGTCTTTCAAGTTATACCATGTGATCAGTTGATTATAACAACATCCCACTGTGTGTGTTTGTGAAGGAGAGAGAATCTATCTGAAGCTATCTGAAGAATCTGTATGTGAACTTATCTTTATCTTTTTTGATATGTAGATCAAAAATGATCTTTTCAATATCTTCCCTCTTTCTCCCTCTCCCCTTTCTCTTTCTGTCTTTTTTTCATTAAAGTAAAAGCAAAGCACATCATCATTCTGACAGGAAAAGGTGCTATTAAAGGGGACCTACTAGCCTCCTTCATTAGCCAGTATCTACTAACTATTTCTTCTCATGAAATATACACTATGATTTCTTATAGCAGTGTCCCTTAAATATGTTGGCCTCTACCTGGACAAGAGCACCAAACACACAATTTGCATAGAGAGCTAGGGCTCCTTGAAGTTCCTGAATCCAAGCCATGGGCTCCCTAAGGCACTACTTCCCAAACTATAGTCCTGGACTGTTGAGCATCTGGGTCGCTCCAGGATCTTGGTAAAAATCACAGTGCCTACGCTTAACTACAGACCTACCAAACCGGAATCTCTAGGATATCTATCTGGACAAGCTCCCTAGGTGTTTCTGATACACACTGAAATGTGTTACACACTGGGTCTGAGTTAAAAATTCTGCTAGAGGATCCTTCCTGTGTTAACTAGTAGGATACTTCAGTTTCCAGGGGCTTCTTCTCCAAAGGAAATCAGTAAGCTCAGGGGAATGTAAGACTCTGGGGGCCATCACATGGTCCTACCATGTGAGTCTCCAAGAAATGAGGCTAACGCACCAGTGTTATTTTGTTCCCAGATCAGACTCTATCAGGGAGCATAATGGGAGCCTGGGTATGCTTGGGAGATTAGAAAATAAGATAGTCCAGGCTGAGAGCTATTTAATGATTCTTTTATAGATACAGTCTAGGTGAGCCCTCTATACTGTAAACGTGGGCTTGAAAATTGAGATGGACAGCCTACTGCTGCTCAGCAGGGAGAGGAGGCTCAGGTGAACCAATGCCTGGTTAATAACAGAGCATCTGGCTATAACAACCTGCCTAGCTTCTGGCAGCCTCAGTGTGTGTGGGATGAGGTGGGGGGAAGGCACCCTCTACCCAGCTCCATTCCCCAGGCATAACCACCCCCCAGCTCCCTTAATGCAACTCAGAGGCTGCTCTCTGGGGAGCTGTCTGACTGTCCAGTGTAGCCGTTTTTCTGCCCTGCTACCTTCCAGCTAACAAGAAATTTTTGAGAAGATGGGGAGGGCAGCCATCCTGAAGGGCTACGCATGTTCCTCCTGTCAGATGGCTGGAGAAGTCACAGCAGGGGGAAAGAGGCAAGAATGTGCAGGCACTTAGCATGCACACAAAAGATAGAAGATTCCACCCAACAGCTACTGCCGAGTCTTGTGAAAAAGAGAGGCACATCATGGTTTATTTCACAGAACAGTGTACTTCAAGATGATCACCTTTGGTGTGAGGTCTACTCTGCCATCCCAGAACTCAACTCAGCTCTCAGTCCCAATGGAACCAACCAAGGCTAAGAAACAAGCACAGAAACTGATTTCCAAACTCAATCTTCAATTTATTAAGTATCAGTGTCAGTTTTATCTGCAGTGGCAATGTATTCTCTTCTTGGTTTGGTTTGGGCAGTGAGTGAACTTCTCCTAGCTCCCAACTCTAAAAGACCTCACATTGGGCTCTGCCTTTGTGCCTAAAATCTTCACCATTGGAAGTGTTTCTTTACATTATAGCAGGCACTCTCAGTGAGAGCAATATCACCCCCAAGGGGACAAAAATTGGTTCTTGAGGACCCCTGTCCTTTCCACCATAGACTCCCATTCTCAGACAATCAGCCTCGATTGTCATGCTTCCCAACGCTCATAAATTGTCATGCTTCCCAAGGCTCATAAAAACATTCTTCCATTTTTTTCATTCAATTCAGCCTCTCAGCTGCAATTCTGTATATCTACTCTTTTATTCCATATCTGCCTGTTTATTTATGAAAATCAAGGGAAGCCCTAGAAGGCCTTCCAGGTCAAGAAACACACTATTTCCCATTTGCTTTATTATTTTTTTCCATTCATCAGAGATCATCAGTCATGGAGGAAAATTAGCAGATTTTCAATAGTGGTCAGAATGAATCCCAGACTATGTAAACATGTACTCAGAGGTTAAAATCTAGAGGCCAGAGCTCACTTCCATCCTTGCCACAGTGTCAGGCTAGCCTTGGATTGAAAGCACATGCTTTCTACAGATCTCAGAAATGATAATAATGGTTCAGGGAAAGTGATGGCGTTTGGGCTAGGCTTGACAACTAGTCTGGCACTTCAAAACATGTGGGGAAATTTCAAGCCTGGTGGTCCATCCTGTGCGCTTTGGGGAGATGCTCTTGTGTATCAAGCCCCCTGAGTGAAGACTTTAGTGAGGAAAGAGCCTGAGCCTATGTATTGTACTATAAAATGCATAGACTGCAGAAAAGGCAGAATTGAGCTTAGGCAACCTTTTTAAGTCACCTAAATTTGCCTGTATCCTCATCTTACCCTGTTTGTTAAAACCTCTGGAATGAATGTGTTATACTCATTCCCACTGATGGATGGTGACCCTTTTCAGGGAGATTGATATTCTCATCAGCTTATCTCACTCACCTGGAGCTCTCATACCCCTAAAGAGGTGATGCATGAATGGGTTTTAACAAATCCAAGAATCTTTTGAAATTGTATGTAAAACATTGTGGATATGTGCATTTTTTTAAGTAGAGCAGTCGCAGATCTGATCAGATAGTTAATGGGTCTATGATCTTTAAAAAAATGTACAAACCACTGGCCTGAAAACCTTCAAGTGAAGGATTGCATTTCTAATGGTGTCATTTCAAGAGCAATGAACTAGGGTGCAGGGCTGACATTTTCTCAGAGTCCTTAAAAACCACATGGAATTCATAAACAAAGTCACAAGAGTTAGCCTGGGGAGGTGGGTCATCTTGAGAAGGACTGAGGGAAACAGGAGAGGAAGGTGGTAGCAGAGGCAACAGGGATGTTGGGAAATTTGAAGGGGGGCTGGAATCAAATCAAAGCCAGACATTTTGAAATAACTTGAGCAGAAGAGCTAATCTGAAAGTGCTCTGTAGAGTGCAGCTGAAAGAGAGTGACAGGAGCTGAATGGCTGGGAGCAGAAACTATCTTGAAGATTTGTGTTTAACTGTGATATTTAATATTCTTTTGCAAGGCAAAACAGTAGCAATCAATGTGAAAGTAAAGGAGCAGCTGCTGCTTCCCAAATACTGTCAACAAGACAGAAAACGTGTGAGGTGTTGTGAATAATGGCTGTAATTAAAGCAGTGCAGCAATTCTGGTAGGCTAAGCAGGGTTCTCAAGGTTAGGATTATCAAGTTCAGTCTCAAAAGCACTGCCTGTGTGTGTGTATACACATGTGTGCAAGTGCATGTGAATGTGTACATGTGCTCATATGTGTATGTATACAAATGTGGAGAATTGAAAGCAGGACATAATCAGGAGAAAGTATTATGGAGAGGAAGGGAGAGGTGAAATAGATGAGGCTTGATGGTAGGGCATAAGAGAAGAGGAAAAGGGAGAAGATGGAGAAGAGAGAAGGTGAGAGGAAGGGTTAGCTTTTTACTTTACAGGTCAAGGGTCAGCAACTTATATAACGTAGGCCCACACACACACACACTGTTAATCACTACATAATATTTTGTGAAATAATTCTCTCTCTCTCTCTTTTTCTCATTTCCATTACTTATTTACTGCTTTATTCATTGAATTGTAAGTTCCATGAGGGCAATGACCACATCTGTTTCATTTACAACTTACAATAGTCAGCTTAGGCTAACTTCTGCTGCAGTAACAAATGACTCCCCAAAACAAAGATTTATTTCTTGCTCATATTACATGTTGACTGTAGATTGGTTATGACTGTGTTCAATGTTTCTTCACTCTGGGACCCAGGTTCACAGAGTAGCCCCTATCTGGGATATTGGTGTTCTCGTGACAGACAGAAGACAAACCATAGTATTATCACTCTATGGCTCTGAAAGCATTTACTTGGAAGCGGCAATAGTCATTTACACTCACAATTCATTGTTCAAAACAAGTAGCATGGCCACTTCTGATTTTTACAAGATAGGGATATATAATGCACCATCAGGCATGGGTGACAAAAAAATTAAACAGTAATGCAATCTGCTGCACCACTGCATTCTCAGCACATACTACATTTCCTGGAACAAAGTGGATCATCCTAGCAATGGTACCCATGGCCCTTAACTCTTGGGAAGCTTTGTTCCAAAGTATACAGTGAGACTGTTCATAAGAACTTCCTCCTGGTTCGTATTATGTGGTATTAAAAATTGATATTTTCTAAATCTTATGTAATGTGTAAACAAAAGCATTTTCAGAAAAAATGCTCTTTTTATTGCTCTTTTAATCCAAGTGAAAAACATGCACTTTTTATGCAAAGGCAGCTGCAAGAAAGGTCCTCTAGCCTCCTTCCAAACAGATTGATTTCTTTAATCTTTTTCAACACAGAAATTTCAAAACTACCACTAGGTGGGGAAATGAAGTGCTGGGTCAGGCTGGTGCAAGAGCTTTGGAGCTTTCCAGACAATTCAGGGAGGTGGAGCTATCATTCATTACTCTTTCAAAGTCTAGAACTCACAATAGTCTATGGGAGAAACACTGACCTATGAGCATGTCAAACTCATCATGCCCAAAGCTGAATCTGATATTCTCCCTCTCCTGAAATCAGCTACACCTTCAGTCTTTTTCTTATCATTAAATGGTAACTCTCTCTTTCCAGTTGCTCAAGCCAAATTATTGGAGTTGTCCTTGAATGTTCCCTCTGTCCCTATCTCTCTCTCATACACCACATCCAATTCATTATCAAATATTGTCTGTTCTACCCTCAAAATATATCCAGAATCTGATCATTTTTATCATCTCCACTGCTCTCACCTTGGTCTAAAATGTTGTTACCTTTTGGCTGAATTATCTGCCACCTGACCTTCTCCATCTGTCAGCTATTGCTATGATGATATTGCCAAACAATCTCCAAATGTTAATTGCTTACATTTATTTTGCTTGCTCATGTGTCTCTAGGTTGGATGGAATGGCTCTGCTTCAAGATGACAGTCAAGTTCATATCCTCTCTATGTATTGCTTCATCCTAGGACCAACAGCCAGCTGGGCCATGTTCTTCCTATGACAGATGGTGAGTGTACAAGAAGCCAAGCTAAATCAGGCAAGCACATTTAAAATCTCTACTAACATCATATCCACTAACATTTCACTGGACATAGCAAGTCATGTGGCCATGTTCAGGAGCATTGTGGTGGTGAAATATATGCTACTTGCTCTAGAAGGAAGTACTGCAAAGTCATATGACAAAGGGATGTGTATAAAATACTGTAACAAGAAGGGAGTGAAAAATTAAGAACAATAATCCAATCAACCATAACCCCTAACTGTCCTCCTTGTTTCTCTCTCTTCTTAGCGTCTATTCTCGATATAATTCCACACCTTACTTTCTGGTTTTTGCTCAGATGTCACTTTCTCAAAGAGGCCTTTCCTGTGCACACTATTTAAAATTGTGGCACCTCCTCCTCTGCAACCATCCCAGCATCTCTACCTCCCTTTCCTGTTTTATTGTCCTCCAATAGCACCTGTCACCTAAGATACTGTGTATTTTGCCTATTTAGTTTATCTGTTTCCTTTCAATAAAATGTAAGTTTCCCGAGGGCAGGTATTTTGGTCTGATTTGGTCACTGGTGTATCCTGAGTGCTTAGAACAGTGCTTGGCACACGGTAGCCCTTAATATATATCGAATGAATGAATGAGCTATCAGTGGTACTAACAATGATATGGCTAAGCTAAGAATGGAAAGAGGTTGGGTATGGCAGTGGATTGTGGCACTTTATGCCATTTTTGAGGGAGAGAAAGGGGGAGATGACCAAAGCACCTCTGAGGAAGGGGCAATAACAGAGCATAGCTTTATATATGATCATTTGGAGTCTATAGGCAATGAAGTGACACAATAACTCACAAACAAATGCCTGCCATACTGTCATACTTTTAGGCTACCTCTTTCTTATCTGCCACCATTCACATGCAGAGAAACAAAACTAGGATTACAAATTCAGGTTTCCTGAGTTCTTTTCCTCCACTCTTATACCTCAGTACCACACAGTCAACAATCTTCAATGACTGAAGCTTTACTTGAAGCAACGAGGTCTGTCAGTCTGGCTGATTTTCTCCATGTGAGTGTCAGTGAGTTACTGCCCTGGGATAGAACCTTATTTGAGGAATATTCATGATTTCTGTCTCAGAAGAAAGAAGCAATTCTATGCAGATAGGACACAGGTTCAGCCCTAGAATCATCATCCTCTAAGTTATTAGAATCTGGTAAACCTGGCTGAGCTACTGGAAAGAACACTGAAACACCTACTGGGAGTTAGGCCTGGAAATGGATTCCAGCACTCACTAAGCATCCTGAAGTAGGATCAATGACTACAGAGTATTGGTCAAAACATTTGCAATTTTTGGCTTTTT